>NC_063367.1:6533603-6577568 GCF_021869965.1 Rhincodon typus | reverse complement strand
TGTGTAATGGGGATTGGTTGTGTAATGGGGGTTGGCTGTGTAATGGGCAGTTGGCTGTGTAACGGCTGGGTGTGTAAACGATGAGTAATCTGGTGTGGAG
Source organism: Rhincodon typus (assembly GCF_021869965.1). Classification (NCBI taxonomy): domain Eukaryota; kingdom Metazoa; phylum Chordata; class Chondrichthyes; order Orectolobiformes; family Rhincodontidae; genus Rhincodon; species Rhincodon typus. The sequence goes on along the minus strand of NC_063367.1, from coordinate 6,577,468 downwards.
TGGTCTATTCAGGCTGTTACAGTTAACCTGAATGATACTGTAGCACTGAGAAAGGAACCAGATTAATGAGGACCCAGATACTGGGGGAGCAGGACAGAGTGGAGCAGTCATTCCACAGAGATACGACAGAATAATACTTTCCCTGAGTAAGATTGTACATGTACTTCAGGAGTGACATGACCACACAGTGGGTGTCTCAGACCTCACCCTTTGGGTCAGCTGGCACACAATGCCATCTCTCCGCCCCCTGGCTTGGCTGGAGATCACTCACATGCAATGATTATTAGTCCCCACGGTAACTGAAGTGTCACTGAGTTTGTGCCTGGTCAGGAGATGGAGATTGTTTGCTCAACTCTGTGTAATTACGCTCACTCTCCCTCCTGGAGTTACTGATTTTGGCCAGGCAGACCATCGCAAAGTGTCCGAATGGAGGGATTTAAGGGAGGTGAGGTTACAGCAAGGGAAGGCAGCAGGGGGTAAGAAACTAGAAGCTCATGGTCACATAGCATCTTGCTCTATTACACCAACTAATAGATGGAGGGCATCCTGAAGGGTTGAGAACAGTAACATGTCACATCCTCAATGTTCTCAGCAACGTTCTTGGCCATCCTCTCTGTAGCTGATGGTCTCATGATGTGCAAAACCATCTCTGCAGAGTTCAGGACATGCAGATGTTATGGTTCTTCTCTGGATCTGATCCTTTCCTTTCTGGAGCCATAGAATCAAACTATCATAGAATCATCGTCCCTGTAAAAGAGATGGCATAATGTTATGTTGGGGGTGATGTGGCTTCTATAGTTGAATAGCCGGATGTGTATGGTCACCGTGAGAGGACGGTGTTATGAGATGTAGAGTATGTGAATATTACAGGTGGACCCTGAACATGGAGAGTCAGTGATAGAGGAGTGGCATGGTAGGTGTCTTATGAGAGGGAGATATAACATGAAGATGCCTTTTCTGATGTAACCACTTGCATAAGGTCACTGAATTTCCTGAATTTCTGCTAGGAAGCAGGACTAAACCGCAAGCATAGAATTAAAAACCGAAAGAACTGCGGATGCTATAAATCAGGAACAAAAACAGAAGTTGCTGGAAGAGCTCAGCAGGTCTGGCAGCATCTGTGAAGAAAAAAGGTCAGAGTTAACGTTTTGGGTCCAGTGAAACATTAACTCTGATTTTTTTTCTTCACAGATGCTGCCAGACCTGCTGAGCTTTTCCAGCAACTTCTGTTTCTAAGGGCATTGACCAGCGAGTCCCACTCCCCGCAAAGACTGCTCCATGAGGACCTGCTACACTTCCACATAAACACGTCCTCTTCACCCCTACCCACACCACACCCACACCTGTCCCCCCAGCTTCTCGTCCAGCAAGCCAGGGACTCTCTCTTAAATAAAAGAGCTAAATACTGGGAATCTGAAACAAACACAGAAAGTACTGGAGAAACTCAGCAGGTCTGGCAGATGGAGAGAGAGACTGAGTTAATGTGACTCTTCTACGTTTGCCTGTGGTGTTACCCTGACTGTATGTGGTTGGGATCTTGCCCACGGTTGTGCCAGCCCATGGACTGCCAACCATCTTTGCTTCAAGAATGAGTTGTGTCTATCATCATCCTATCAGACTCCCCCAAACACTCCCTCTATCAGACTCACCCAATGCCGATGCTCACCTACCCCGCTGTTTGTTAGACTCATTATACTCATCCAGCACCATCAGGCTCAACAAAACACATCAGATGTACCATTTCTGAAGAAGGTCCCGACCTGAAACGTCAGCTTTCCTGCTCCTCTGATGCTACCTGGCCTGTTGTGTTCCTCCAGCCCCACACTGTGTTATCTCTGACTCCAGCATCAGCAGTTCTAACTATTTCTGAGTGAGATGTACCCATCCCTGTCCAACTCAGCTAAGCAACCCCTGACAGACTCATCCACCCCATCAGACTCACTAATACTGCCTCGAACAGACTTATCCCACTGTTACACAAGCCCAATCCCTGTCAGCCTCTACAAGAATTGCACCCATTACCTTCAGACACCAACATAGCAAATCCCCAAGCCATTGTCTCCACATCAGACTTGCTCTAGCCACTATTGGGCACACCCAGTTACAAGTCCAATACCTGCCACCATCAAATCCATACTCACCCTGAATTCATTGACCACCAACACTCTCAGATTTGCCCTGCAGCACCAGGACAATTCGTTGTTAACCTAGACTACCTGATGAAAGTAACAGGAAGGAATGTCTTATCCCGTGCTGTGATAGCAGTACATATTGTCTCACTGTGTAATGTGTGTGTGGCCCCTTTATCAATCTGTGTTCTTCAGGCCGTGCACCCAGCTATAACTAGCAACCATTAATCTGCCAACCCTTTGATGGCCCTTATAATAAGCAGCTTGTTCCCATCCCTGGGGGAAGCTGGAGCTCCAGGCTACTATGGTGTTCTGGGCTCACCCTTTTCCCATTGTTTTGCCTCTTCCTCCAGCTGCTGACTCCATGAAATGAATTCCTCCAGGGAGGCTGGTAATCGAGATCATTAGTCACACTGGAACAGGGAGCATCAATAATAAACTGGGTGGTCTCCATTACTGCTGAAGGGTAACGTTTATTCCAAGAGTCCCAGTGGGCCACAATAAATTCACCCGACTTCACTGCTGTTCGTCAGAATTAGAGTCGTTTCTTTGCGGAATGGGGCAAAAATCCAAGGAAGTCTGGCAAGGAGGTGGGACCAAGAGAGAGAATGTCCCGTTTCTGTGCCCGGTCATATTAAATGTCTAAGACACTGTTTGGAGATAAATGGTGGATGGGAAGTTTGCACATTCACAAGGGCACATTCTATTTGCCCAGCTCCCTAACCAAAGGGAGCATGTGTGTTGGTGATGGTTGACACATTCTTATTGTTAAACCTGTCTCGCTCCCAGGGATCAGAGATTGCTTTGATGACATGCAGCACAGGACACCTGACAACGTAGAAAGAGAAGGTGGCTATTTAGCATCTTCATCTTGCTCCACCATTCACTGCCATCTCGCCTGAACTGTTACCTAACTCTGTGCAATTGGGCTGGCTATTCGGCACTTCAGAATAGCAAGAGACCTGGAAGCTTTGCCTATACCATAGGGAGAGGAGAAGGAGAGGACAGTAGAGTAGAGAGGAGGCCCCTTTGCTATTGTCCCCTGTTTGCTTCAGACCCAGGGGTTATTTTGATTGTTTTTGCTCTCCTTTGCCTCCAATTCTCCCCACATAATTGCCCCTGGACACAGGCCCACTGCTCAGGAAGGACTGCATCAGCTGAAGTATGAGCTATCTTTTGCAACAAAAGGCACTGTCTGAGTCCAGTGTTTACCTTGTGTTTATCACACTTCTCATTTCTGCTTGCTATTTGCTGTGTGAGTCCAGAATTTGTCCATCAGCTGTTTGAATATTAAGCCAATTATAGAATGATTTTAGAATGCACTACAGCAGTCAAGGCCACTGTCTGTGCTGTCACCCTCAGCCTTACATTGTACCCTCAGTCACCATGACAATAAGGTAGTTTTTAGGTCATGTAGGGTTATTGTGAGAGAATAATGACGGATTGGGGGTATATTGGTTGAGCTTCCATTCCTCTCTCTATTAGGTAATAAAACTTCACCATCACCATCATGCATCCTTAGCTGTTAGCAATCTTTCCCTGTCTAGCCATCCTATGCTCATCTTTCTATTTGCCAATAGCGTCCTTCAATATCTAAGCCACCTAGTATTAATATTCGATTTCTTCTTCTTCCGCTCTTTCTTCAAAATCTTCCCAACATATACTGTCTCTTACTAAACCATTTTCTCTAAAGTTGTCCCTACCCAAACTCTCTCTGTACCTCATTACAAATTTCTTTGTTTGTTTAGCACATCATAATTTGTCACCTTTGTCTGTTCAACAGAACCTTCCCATTCTTCTCCAAATTGTTTTCCTCCTTCTACAAGGCCAGATCTCACATCTGTATGAAACAGTATTCCAATTTGAGATCTTCACAAGTTGCTTCCTGAACCGTTTATTCATATTTCCAGCTAGCAATCATTTCTTCCTACCAAATATGGCCTTTCCCATTGCTACCCATGCTCCTATTGCTTCGTTGTATCTCCCATCTGCAGATATAATGTTTCCAAAATACTTGAATTTTTGACCTTGTTCTAGCTTACTGTCGCCTATGAAGATTACTTGGTAATTATGAGATAGGCATTACTTTGGTTTTGCCAGTGTTCACTTACATTCCAAAGTTCACGAAATTACACATCTATCTGTGAATTCTTGTAATCCTTCGGCTGTGCTGGTTATGAGTTGTTTTATCATCAGTAAATTTAAATAATATTATCATTCAACATCCCGGCAACTGCCCCCACAATCTTAATGCCAGATTTAATTCTTTTAAGGTGAGAGGAGAAAGACATGGGGACAATTGTTTCACACAGAGAGTGGTTCGTGTGTGCAATGAACTTCCAGAGGAACTGATGGATGTTGGTACAGTTATAATGTTTATTCGGCATTTGGATACGTACATGAATATGAAATGTTTCGAGGGATATGGGCCAGGAGCAGGCAGGTGGGTCCAGTTTAGTTTTGGGTTATGGTCTTCATGGACTGGTTGGACCGAAGGGTCTGTTTCCGTGTGGTATGACTCAATGACTCTATAATAAATGTTTCTTCCACTTAAGCATTGAAGGAAGCTGATCTCCCCTTACAATGGTATATGGGTCCAACTGCCCATGGGCCACCGTAACTGTTGCTGTTCATCCAGTGGACAATAGTTGTGAACATAGGGTGTATGTGGCCATTGCCCATGGAGCATGCCCTGGGATATTGGTACCAAGTGTCCAACATGGAGGGTCTTCAGATGAAGCAGTGAGATGGATTCACCACACCAACCTTTCTCAACATCTAGCATGCCTGGCGAGATTGGTACAATATAAAGCTTAATATTAACGAGGCGAGTTGGCCCATTAACAACGCATTTAACAAGTAGTAATCCCACTTCATCGGAAACTCACTATAGACTAGCAAGAAACTCAGCAAGCCACTTGTCAAAGGCAGAAAAGGTGGAAAAACATGGTCCTGAGGTCAACATTGGCCTTGTTGAACTTTTTGTTCAATTCTACCAGAAATCACACCATAATTGCTCAGTCCTCCATAAGATTCCAGCCACCTTTCTATTATGCATGTAAAGAAAGTGCTTATTCGATGGCAAATACACTCTAATTGGTTAGTGCATTGGCATGGAAATGCATCAGTTCATGATGATTGACAGTTAACTGTCAAGCTTTTTTAAAAACTTTAGACAAAGCAGGTTGTCTCTGATTGATTAAAGTATTGCTTTGAGAAATGAGGCAGAGAATGGCTTAAACCTATTTTGTTGGCTTGAAACAGGTGCAGTGCTTGTGCGTGTTCTTTCTGTCTGAAAAGATTACGGCCCTGTATGTGAATATATGTAGCTTCTGGTAAACATAAGTGTGCCACACTGCGAACCTGACTGACATTTCAAAATTGGTTGTCAGTGCAATTTCTCTCACGCTCAGGATTATTCAGCAAATGTTATCCATTTGCAGAATCAAATCTAATGTTGGACGTGGTGCTGTGAGTGTTGCAAGCTGGGAGCTGGTTGGGTACAATCGGTAGCTTGCTAGTTGTGAACAGCCAAAGGCTGTTTGATACGATCTGCCAGTCTTTGAGAAGCATAGCCTACATGCAAGGCCGTACATAGCATTGAAATGCATATACCACATTATCCATGTGTATCATTGGCAGAACATCAAGATGGCAACAGAGTCAGGCTCCTGAGCCAGGCCTTGTGCACTGCAACAGCATTCTTTTCTTTTCTTTTAATTTTCTTTTAACTTCTCCTTTCCTTTACTTTCTTTTTGCCCTGGACTCAGATAGCATCAGCAGCAGTGAGCAGTGTGGACTTGAGTGGGGCCAGCACGGACTCAAATGGGGCCAGCCCGGAGGAGAGTTGACCTAGCATGGCCTGTAGTGCACCTCTACTTAATTTTCTGGCGTGAGCACAAGACCTGGCATCAGAAGCAGCGGCTGCTACATCGGCAGAGGTGACATCGGCGAGGTGGGTCCGGTGGCAAAAGATGGCGCCTGAGGATCAGCGACTTCATCATTGGTGGAGTCCTGCACTGGGCGGTGGAGAAGTGAAGATGGAAGGACATCAACAAGGTGGGCCCAACAGTCAGAGATGTGTCTCTGACGCGATGGATCTGACACAGGCAGAGTTGAATTGGCCCAGCGGAGAAAGATGGCCCCTGGAGAGTCATGACTTTGATTTGGTTGGATCCGGTGTAGATGTTGGAGAGGCAGTAGTGGAGGAGCGATGGTGGCGTTGGCATCGTTGATGATGAGCTGGCTTAGGACTGATGGACTCTCTTTCAGCTATATAGAGTCATAGTGGCATACAGCATGGAAATAGACATTTTGGCCCAACTAATCCACACTGAACAAACCAATCTAGTCCCACTTTCCTCTGTTTGGTCCATATCCCTCCAAACCTTTCCAATTCATGTACCTATCCAATCGTTTTTATTGTCTTGTTCTTAAAATATTCAAAATGGCACTAGATTGTGGTGACAATGTATTTTACTATTTTTATCACTGTAAAATACATGTTACAATAAAATTATTCATTCATTCATTCTTTTAGGCTTGATGGCAGCATCTTGTTAACAGCAAATGACACTTCTCATTTAGCCTCCAGCTAAGCCAGCTTTGGTGAAATTACATTCTGTTATTTTACTTTAACACCCGCCTATGACCTGATCAATTGTTTCACCTGGCTGTGGTCAGTGTGTCATGAAATCAAGACTGTGTATCCTGAAGATGAAACTTTCACTTGATCTTCTAAAATCTGGAGAGTCTTGTCAGGAATTTTGGGAAAATAAGCAATAAGGAATTTGACTGCCTGTCTTTTTTTTTGTCAGCTCCTCATTGATCCATGAAAGAAACATGGAGTTTTATTTTCTTTAAATAACTGACACTATGGCAGAATGTCAATGGAGTGCCAATCCATGCTCAGATGATTACTTTCCATTTTTACGGTGTTCCTAAAAATGCCAATGTAAAGATTTGCATTGTAGTGTAATGTATTTTCTGTTCTTTTTCTCTCTTTTTGTTTCTCTCTTGTTGCTGCTTTAGAAGTTGTTGCTTTTGATCTTTATATATGTCCTACTTTTAAGAAAAGAGCTGAGCAGTGTCTGTAGGTGGCTTTTCCATGAAAAAAGTTGGAATTATGTCACAAGCACCTTTTTTTTTGCTTTCACCCCCTTTCCAAGGAAAATAAAATGGAAAAATTGACCAACAATTGATTTGATTTTACTTTGATTTTAATTTGATTTGATTTAATTTATTATTGTCACATGTACATAAATACAGTGAAAAGTTTTGTTTTGCATGCAGTACAGGCAGATCATACCATACAGAGTGCATTAGAGTAATGGAACAGAGCAAGGAATACAATGTTACGGCTGCAGAGAAGGTGCACAAAGAGGGAGATCAACATTTAAATTTAAAATTTGAGAAGTCCACTCAGAAGTTTAATTACAGCAGGGAAGAAGCTGTTGTTGAATCTGTTTGTACGTGTGTTTAAGCTTTTATATCTTCTGCCTGATGGAAGAGGTTGGAAGAGATTATAACGGGGGTGGGAGGGGTCTTTAATGATGTTGGCTGCCTTCCTGAGACAGCAAGAAGTGCAGACGGAGCCAATGGATGAAAGGTTGGTTTGTGTGATGGACTGGGCTGTGTTCACAACTCTCTGTAGTTTCTTACGGTCCTGGGCAGAGCAGTTGCCATTCCAAGCTGTGATGCATCCAGATAAAATGTTTACTCGGTGCATCTGTAAAAACCATGCCGAGGTAAACCTTATTAACATATCAAGAAAGTTATTTTCAGTGTTTTTCCTGAAATTGCCCAAGGATTGCATTAATAGGATGGAGCTGTCCTTCTTCGCTCATAAAGTTTCCATTTTTTAATGGCCTTCAGTCTTTTTTTAAAAAAATCCACTGTATTTGGCGAGGTGATGGCCTAGTTGTATTATCGCTGGACTGTTAATCCAGAGACCCAGACAATGTTCTGGGGACCTGGGTTCAAATCCCACCACAGCAAATGGTGGAATTTGAATTCAATAAAAAATCTGTCATTAGGAATCTAATAATGATTGTGAATCTATTGTCGATTGTTGGGGAAAAACCCCTCTGGTTCACTAATGTCCTTTAAGGAAGGAAACTGCCATCCTTACCTGGTCTGGTCTACATGTGACTCCAGACCCACAGCAATGTGGTTGATTCTTAAGTGCCCTCTGGACAATTAGGGATGGTCAATAAATGCTGGCTAGTGATGCCTTCATTGTAGAATCTCTACAGCGTGGAAGCAGGCCATTCAGCCCTTCAAGTCCACACTGACCCTCCAAAGAGCACCCCACACAGATCCACATCCCCCACCCTATCCCTGCATTTCCCATGGCCAATCCACTCTAACCTGCACATCTTTGGACTGTGGGAGGAAACCGGAGCACCCGGAGAGAAACCCACGCAGACACGGGGAGAATGTGTAAACTCCACACAGACAGTCACTCGAAGGTGGAATCGAACCCGGGTCCCTGGAGCTGTGAGGCAGCAATGCTAACCATTGTGCCACTGTGCCACTGTCATCCCAGGAATGAATAAAAGAAAATTTTGATAGACAAGGAAGTTTGAAAGGAATTCAGCCTGGAAAAGCTTGAGTACTTGGTGGGGAGGGGTGGGGTGAACAGGACAAGCATGCACTGAAGACAACAAAATCAAGGCACAAAGGCAGCAGCACAAACCAGGGGCTCATTTTTTTGCCCCAAAGTGAGGAACAGAGATGGAAAAGCCTGATAATACCAGAGCTGGCCAATGTATCAATGCTAAGTTGCCAGTGGGAGCCTATGTTGGAAACGGTGTGTCAATAAATGCATATCCATGTAAACATCAGCCAAATCAACCCATTCAGTGGTGCTATGACACAGCTCTGGAGCAGGCGGGATTTGAATCTGCAACACCTGGCTAAGAGGTAGGGACACTACTATTGCACCACAAGAGTCCTGTCTGCCTGCATTGGCATGCTGCAAGTTGTGAGTAAGGGCAGCTGATAATATCTGGGGAGAGGTTAAGATACGCACTTTAGGGTGGCATGGTGGTTCAATGGTTAGTACTGCTGCCTCACAGTACCAGAAGCCCAGATTCAAATCGAGCGACTGTCTGTGTGGAGTTTTCACATTCTCCCCGAGTCTGTGTGGGCTTCCTGAATGTGCTCTGGTTTCCTCCTACAGTCCAAAGATGTGCAGGTTGGGTGGCTTAGCCATGGGAAATGCAGGGATGAGGGATGGGTAGGACTGGCAGTTAGCTCTTTGGAGGTTTAGTGTGGACTTGATAGGCCAAATGGCCTGCTTCCACACTGTAGGGATTCTGAGAATCACTCTTCTGTGACCCAGTGGCAACACCTGGGACTGGTGTGCATCTTAACTTAATTTAGTATTTGCTTTGAAGTCTTGATTTTGTTAAAATGGCCCTGTAAGGGGTGTTTATCATTTAATTTGTCTTAATTTAATTTTATTGATTTTAATGTTTAAATGTTTATCAATAGAGTAAAAGAAAAGATTCTCTGAGGAATTGGGAAAAGTACTCTCTGTGCAAATAAACAGATGTTTAAGACAAACCATTTCCTGGTTCTTCCCTTGCTGCTGTACGTTTAGCAGATTAACACTGGTGCCAACATCTTAGCACAGGATTCCTTCTCTTATTCAAAGGCTTGTCGAGGTTTTTATTCATCCACAGGATGAGGGCATCACTGGCTAGGTCAGTATTTATTTCCCCATCCCCAATTGCCCAGAGGGCAGTTAAGAGTCAACCACATCGCTGTGGATCTGGAGTCACATGTAGGCCAGACCAGGTAAGGATGACAGTTTTCTTCCCTAAAGGACATTAGTGAACCAGATGGGTTCTTCCCCAACAATCAGCAATGGATTCACAGTCATCATTAGATTCTTAATTCCAGATTTTTATTGAATTCAAATTCCACCATCTGCCATGGTGGGATTTGAACCTAGGTCCCCAGAACGTTATCTGGGTCTCTGCATTCACAGCCCAGCGATAATACCACTAGGCCATCACCTCCCCATAGAGCTTGAAATGTTTAGAGGGGGTGCAGGCTAAACCCACTTTCAGAAGCAGATGGGCTGAAAGGAGAGTGGGGAGTGTTAGAGTGGGCAGCCAATCCCAGATGCCCCAGGGCATCATCCAGCTCTGCATGAGAGACAATGGGGGCAAGAGAGAGTGGGAATGCAGGTGGCCTTGGGACTATGTGGATGGCAGAACGAATGGAATCAGGGCACACAGGGATTGAACAAAATCAGCCTCTTCTTCTGGCATTGCAAGGGCAGAGAAGTGAGTGGCAACACTGGCAAGGAAATTCGAGTGACTACCCACCTGGAATACTGGCAGATAGTGGAGCGGAGATGGGGGGTGCAGGCGGGATATGGGGCTCAATTTTTTTGTAGCCAGAGTGGCACTAAGAGATGACATCTTCGTCAGGAAGGGTTGAACCCCAAACAACAGGACGGAGAGAACATGGTGTTGGGGAGACCACAGTACAGACTGACAAAGGCAGATCCAACTGAGACACAGCAAATAATGACTCTCTAGGCAGCTGGTCACAGAGATGTGCCTTGTCATTGCAAAGACCTTGCAAATACTCACAGAACTAAACTCCATACCCTGCTGATAGTTACCAAATACACCCCAGCCTTGAATAACTTCACTTTTGGTTCCTCCAATGGGGCTTTGGTGGAATTACCAGCATCATCCAAAATGTCTAGAAGGACAAGGGTAGGTGATATGTGGGGGCAGTTGCAAGTTCCCATCTAAGCCACTCACCACCCTGACTATACCACTGTTGCTTCAGTGTGGCAGAATACTGGAGTCCCCTTCCAAACAGCCCTGTTGGTGCACCTATATATCAAAGGTTGCAGTGGCTCAAGAAGGAAGCTCACTATGACCTTCTCCAGGTTAGTTACGGATGGGTAATATATGCTGATCCAGACAGAGTCACCCACATCCCACAAAAGAAATGAAACAAGTGTGTTACTTGTCATCTGGAGTACACTGCAGGAACTATCTTGGTCTTTTGATGACATCTCTTGTTTATAGTGTGTACTTTTTTTTGGATAAGAGCAAATTATGCTTAGCTAGCATCTTTCATTGACCTTATGACCTCTCTAGTACGATACTATGGCTTTAAGAAGTGCATTTTGTGCTGACTTTTTTTATGAAGAAAGGTTGAGACAGAGGTGATGATCAGTCTATTCAAAGCCAATAAATAGTTTGTGAAGACGGATGTTTTTAAATGTTGGAACAATAGAAGCAGCCTGAATGTGTGGGGTCAGGCTCTCCCAGAGCCAAAGTTTTAGGTTTTTAAGTAGCTGTTGCTGCTGGGGTCTTGAACTGGGTTTGGAAGCTGATATATATCTCTCCCTGCTACATTCTCTCTCAGAATTTTCTATTGATGTTTTTCCTCCTGGACTGCAGTACTGCGTGTGAGCCAATCTACTTTACTGAATTTGGCTTTGCCTCAGTCATGTTTATGGGATGTTACTATATGGGAATAGTTACTGTTTATTCGTTAAATAGTCTATTATTCTATGAAGTTTTCCAAATAAAGTTAATTATTCCAATTTCTTCTTTCTTTTGTTGTATTTTAACGATAGTGTAGGAATGAAGTGTGTTTTGCTTCAAGACTTATAATTTGACCAATCAAATTACATCTTGAACAAAATGCCTGACACTTGTTTTTAAAATAGGAAAAGGTTAGGGTCTAGACTATCTTCTTCATAGATTTTACTGGGGCGGGGGGTTTGGTTTGGCCCATAACACTCCCAAAGCGCTTAACTGAAGAAATGCTCTTGTAGCCATTGTTGTAATCCAGGAAAATGTGGCAGCCAAATTTAACACAAAAATTCCGACAAACATCAATCAAAGTTTGAGAAGTTAGTCATTGTCAGAACACATGGGATAATTCCACCATCATTCTTTGGAACAAGATCATGGGATCATTCACATCTTCCGGAGAGGGTCTCAAACTAGCACCTCGAGAGAGTAACGGCACTTCTGACAATCCCACCGTTGAATGTCAGTTTGGAATTCTGTGCTCTTCTGGAGTGGGATTTGAATCCATAATGTCAAAGGGTAAGGCACTACCTACTGAGCCACAGCTTTCTGTACATTGTCTAACGCTTCCCTCCTGATATTAATCGATAGCATATTCCTTGTCCATTTTTGGTGTCTTCTATTTTAACTTCACTGTATCCTCCATTAATTCCAACTCTACACCTCAGAGATCCATGTAAGCTTCCCGTGACATGCACAGAAAAATGGAACAAGGAACAGCCCGGTCTGTTAATTGCTTTTAGCTAAGGGATTAATCTCTGCCTCCAGAGAGTCTGTCACATCAGTGATGAGCAATAGAATGTTGCACTTTCAGACCTTATTTTAACTTTAAGACAATGGCATGAATTTCTTGAACAAAAGATGAACAAGCAAGTAAATAATTGTTCTTTACTGGAGTGCCATCGTTGCAATAGCAAGTCTATTATCTAGCTGCTCAAGTAGGCAAAGGTCACAACTTTAGGGATTAAATTAGTTTTTGCATATTAACCTTGAAATGCACACACATTGACTCTGTAAGCGCAAAATGGGCGTTCATGAATTCATTGAAATCAGTGCAAATAGACATCAAGAGAGGAAATAAATTGAGCAGTGGCCCTCACCCTTCGTACATAATCAAAGAACGTCAAAATCTACCCCAGTTCCTTCCTTCACTGAGTTTATAATATAGGAACAGTATGATAATCTAAAGGGTATCTTTGCAATTTCAAGCTAATTTTTCTCTTTCAGGAGTTGTAGAGTGATTACAGCTTGCCTTCAAATTAACGATTTAAATCCCAGCTGGACAAGATTTCTGAGACTTCCTGGCTATAAATATCTGATAATTCATTTACAGACGGAATCATTCAGACTTTTTTTTTGTATCAGTTTTAATTGTTTCCCTCTCCAGCCTGTAACTAACTATACACTGCTTAATAAGGGAGCTACTTTTAAAAATGGATTTAATAGCGCCTAATTTATGATGAGACAGACGTGACTGTATGTTATCTCACTCTCGCATTCCTATTGTTCAAAGTCGACACATTCTCACTCAGCTCCTGGGAGCTTTGCAAACAGGTATTTTTTTTGTGTGTGGTTTTGCCCTTAATTGTTATAGATTCAATGCAATCTGAAACAAGTGGACAAAGCGAAAAAAGTCCATCCTCACTGGTGTTTTATTAAAATGATACTAAAAGACCTTCAGGTTGTGAAACAGATGGCGAAGGTGAGCAGCCACATATTATCCCTATTACAGAGCAGCATAGACGGGGAATAAAATAGCACAACGCCAAAGTTTAACAGTAGGATCAAGCATTCTTGCTCTTCTTTGAACATTAGTGGGAAGCGGCTCTGGAGAGTTACACAGGGATGCACGGAAACTTTGGGAGGTTGGGCCCCTAGGGAGAGCATCAGAACGAGGGTCCCACATCAGATCTGAAGCCTATTTCCTTAATTCCTCACCTCTCGCTTGAAAGTAGTCATGTGCGCTGAGGCAGCCCTTGCAAACCCTGCCCTGATACATCTGCCTCTCACTGTCCTCTGAAGGCTTCTTAATTATTATTAAAATATTCGGCCGAAATCTATGTGATGGAATCTCATTACAGAAATGCACATGTCTCGCTGCTTCCACTATTGTAATATGCTCAGTCCAAGAATTATTCCTGAACTACATCGATGATCCCAGGCTACTTGTGCTGATCAAAAGGTAACTATTTCAACTGCTTTATGTTCATCTTATGCTCATTCCTTAATAGTTTACCATCAATAACAGGCCAAAGCACTATGACCTTGACAAACTAACTAAGCAGGAACAGGCAATGATGTGTACAAGGTTAGTGACCAGCAGACAAATGATGATAGAATATATCTCAGTGCAGAAACAATAGCTGTATGTCTTGTGTGACATATTGCAGCAGTTCCCAGCTTTGAATCACACAGCAATTTATTTTGAATCTGCATTAAACTATGTTTTATTGTTATAATAAAGCAACTGCCACAGAGATGGCGATTTTATAGTGTCCAATCTTGAAGTTGTTACATTATCTTCACAGCTCAGAAATCATGGTATTCAAATTCATCCTTATAATAACTGTCATTAAAATAATGAAATCAATCTGAAAGGTATGACAGTAAAACCTTGTCATGAAAATTTACAGCTTGTGATCAGTCTGTCAGTCACTGTTGATAACCTGGTGCAGAACATGGCCTCCAGTCGCAGGCTGTCCATTTGGTTCCAAGTTCTCAACAATAAAAACAATAACTTACATTTATGTAGCCCCTTTCATGCCATAAAGTGTTCCCAATCACTTCACAGAAGCGTTATAAAACAGAGTATGACACTTTGAGGAGATATTAGGTCAGATGACCAAACAAAAAGCCTTAGTCAATAAGGTAGATTTTAAGGAGCTGGTTGAAGGATGAAACTGAGGCAGTGAGAATAGATAGGTATGATGCACCTCTGGAGCAGGTGAGACTGGAACCTGGATCTCTTGGCTCAGGCAGCTAGGGGCACCACCACTGTGCCAAAGTGCTCTTAACCCAGGAGGTGTAGGGAGGCAATATCAGAGATTGACCAGGTAATGGTCTGGGAACTTGGGTTTGAATTCCATCCTGACAGTGCTCAGTGTTTAGCACTGCTGTCTCACAGCACCAGGCACCTCGGTTCGATTCCAGCCTCGGGCAACTGTCTGTGTGGAGTTTGAACATTCTCCCCCGTGTCTGTGTGCATTCCCTCTCACAATCCAAAGATGTGCAGGCTAGGGTGGATTCACTATGGGAAATGCAGTGTTATAGGGGTGTGTCTGGGTGGGAGGGTCAGTGTGGACTCGATGGGCCAAATGGCCTGCTTCCACGCTATAGTGATTCTATGATGAACGATGGTGGAATTTGAATTCAATAAAAATCTGGAATTCAGAGCAAATTGATGATCAGGTAACCATTGCTGATTTTTGGGGAAAACCCGTCTGGTTTACTAACGTCCCTTAGGGAAGGAAACTGCCTTCCTTACCTGGTCTGGCCTACATGTGACTCCAGACCCACAGCAATGTGGTTGACTCTTAACTGCCCTCTGGGCAATTAGGGATGGGCAATAAATGCTGGCTTAGCCAGCGATGACTACATTCTTTGAGTGAATAAAGGAAATTTATCTACATGGGATACTATCACTCATTGGACACCATTCCCAACATTTGACTCTGTAACTAACTACCTTTAACCGTCAACTCTGTTTTTCCAGACTCGACCCCAAACTTCCTGAGTTCTGACCTCATTCTTGAGTGTACTGTGCAATATTTTCTTGCAATGCCCGTGTCGTTGATGTTCTCCTTGACAAGAGGTTTCCATTCTGGGCACTTTGAAAGGAAAGGTTCCCACTTCTTTCAAACATGCTTTAGGATACCTTGCAGCCGGTTTTCAATGAGCTGGTAGAGGTAAAGTTGGCACACAGAAGAACCTATTACAGAAGAGAAACTAGAATGGGCAGATGATCCATAACCCCACTTTATATACCAAGCACTAGACTAGAAATCTGTCAGCTTAGTAAATTACGCCAGTTTGTTACCTTTTCTCTGGCTTGATAAATTGTGGGAATGCTACACTATCATTGGGTCAGTACTGAGGGAGTTCCTCACTGTCGGAGGGTCAGTACTGAGGGAGAGCCGCACTGTCGGAGGGTCAGTACTGGGGGAGTGCCGCACTGTCGGAGGGTCAGTGCTGAGGGAGTGCCGCACTGTCGGAGGGTCAGTCCTGAGGGAGTGCCGCACTGTTGGAGGGTCAGTCCTGAGGGAGTGCCGCACTGTCAGATGGTCAGTCCTGAGGGAGTGCCGCACTGTTGGAGGGTCAGTGCTGAGGGAGTGCTACACTATCTGAAGGTCAGTACTGGGGGAGTGTCGCACTGTCAGAGGGTCAGTACTGAGGGAGTGCGGCACTGTCAGAGGGTCAGTACTGAGGGAGTACGGCACTGTTGGAGAGTTAGTGCTGAGGGAGTGCTGCACTGTTGGAGGGACAGTAATAAGGGAGCGCAGCACTGTCGGAGGGTCAGTACTGAGGGTGTTCCTCACTGTCAGAGGGTCAGTGCTGAGGGAGTGCCGCACTGTGGGAGGGTCAGTACTGAGGGAGTGCCGCACTGTGGGAGGGTCAGAACTGAGGGAGTGCGGCACTGTTGGAGGGTCAATACTGAGGGCGTTCCTCACTGTCAGAGGGTCAGTGCTGAAGGAGTCCCGCACTGTCGGAGGGACAGCACAGAGGTGGTACGGCACCGTTGAAGGGTCAGACCTGAGGAAGTGTCGCTCCTTCGGAAGCTCAGCACTGAGGGAGTTCTGCATTGAGACAGGATCATTATTAAGGGAGTATCGCACAGTTGGAGTGTGGGTACTGTCAGAGGAAAGAAGACGTATGAAGCTGAGCCCCAGAGTTTCAGCACCTGGGCTGATCAAGCCCTCACCCTCACCAACTCCACAGATAATTCATGCATCGATCATTCAGGGGGTTACTGTGAGTAAACTGACTCCTACATTCTCCTTCTGGCTGAGGGAACCATGGATGTGGTTTAATGACATGAGGTGATAGATGGAAGTATATAACTTCTGCCTCAATGAAATGTACACTTGATCCCATTGTGAGCATCGATTGGTGCTTCAGAGATGCATTGACAGTTGTGTTCCTTACATTGTCACAATGAAGAGGAATAGGCTGATTCTATTACTCCACACAACTCTCGACTAATGTCTGCCGTGACTACAGCTTTAACTATTTGGCAACAGCAGCAAACTTTCCATCTCACTGATTGTCTTTGGAACAGAAAGGATATCCCTGCACAACGCTGAAGGCAGAGGATTAATCACTGGTGCTGCTACACTGCACTTTAGCTATGGGCAAATGTTGGAAAGGACAGAGTGAGTTAAAGCCTTCCCGTCTCTCTGCTCTGAAATAATTACAAGGTTGATTCATAAGAAATGACAGGATGTGGCTTTTTAAATAGAGATTTGAACTGGAGTATTCACTCAATATTTATCACTGCTCCTCTGTTACTGACATGTTTAATAAAAACCTCTCTATTGTACATATTATTAATATTCTGAGTACATGAATTATTATCTCCCAGTGCAAGTGAGTGGTAGGATCAGAGAAGCAACTTCAAGCTGCCCTGCCAGTATTTTAATATTCTTAATCTTTGGACAAATGGGGTAATGGGCTCAGCTCCACTCAGAGCCCCCTTGGTTCTAAACATTGTGTTAGCACTTATCAGATTTCAGAGTGTTCTGGGTTCAGTGTCATCAGTTCCTAATATTCCACACCAAAGTATTTTCAATTGTGGCCTTACTCCTGAGCACTGATGTTTGCATTGCCCCACTGCTAATTAGTACACCCAGAATGAGAGGAGATATTGTCAGGTCATCTGGGCCCAGTCACCTCTCCCAGTCCAGTTCCTTTCTGACTACATTCCCGCAGGATGTTGGAAGGCCTCTGATAATTTCTGTAAGAATCCCAGTGTCCTGTCACAGGGCCTGTTTCACAGAATGCCTACAGTGTGGAAGTAGGCCATTTGGCCCATCGAGTCCACACTGACCCTCCGAAGAGGATTCCAACTAGACCCATCCCCTTACCCTATCTCTGTAACCCTGCATTTCCCATGGCTAATCTACCCAGCCTGCACATTCCTGAACCGTTATGGCCAATTTCCCATGCCCAATCCACCCTAACCTGCACAGGACTGTGGGAGGAAACCGGAGCACCTGGAGGAAACCCACGCAGACACAGAGACAATGTGCAAACTCCATACAGACAGTCGCCCGAGGGTAGAATCGAATGCAAGCCCTGGCACTGTCAGGCAGCAGTGCTAACCACTGCACCACCTAAACAGGAACTGAGATGCTGTTCCTTCAGCTTGCCTTGGGCTTCACTGGAGCTCTGCAACATGCCAAACATAGAAATATTAGCACGAGAGCAAGATGGTGTATTAAAGTGGCAAGCAACAGGAAGGTCAGGGTCATTCTTATGAACAGAGTAGACCTGTTCCTCACAGACAGAGAATATGCAATATACAATAGAATATACAAAATGCAAACTCCAGGGTGGAATTCAACCCATGTCCCTTGTACTGTGAGGCAGTGGCACTATGCACTGAACCACCATGTTAGCTTTGGTCTGTTCTTCGCTCCCCTGAATGTCAGACAAAGTTACAGCACAACTGTGGAAATGACTCTCGTGAAAATGTGGAAACATGAGGGGGCCATATAGCTAAGAGGGGGAGGTGATATTGGAGCTGTAATGGCTGGGCTGCAGCTGGAGAACTGATCTTCACACTATGGAAGGATATGATTGCACAGGAGAGTCTGCAGAGGAGATTCACCAGAATGTTGCCTGTGATTGGAGCATTTCAGCGATGAACAGAGACTGGATAATCTCAGATTGTTGTTACCTTTGAAGCACAGAAGTCTGAGAGGCGTCCTGATTGAGGTGTATAAGATAGCAAGAAGCATGGACAGGATGAATAGGAAGCAGGTGATCCCCTTCATTGAAGGATCAATAACAAAGGGGCGTAATTTTAAGGTGAAAGGCAGGAGGGTTTAGAGGGGGTTTGAGGAACAATTCTGTCACCCAGAGGGTGGTGAGGGTCAGGAATGCACTGCCTGGGACGGTATTGAAGTGAGAAACCTTATAACCTTTAAAAAGTACCTTTAAAAAGATGAGTACTTCCAGTATCATAACATTCAAAGCTATGGCCTAGTGTGGGGAAGTGGGACTAGTGTAGGTTTAGTGTAGTTTTGGTAGTATAGACCTGATGGGCTGAAAGGCAACTTCAGTACTGTACGATTCTGTGGATGACTAAAACATTTCAATATTGCCCATGGCTAATGAAAACCAGTTCGGTTTAAACTCTCCTTGGTTTCTGTGCCTAAAGGCAGAGCTAATCCACACTGCCATGATCTCAAAAGCAGGCAGGGTAAAAAGACAAATCCACCTCAGACAAAACAGGGATTGAAACCAGGACACCAATTACACCCACATTTGGTTATTCAACCAACTGAGTTGCTGAATCAGTCAGATTACAGTGGCAATAGGCACTGTTACATATGTAGCCTGCTGCTACAGATAGTGATGGTCAAGGCACCAATTCCCTGCATGTCCATAGCTGACCAAGAATTTCTCCCACTCTTGCTGCCCGTATGGGCTTGACCTCAACATATTTGGGGCCAAGTTATGAACGCATCTTCCTCGACCATCAAAACCCGGAGTGGGATTTGAAACTAGAGCTTCCAATACAGGCACACAACACCTTCCAGTTGGTTACAAAGGAGCACAGCAACAAGTAGGAGATGTACAACAAGTCTCTCATAACCGGAGGCAAAATCCGAGTGGTATTATCCCTTGACTGTTAATCCAGAGACCCAGGTAATGATCTGGGGACCAGGGTTCGAATAGCAGATGGTGGAATTTGAATTCAATTTTTAAAACAGATGTGGAATTAGGAATCTAAAGATGACCATGAAATTATTGTCAGGAAAAGCCCATCTGGTTCACCAATGTCCTTACCTGGTCTGGCTTACACGTGACTCCAGACCTACAACAATATGGTTGACTCTTAACTGCCTTCTGGGCAATCAGGGGGAGGCAATAAATTCTGGTCTAGCCAGCAACACCCTCACCCAATGAATGAACAAAAAAACCTGCTGATCTGCACCTCACTTCTATTTACTTACCTTTGACCCATTCCTACCTAATCAGAATCAATCATTCTCAGCCTCATCAACTCCAATTATCACTGCACCTAAAAGGATAGGGAGGGAACGTTCCGGGTTCCTAATAATCTGCCTAAAAGGAGCTTCTCCCTAATCCACCAAATTCCAATTTTAAGATAATGCCTCTTGTCTTGACTCCTTGTATGAAGACTTGTAAGAATGTGATGGCCTTAGATTTGGGCGCAAGGATCAGGAGAGATTAAACCTCGCCCATTGCTTCCCGAGTAAGCAGGACATCAACTCTATACTTGCTGCTAATCTACAAGGGCGCAGCTTGTAACCAGCACTAACCAGGTAGCCATGTCCCTCAGCAGCTAGACTCAAAGCTTGAACATACTTCTTAAAGGAGAGCTGGAGTGGCTTGAAAGCATTGTGGAACTGATTGTGACTGAGAAAACAAGACTGAATAAGGGCAGAACATGGGAGAGAGGGGGCTCTGAGCTTATTGCACTCTGTTGTAGAGGGCTTGGTGTGGGGAGTAGCAAGGAGGAGAGAAGGAAATCCCCAGAATCTAGGGATTCATCCAGTCAAATGCTCAGAAAGTGGTGGGAGTCAATAACTGGAACATAGAAACAATAACAGGAGTACGCCATTCAGCCCCTCGAGCCTGTGCCACCATTCAATGAGATCAGGGCTGATCTGTGGCCTAACTCCCAATGCCTGTAGTATCCCTTAATACCTTTGCTTAACAAAAATTTACCTATTTCAGACGTAAAATTAACAGCTGCCATTTGTGGAAAAAGGTTCCAAATATTTACCATTTTTTTGGAGAAAAGAGTAGATGACTGTGGATATAAACTCAAAAGACCTCAAGCCAATACCACAAACAGGCTAATGATCTCACACAAGCTGTCATTTTTCAAATTCCACATCCAACCATTACCCCATTAGTCTCAGATCCTGGTCCAATCTCTTGCCTATTGGCATGTTCCTAACATTTATAGCTTCACCTCACCTTCAAAACACTCTTAGCTGCAATCTTCATACCCATCTTACAGTTTACTTATTGACAGCTCATCAACAATGCAAACACTATCACTCACATGGTTGGTGAGGGGGAAGGTGTAGGAGCAGGTGTAGCATTTCCTGCGGTTGCAGGGAAAAGTGCCAGGGGTGGTGGGGCTAGTGGGGAGTGCGGAGCGGACAAGGGAGTCACGGAGAGAGCGGTCCCTCTGGAAGGCAGGTAAGGGTGGGGAGGGAAATATATCCTTGGTAATGGGGTCAGATTGCAGGTTGCGGAGGTGGCGGAGAATGATGCGTTGAATCCGGAGGTTGATGGGGTGATACGTGAGGACAAGGGGAATTCTGTCTTTGTTGCTATTGTGGGGAGGGGGTGTGAGGGATGAGTTGTCGGAAATGTGAGAGATGCGGTTGAGGGCGTTTTCGACCACTGTGGGGGGGAAAATTGCAGTCCTTGAAAAACGAGGACATCTGGGATGTCCGGGAGTGGAATGCCTCATCTTGCGAGCAGATGTGGCGGAGGCAAGGGAATTGGGAAAAAGGGGATGGTATTCTTGCAGGAAGATGGGTGAGAGGAGATGTAGTCTAGGTAGCTGGGGGGAGTTGGTGGGCTTGAAATAGATATCAGTTTCCAGATGGTTACCAGAGACGGAGACAGAGAGGTACAGGAAGAAGAGAGAGGTATCAGAGATGGTCCAGGTGAACTTAAGGTTGGGATGGAAGGTGTTAGTAAAGTGGATGAACTGTTCCAGCTCCTTGTCGGAGCACGAGATGGCGCCGATACAGTCATCGATGTAACGGAGGAAGAGGTGGGGGATAGGGCCAGTGTAGCTACGGAAGAGGGACTGTTCCAGTTGGATGTCCTTAGAGATTGGGAGCAGAGGCTGGAATCCAACATTGCTGTGTCTAAAGTGAACAGTGGGGCACAAACCTTTGAAACTGATGGGATCTGCAAACCCCTACTTCCTTCTCATTTTTCCAACTTATTTCTTGATTCTTTGGATGCAGCTGTCACTGACTGGGCCTGTATTTCCTGTCCCAGAAAAAGTTAAGAGTCACCCACGTTGCTGTGGCTCTGGAGTCACCTGTAGGCCAGACCAGGTCAGGATGGCAGATTTCCTTCCTGAAGGGGTATTAGTGAATTGGAGGGGGTTCTATGATTTATTGAATTCACATTTCACCATCTGCCACCATGAGATTCGAACCCGCTTCCCCAGAATATTAGCCTTGAGATCTGGATGACTCATCAGTGACATTAAATGCCAGCACCTGACTTTTCCTCATCCTCCAGTCCCTTCTGATTTACAGCCTACGGGAAACCAGTGAGTTGTCACTCCTTGCTTTCCTCCTCTCCCCTTCCCCCCACATTCTCACCCTCATGACACACTCATCCCCGTAATCTGTGATCAGCAATCCAGTGCTGGAAGAGTAAAGGCCTTAATGGTGGCTCTATTTTGCATTTACAGCCCCAGCTCAGATGCCAGCACTGCAGTTTATTTGAAAGATAACTCATGTTGAGACACAGGGTACAATTTTTCTGTGGTCTGAAAAAGAGAAAGGGCGCTATTGTATTCCTGATAGCCAGTCATTTTGGAATGAAACAAGAGCCAATCCTGACTTGGAATACATTTATTCATAGACTGAAACATGACAGGTACATATTGCTTAACTCCACTCTACCCTTGTATCAGTAAGTGTCCTTTTATATGGTTTTAAGTCACCATCCAATCAATCCGTATTTACTGAACTTTAAGTGATACAATGATTTGATTTGATTTGATTTATTGCAGTCGCATGTACCTAAGTATAGTGAAAAGTTTTGTTTTGCATGGAGTACAGGCAGATCATAATATACAAGGGCATACATCATAGGGTGCTTCGACAGAGTGAGGTGTACGAGGTTAAGGGCACGCAGGAGGTGCACAAAGCAAGATCAACATTAGATTTGAAATTAGAGAGGACCAATAAGAAGTCTAATAACAGCAGGGAAGAAGCTGTTCTTGAATCTGTTCTTGAACCTGTTTGTACGTGTGTTGAAGCTTTTGTATCTTCTGCCTGATGGGAGAGGTTGGAAGAGATTATAACCAGGATAGGACGGGTCTTTGATGATGTTGGCTGCCGTTCTGCAGCAACGAGAGGACTGGAGGGAATCCATGGATGAGAGATTGAAGACCTGTTGATGATGAAATACACACTCTTGCTGCTCTAAGAGACTCCAATGAATGGTGCGCTGGAGCAGCCTATGGAAGAAGGATGGAGGGTATGCAGGATGAAATAATTGGTGCATTGACATATCTCCAGTAAGTCTGTATGCAATGTCAAGAAGAAAAGAAAGACTTGCAGCCAATTTTGTGCGGAGTGTGGGGTCTGTATTTCGCACTGGTGCTAGGTGATGACTCAGACACAATAAATTGACTCTGATGAAGAGTCATCTAGATTCTAGACTCGAAACATTAGCTCGATCTCCCTCCACGGATGCCGCCTGACCCACAGTGATTTGCAGCATTTTTTGTTTTCAGTACAGATTCCAGCATCTGCAGTGATTTTCTCCTACAATAATTCTCCACATAGCTGAGGACGCCCAGCTGTTTCTCTCTCCCCTAGTTAGGATGCTGCCATCTCCAGCTACACATCATCTTGTCCCTTGGGAGAGAGGGAAGTGTGCCAGTGAGTGTAGTTCACCATGATGTCTCAGCTTTTTAATCTCAGCACAAGCAGAAGTCATTTGAGAGCTACATAGGGGGAAACTTAAACCGAAGCTCATCACTACTACCCAGTCAGGACCAGTAATGTTTTATTTAAGGTCGAAAAAAAATTAGAATCCCAATTAATTCCTAAGAGAATAAAGCCACACTGTTCCATTGTTTAAGTGAACAAATATTTCCAAACAATTTCAAAAAAAAACAAACAGGCATATGATCAATTTTATCTCTAACATCCAGAATTAACCAACTAAATAGAAGGCCATAAGACATGGAAGTAAAAGTAGGCCATTCAGCCCATCAGGCCTGGTGCACCATTCAATCAGATCATGACTGATCTGATAATCTTTAACTTCACTTTCATGCCTTTTCCCCATAATTCCCTCCATAGTGTTTGGCCAAAGGCCAAGTGGATCTATTGAATATGAATTCCCTGATTGGGGCTGTTAACCCGGGCCAATCAGGGAGCCCTGGCTGACAGATATAAGCAGGAGATTCAAAGAGTCTCCTCATTGTAGGGACTGTCTGTGAGCTAGCTGGTCAGAGCCCATGTACAGTACACAAGATGACTTGGTGATGGGATACTGGCTTCTGTGCAGTTACTTCTGCTTCCTGATTTTAAAAATCTGCCTATATCAGCCTACTTAACAAACAAGCCTCAACAGCCATCCGTGATAAAGAATTCCACAGACTCTCTATCCTCTGAGAGAAGAAATTCCGCCTCATCTCTGCCTTAAATAGGCAACCCTTGCTCTAAGGATATGCCCTCTGCTCCTAGGGTCTCCCACACGAGGAAACAACCTTTCCACATCTACTCTGTCAAGTTTCTTAAGAATCTTATATACTTCAATAAGTCTGCCTTTTGTTCTTCTATATTCCAACGAGTACAGGCCCAACCTATACAATTTCTCCTCATAAGGAGGACGCTCTGTACATGGTATCATTCTAGTGAACCTTCTGTGGGCTGCCTGCAATGTCAGTATATCTTCCTTAACGGGATTAAAACTTTTACGGTTCTCCAGCTGTGATCTGACTAGTGCCTTTTATAGTTTTGGCAAAATCTTTCTACTTTTATCCACCATTCTCTTTGAAATAAAGGCCAACATCCTATTTGCCTTCCCTATTGCCCACTGAACTTCGAAGCCAGCTTTTTGTGACACAAGGAAGAGGATTCTCAAATCCCTCTGATCTGTAGCTTTCTGTAGACTTTCACAATCTAAATAATATTCAAATGCTCCATTCATCCTGCAAACACCTCACATTTTCCCACATTATATTCCATCTCCCACTCGCTTAATCTGTCTGCATCTCTCTGTAGATTTCTTGTGTCATCCTCACCACTTGCCTTCCCATCTATTTTTGCGTCTTCCACAAACTTAGAAGTGATTCTCCAGGACCCTGGTCCCAGCATGGATGAAGTAGAGACTATCTGGCCAGAACAGCTCCCTTTATCCCAATGCTTTTACCTGTGGCCCGAGACCTAAAACCGTTGCCACCCACACCAATCTTCGAGCCATGCAGTTAATGTTTTGATTCTGTTTACCTTGTACCATTTTGCCCATGGATCAGGTAGTAATTATTACCCTGGAAGTTCTGCTTTCTAATTTAGCTCCTGGTTCAAAATCTTTCAGCAAAACCTCAGCAGAAACGAGTAGTCCAGACTCCTGGGTTACTGGTCCTAGATCACTAATCCACACAAGTGAACTATTCATCCACATTTCTAAGTGACTAGTCCAGTTACATGATTACTAGTCTCTGCAATACTAGTTCAGAACACTGGATTACTAGCCTTCACCTCTAGGGAACTAGTCCAGCTCTCTGGATTATGAGGTGAGATCATTCGATCACTAGTTAAGACTTCTCCAGAACACTAGGTTACCAGTTCAGTCCAGTGGATCATGGGCCTGGGTCTATTGATTACTAGCATTGACTATGTGGAGTGGAGACAAGTGGATTCCTCCTCCGATCCCGCAGATTACCTGCCCGGAATGCTGGTTAACCAATCCAGACCTCTAGGTCACTTGTCCAGAATGCTATATCATTGTTCAGAACACCAGATCACTGTGCGAGCCATTTGGATTACTAGCCCACTCCTCTGGATTATTCATACAAACCCCTGAGTTACTACTCCAAACCCCTGGTTTACTCAGCGAGATCTCCAAATTACAAATCCATGCCAAAGGATTACTAGTCCAAACCCCTAGGTTACTAGTTCAGAATGGTGGATAACAAGTGCAGATCTCTCTGTAATACTTAGCCACTCCTCTGAATTCCTTCTCCATACTCCTAGTCCGTACATAGAGCCATACACACGGAAACAGTCCCTTCGGTCCAACCAGTCCATGCTGAACATAATCCCAAACTAAACTAGTTCCACCTGCCTGCTCCTGGCCCATATCCCTCCAAACCTTTCTATTCATGTACTTATCCAAATGTCTTTTAATATTGTAACTGTACCAACATCCACCTCTTCCTCAGGAAATTCATTCCACGTGCGAACCACCCTCTGTGTAAAAAATTTGCCCCTCATGTCTTTTTTAAATCTATCTCCTCTCACCTTAAAAATGCACCCCTAGTTTTGAAATCCCCCATCCTAGGGAAAAAAATAACTACAATCAACCCTATGTATACCTCTCATTATTTTATAAACTTCTATCAGGTCACCTCTCAACCTTCTATGCTCCAGTGAGAAATGTCCCAGCCTGTCCAGCCTTTCCTTATAACTCAAACCTTCCATACCCTGCAACATCCTAGTAAATATCTACTGAACCCTCTCCAGGCTGGATTACTAATCCACTCCTTCAAGATCAGAATCCTGGACAACATGTTTATGCTTCTGAATTATCAACCCAGATCGCTAGATTAACACGCCAAGCAGCTGGGTTAATGATCTAGACTTTTGAATAACATGTTCAGGTCTCTAGACTACTGAAACTTGATGTAGCACCAATCCGAACCAGTGGTTTACAATTCTAGCTGCTGGATTCCTCCTCCATTTCCCTCAAGCAGAGTTTCAGATCCTTAGATTACAATTTAACTCTGCCTTACTAGTTCGCATGGTCCAAATCACTTGTTAATAACCTGGACTGGTAATTTATTGGCCTGAATTGTAATCCAAGAGTCTGAAACCATAATCTGGATTAGTGGAGCAGTAATCTGGTGGACTAAACCAGCGATCCAGTGGCCCGGACTTATACTCCAATCAAGTGGACTAGTAATCCAGGGGTCTGGACAAGCAACTCAAGGTCTGGATGAGTGCAAATACTAAACAAATCCTGGATTACTAATCCAGACTGCTTTATTACTAGGCTTGACAGTGGAGTTGACTCACCTGTTACTCTGGATGAGGGAACATGTCCACCAGATCACTGGTTCACTGGTTCCAGGCCTCTCAATTATGAGACAGGACCTCTGCTACATTATTCAAACAACAGTAACCTTTGCATTACTAGTTCAGGATGATTAGTCTAAATCTCTGGATTACTATACCACTCCCCTCAACCTGTAGTGCAGTCCCCTGCATTACTAATCTAGACATCTGGATTGCCAGTCTAAACCTGTAGATTAGATCATAGATCACAGAATCCCTACAGTGTGGAAACAGGCCCTAGAGCCCAACAAGTCCATACTGACCCTCAGAGCATCCCACCCAGACCCATCACCCTATAACTCACCTAATCTACACATCCCTGAATACTACGGGCAATTTAGCATAATAGTCCAGGCTCCGGGATTATTACTCCAGTGTCCTGGATTACTACTGCACTGCTCTGGGATTAGTAATATAAAGGGACTAATAGCCCAGATGCCTAGGCTAGGTGCCCACACTACAGATCCCGAGTGCACTAGAAATCAGGAGATCTGTCCAAGTAACTAGGGATCTGGATGAGTAATCCAGTAGATTGGACAAGCAGTCCAGAGGACCCGACTAATAATTCAATTCCCTTGGCCAGTAATCCAGTGATCTTGACTAGCGATTTATGGGTCAGTATTGGTAATCTACTACCCTTGATTAGCAATCTTGATGTCTGAGTGAATAATTCAGTGGAGTGGACTAGTATGAAAGGCGTCAGGATTAGTAATCCACAGGCCTGGCTTAGCAACCCCAGGTTCTGGCCAATTAATACAGACGTGTGAACTGGTAATACAGAGGCCCGGACCTATAGGCCTGAATTGCAATCCAGGAGTCTGAAACTATGGTTCAAATTGGTGGAGCAGTCATCCAACAGACTAAATCTGCAATCTAGTCGTGTAGAATTGTACTCCAATAAAATGGACTTGTAGTCCAGTGGTAACACAGTGTGTAGCTGGATGAACACAGCAGGCCAGGCAGCATTTCCAGGAGCAGGAAAGCTGACGTTTCAGGTTGGGACCCTTCTTCAGAAAAGTAATCCAGTGGTCTGGACAAGTAATCTCAATCTCTGGAAGAGTGATCTTGGGGTGGGAGGGGGTGGGGTTTGGGTTTAGACACATAATTCGGAGTAGTAGCCAGGTAATAGAGGAAAATTTTTTTGTTATCCAGCAATGTGGACTGGTTAGCTAGTAGTCTAGATCAGTAACCTGGTAGGATAGACTAGGAATCTAGATGTTTGGATTAGTAATCCAGCAGTCCAGATTTGTAATCAAGTGGTCTGAATTGTAATCCAGTCGGTGGACATATTCTTGGGGCCTGATCTAGTAATCAAGGAGTCTGGGCTGGTGATCCAGCAGTGTGGATTAGTATCTGGATGCCTGGACTAGTATTCCTGAGGCCTAGACTAGTAATTCAGAGGAATAAGCAATTAATCGCAAGGTCTAGGCTAATAATACTACACCCCACACTAATAATCCAGTTGTCTGGATGAGTAATATGGAGATCTACACAAGTAATCCAGGGGTATGCACTGGAGATTCAGAGGAGAAGATTTATAATTCAGCAGCTCGTGATACCCGTAAACCAGTGGCATGCAATAATGATCTACTGATCTAGATTAGTGATCCAGGATGAATGATCCAGAGTTCAGGACTCGTGACCCACAGACATGGATTAATGACACACAGTCCAGGACTAGTGATCCACAATCTGGGACTAGTGATCCCTAATGCAGGACTAGTGATTCAGATGCCAGGACTAGTGATCCACAATCTAGGACTAGTGATCCAGGCGCCAAGATTAGTGATCCAATTGACCTATGAATAAGAGAAACTAACAATCCTGTGATTTGAATTTGAAATCCAGAGGGTTTTATTGCAGTCAAGAAGAAGAAGTTATTTTCAATGACAGGAGGAACAGTAACCAGAGGGACAGGGCCCTCGTGATGTAGTGATTATGTCCTTGCCTCTGGGCCAGGATGCCCAGGTTCAAGTCGCTCCTGCTCCAGAGGTGTGTACAACAACCCTGAACAAGTTGTTTAGAAACTATCTGTAGTCACAAATTGAAGGGAGTTGGTGAAAACTAGATGTGATTCGATGATAAGAAATAATTTCAGTTGGTAGGGTTTTGCGACAAATGCGTTGCCAGGATGGGGATTCAGTAGTGACTTTCTAAAAGGAATTGTGTAGGTTTATGTGAAGGGGGGAATAATGGCAGGGGAAGCTAGGCTCATTGGATAACTGATGCAGACAGAACCGACACAGGCACAGTGGAACAAAAGGCTTCCTCTGTGCTCCTTATGATGCTGCTGTGGGCCAACTTTAGCTTGTCCTCATTTTACACTCAAACCAGGGGGCATAGTCACAAAATCAGCGGGAGCAGATTGAGGACTGAGTTGAGGATGAACTTCTTCACCCAAAGGGTTGTGAATTCCCTGCCCAGTGAAGCAGTTGAGGCTTTATCACTGAACAGTTTTAAGGCAAATGTAGGTAGATATTTGAACAGTAAAGGAATTAAGGGTTACAGTGAGCAGGCAGGTAAGTGGAGCTGAGGAACAAAAACAAAGTTCTGAGGAAGGGTCACCGTACCCGAAACGTTAACTCTGTTTTCTCCTCCACAGATGCTGCCAGACCTGCTAAGCTTTTCCAGGAACTTTGTTTTTATTCCTGATTTACAGCATCCGCAGTTCTTTTGGTTCTTATTAAGTGGAGATGAGCCCATAAAAAGATCAGCCATGATCCTATGGAATGGCAGAGCAGGCTCGATGGGCCAGATGGCCTTCACCTGCTAATATTTCTTATGTTCTTAAATACACAGGATTGAGACAAACAGTGGCTGCCGTGAAACTCCAGTGCCTTCTTCTTTGGTATAGAAATGAGCAAAGACTCACCTCTGCATGGGAATAAATCTTTCCTCGTTTGTGCAGGACAGTTTTGAAACTCACTCGCATGCAGTTCCCAGCCCCAGAGTAATGGGAGGGATAAACCAAACGATAGACAGTCAAACACCAATGTTAACTCTCAAGCAATAAGTAGACCGGATGAGAGATGTCTGGGAGGAAAGTTAATGTGACAAATCAGCTTAGAGCCCATAGTGTGATCAAATGTACCTTCAGGAGAGACTTGTTCCATCCTATTTCTCTTGAAGAAAGGTGTTGTCAACCTGGTGCCAAGGTATCTACTCCATGGAAAGCAGAGAAAATAGTGTTAGGTTTTTTTTTAAACTTAAAAGAAAAAAGCATGAGTGACTGGAGTCAGGCTCACACAGACCCAGGGTTTTAAATTTGCTTTCAATTGTTAAAGTTGGGGCTTTTGGGGTTGAAGCTGTTAGATACAGATCTCTCTCTCTATTGCTACTATAAAAAGCTTGAGCTCTCTTTCTGTTGCTAGATTCCTTCTGTCAATGTCCCTTCTCCCGGACAGGAGGAGATAGCAAGTGAGGGAAATCTGTTTTGCTGAATTTGCCTTTGCCAAGGGCGTGTTTATGGGATGCTGCTATATTGTAGCAGTTGATGAGAAATAGTTAAAATATATATCATTGTGTTAAGTTTATTGATAAAGTCAAAGAGTCATAGAGTCATACAGCACGGAAACAGACCCTTTGGTATAACCAGTCCATGCCAATCATAATCTCAAACTAAATTAGTCCCAACTGCCTGCTCCTGGTCCATATCCCTCCAAATCTTTCCTTTACATGTACTCATCTGAACATGTTTTAAACATTGTAATTGTACCCTCACATCCCCCACTTACTCAGAAATTTCATTCCACATGCGAAACATCTTCTGTGTAAAAAAATTGCCTCTTGTGCCTTTTTTAAATCTCTCCCTTCTTACTTTAAAAATGTGCCCTAGAGACTTGAAATCCCCCATCATAGGGAAGAGACACGCACCATTAACTCTATTTATACCCCTCATTATTTTATAAACTTCTATCAGGTTGCCTCTCAACCTCCTATGCTCCAGTGAAAAAAGTCCTAGTCTATCCAGCCTATATTATAACTCAAACCTTTCATACCCGGCAACATCCTAGTAAATCTCTTCTGAACCATCTCCAACTTGATAATAACCTTTCTGTAACAGGGCGACCAGAATTGGACACAGTATTCCAGAAGGGGCCTCACCAATGTCCTGTACAACCTCAAAGTGACTTCCCAACTCCTATACACAAAGGACTGAGCAATGAAAGCCACACCTTTTAACCACCCTGTCTATGTGTGACGCAAATATCAAAGAATATGTACTTGCACTCCCAGGTCACTCTGTTCTAAAACTTTATCCAAGGCCCTGCCGTTAATTGTATAAGCCCTACCCTTGTCTGTTGTACCATAATGGAATACCTCGCATTTACCCAGATTGAACTCTATCTGCCATTTTTCAGCCCATTGACCCATTTGATCAAGATCCCTTCGTAATCTCAGAGAACCTTCTTCACTGCCCACTGTGCCACCAATTTTGGTGTCATCCACAAACTTAATAACCATGCCTCCTATATTCTCATCCAAATCATTTATATAAATGACAAAGAAAAGAGGACCCAGAACCAATCCCTAAAGTTATGCCAGTTTTGTTTTTGTTTGTCTTTTACCTGTGGTGTAAGGATAGAGTGCAATTTGCTGAAAGCCTAGTAGTTTGACCAATGGAATCACATCTGGAACTTACACTTGACTTTAAATAAGATATAAAGTTTGAGTCTAGGCTATCTCCTTGATAATAGTCCAGGTTGTCAGCAGACCACGCCCTGCGAATTACAACTTTTCCAGTTCCTCTCCCACTTTACCTGAGGGTTCTCCGTGCAGGTGAGAAACCGCATTGAAAAATGTTTTGTTATATAATGCACGACACACACAGTGAACCATTACTTCAGGAGTGAATAAAATGTTAAGTGGAGGGGGGTGGTTGGGTGGGTAGTAATTTGTCCTGCACTGCTGGATTGGGAGAATGACTGCGGAGGTTTGACATTCAGAGGGCCCAGCAACTTGGGCTGAAGTGGTTAAAAAGGAACGATCGTGTTTAGCTCAGCTCGTCCCAGGGGCCGCAGTCATTATTTCACAATGATGTGGGATGTACACCCTCTGGGGAAACTGATAACCCAAGTTGTACATTTCAAGACACATCTGCTTGTGAAGGTAACAAGGTATCAGCTTCTGGAGCCTCATTCTCAGCCTGATCCAAGGTGACATTTTTCAGCTTTTAATTGGAATTTGGCTGCTTTACCTGAAGTTCTCTCCCACCGAAACCACCCCCCACTTCCCCACCTCCCTCTCTCAATTTTGCTGATAAAAGCACATCAGGACTGATGTTTATCGTCTGTTATTAGAGGGTTATGTTGATGCAATGTCTTTAAGCAAATCCACGAGATCTTCCCCCCCCGCCACTGCTCTTATTTGCAGATTGTATCCAAATTCTCAGCTTTAGGGGGGAGTACCCCAGTGATCACTGTATGATCCAGTGAGGGAATGCAGCAAGACTCGACATGAATCTTTATTCCCTCTCTCTCTGCCTCAAATCGGCACAGCTTCAAACACTGTCAGCTGGTACGCTCCTTGGTAAAAAGCCAGGAAATTATAAATGCTCAAGTTGAAACTAAAAGAATGTAAACAAAAAAAATACATGTCTGTCACTGTATCATCACCTCTCCCCAAGGAGATGAGCAAAGCAGCTAGCGAGTGGAAGCTTTTGACAGCAAGTTACCCTGTAATTGGTACAAACATATCAGTTATTTAAAATGGGCTCTCACAGCACAGTGGTGGTGTCCCTTTCTCTTGAGATAGAGAGTCTGAGTTCAAGCCCTACCTTCTGCAGAGGTATCTCTTAACATGTCTGAATCATGCGGATTAATTTTAATTATTGTCATTTGGACCCTGGGATTAGAATCGTTAGTTGTTGTTTTTGACTGGCACAGACACAATGGGCCGAAGAGCCTTTTTCTCTGTGCTGTAGACCTCTATGATTCCATCTGCCTTCTACATCTGAAATCGAGTTAGCTCAAAGCGCCAAATGGCCTATTTCTGCTCCTATTTCTTGTGTTCTAATATTTATTATGAGACCCAAGCGGGCCATTGTCTGAGATTACAGAATGCCTCCTACATGGATACATGAACATAACTTTGCTGACACTGTAAGGAATTGGAAAGGCAAATATGATGTTGGTCTTTGCTTGAGAATAAAAGTTGTGCCATGACAACACCTAGGCTAAAATGTACATGTTTGATCTTCCTATTCAACAACAAAAAAGGAATTGCGTATTAATGTCCTTTAGAGAAGGAAACTACCATCCTTACCTGGTTTGGCCTATATGAGATTCCAGGCCCACAATAGTGTGTTTGATTCTTAACTGCCCTCTGGGCAATTAGGAATGGGCAATAAATGCTGGCCTTGCCAGTGACACCCTCATCCCATGAATAAATAAAGGAAAACAAATGAATAAAGAACTTAACTTGGTGCAGTCCAGAGAAGGTTCACCAGTGTTTGCCTTATAAGGAAAGGTCAGGCAGGTTAGGCCTAGACTGGTAGGAGTTTAGAAGGATGAGAGGTGACCTCATTGAAACGTAAAGTGTAGATGCTGGGAAGATGGGGAAATCTGGAATGAGGGGGCACAATTTCAGAAGAAGATTTGGTATTGAGATGAGGAGAAATTGATTCTCTCATGGGATCATTAACCTTTGGAATTTTTCACCCTGGAGAGCACGGGACACTGGCTCGTTGAGTATATTCAAGGCCGCGTTAGCCTGCTTTTTTGGTAGTCAAGGGTCATGGCGGGTTAGACATCAAGTTGGGTCTGGGACCACAATCAGATCAGCCAGAATGAATAGTAGAGTTGTCTCAAAGGGCCGAATGGCCTGTTTCTGCTCCTACTTCTTATGTTCCTGTATTTACTGTGAGACCTTAGCCCTACTCTCCTACGAAGCTAACACATGCTTCAATCTAAAAATCTTTTCCCAACACCTTGCAAGGTTTTTTTCCTTCAAATAACCAACCAATTCCCTCTCAATTACTCCTGGATCAGTGCCCACTGCCTGATCAGGGAATGGATTCCCGAACCTAACCATTTTTTGAGTAACACAACCTCTCCTCATATCACATCTGGTTTTCTTTTTGCCAATCACCTTAAACCTGGGCTTCCAATGTCAACTCTTTAATCATTGCAAACAATTACTCTATACATATTGAATCCAAACACCTCCTGATTTTGAAAATCTCTATCAAACCTCTTATCTCTGGTCAATGGAGAACAATCCCAGATTCTCAAACTATCAACATAACTGCAAACTCCCATTTCTGAGTCAATATCTTCTGTGTTTATCCTCAACTTCTCTCCCTTAATCTATTTTGCAGCTATGTTCCTCATCCTTCATTAACATTAACTATACTAACAAACCTGACACGTGATACTTTATCAAAAGCCTATTGGAAGCCGACACACACAACATTCTATTCCCTCAGCAATATATTCACCCATATTAGTGAATTGCTATTTTAACAGGTTCCCACTGATTCTCTTCCAAATATTTGTTTATTTACTTATTTACTTAGTTTGTTGATAGGGCACCAGTCAATGGAAGTAGACAGCCGCATGCAGCAAGCAGTTAGAAAGGTAACTGGTATATTGACCTTCATTGCAAGGGGGATTTGTGTTCAGATGTTAGGATGTCTTACTGCAGTTATACAGGGCTGTGGTGAGACCACACCGAGAATACTGTGTACAGTGAGGGCCTCCCTACCTAAGAAAGGATATACTTGCTGTAGAGGGAGTGCAGTGGAGGTTCACTATATGGATAGCAGAGAAGGCAGGACTGTCCTGTGAGGATAGATTGGTTTGACCTGAGCCTGTATTCAATAGAGTTTAGAAGGACATGTTGAGGTTGTACAGAATGTTGGTGAGGCCTCTTCTGGAGTTCTATGTCCAGTTCTGGTCACCCTGTTATAAGAAGGATATTATTAAACTGGCGAGGGTTCAGTAAAGATTTACCAGGATGTTGCCAGAAATAGAGGGTTTGGGATATGAAAATAGGCTGGAAGGACTGGGAGATAGCAAGAACTGCATGTGCTGGAGTCAGAGACAACACAGTGTAGAGCTGGAGGAACACAGCAGGCCGGGCAGCATCAGAGGAGCAGGAAAGCTGATGTTTTGGGTTGGGACCCTTCTTCAGAAAAACTGGGACTTTTTTCACTGGACTGTAGAAGGTAGAGGTTTATAAATTCATGAGAATCACAGATGAGGTGAATAACACGGGTCTTTACTCTAGAGGGGGGTGTTCTAAACTAGGGAGCATATTGTTAAGATGAGAGGAGAAAGATTTAAAAAGGACATGAGAAGCAACTTTTCTTACACAGAGACTGGTTCGTGTGGAACTGTCAGAGAAAGTTTTGGATGCGGGTACAGGTACAATGTTTAAAAATCATTTGGATAAGTTCATGAACAGGCAAGGTTTGGAGGGATATGGGCCAGGAGCAGGCAAGTGGGACTATTTTTGTTTGGGAATATGGTCAGTGTGGACTCCTTGGACTGAAGGGTCCGTTTCCATGGTCTATGACTCTATGACTCTAAGACAAAAGATGATCTGATTGAAACGTATAAAATCTAACAGGGCTGGATAGACCAGACGCAGGGAGAATGTTTCCCTTGGGAGGGGAGTTTAGAACCAGGGGACACAGACTCAGGATAAAGAGGTAGACCATTTAGGATTGAGATGAGGAAACATTCCTTCATTCGGAGTGTAGTGAACCTGTGGAATTCTCTACCGCTGAAGGCTGTGGAAGCCAGATCACTGAGTATAATCAAGAAAGGGATTGGTACATTTTAGATGTTAAATGCATCAATGGGTATGAGGATAAAGTGAGAATAACATTGCGATAGAGGATCAGCCATGATCATTTTAAATGGTGGGGCAGGTTGAAAGGGGCTGAATGGCCTCCTCCTGCTCCTGGTTTCTATGTTGTGGAGAGTTGGTTGGGCCTGCGTTTTTGTCGGCTATCCCCAATAGCCTTGTAGGTTAGATCATTAGTCCACAACTTTCCCAGCTTCAGGAGGCTGAGGGCCCAGTCATAATTAAACTGTTGGGAAGAAGAAAGGTAAGGCATGGGTGATTCCAAAGTTACTCTGCACATGCACAAGCTGTTGGCACAGGGAAGTAGTTGTAGCTAACTGAAATCCTTTTGGTTTAGGCAGTGGGGTCTTCTCCAGGAATTCTCTACGGGTGGTAAAGATGATTTCTGATGGGTTTTCGCTTCACACCCTTTCCTGAGGGGAACTTTCACAGAAAGAGAGAGGGAACAATGAGCTGGTGGTTTTCAGGCAGGTCACAAATTCTCTCTCCGAGTTTGAATATGCAACAGAGTTATCTCACCCACAAACTGTGCCATTTGATCTCTGTCTGAAGATTCTCCAATCTGAATGTCTCCACCACAGCTCCCTGCTCCTTTCAGGTGTAATATATTTACAGTTGTACCTAGCAAAGCGTACTTTGCTCAAAGGCTCAGAATGTATTTATTTGGGTCCACAAAGTCATTCAAAAACTACTATTTAAAAAGCTTATGATGTAAGTTAATTTGTGTTCAATGCTGAGGGGATCAGCCCTCTGAAGATGCACCCAGTTTGAGGTCATTGCAGAACTTTGATGTTGATGATGGTTAACTAGGAGCGGGAGTAGGCCATTCAGACCTTGTGAACCTGCTCTGCAATTCAATACGATCATGGCTGATCCTCTAAATCAATGCCTTATTCCTGCTTTCTCCCCGTGCCCTAACATATAAAAATGTTTCTATCTCTTTCGTGAATATATTCAGTGAGATGAGTGGTGCCTGATAGTGAGGGGGATAATGGCTGAATTACAAACACACCTTCCTTGATTGCTAAGTGCTGGAGTGGGATTATGAATCCGGAGCTTCTGGTTCGGAGGCAGGATCACTACCCGCTGTGCCATAGGACATCCCCTTTTAGAGTTTTGATAATAGCCAACACAAAAAAAAGGCATCCATTGGCCATCACAGCACCCACATTCATTCATTGCCCTTGTAAATAGGCAGCTTTACAAAACCGGATTGAATATTGAAAATTCCACCCTGGCTGTTGCTATGTTCAGAGGGGCATGTGGAAGGGACAGAGAGAATTAGCTCACAGGTACAACAAGCATTTAGAAAGGCTAATAGCAATAGCTTATTTTGCAATACCATTGGAGTACAATAATAAGAAAGCCCTACTTTTGCAGCGCTGCCTCACAGCATTAGGGACCCGGGTTCGATTCCACGCTCGGGCGACTGTCTGTGTGGAGTTTGCACATTCTCCCCGTGTCTGCGTGCTCCGGTTTCCTCCACAGTCCAAAGATGTGCAGGCTAGGTGGATTGGCCATGCTAAAGTGCCTGTAGTGTTCAGTGATGTGTAGATTAGCTGGGTTATAGGTCGATGAGTCTGGATGGGATGCTCTGTGGGTCGGTGTGGACTTGTTGGGCCAAGGGGCCTGTTTCCACACTATAGGGATTCTATGAAAAAGTTTCAGTCTCTAAGGAAGAACTTAATGTTTTTACGAAGATCTGTAGCTCGGGTTGTGGTTGAAGTTGTTAGGCATTTCGCCGAGCTGACTGGTTTTCATGCAAACATTTCGTCTCCCTTCTAAGTGACATCTTAAGTGCTGTGTAGCCTCCGTTGAAGCGCTGTTGTTCTGTCCCATTCTGAATTTATATTGTCTGGTCTGTCATAGTGGGCAGTCTTGTTTCTGGTTTTGTACCATAGTGGTATGTAGATGGGGTTTATTTCAACATGTTTGTTAACTGCATTGGTGGTTGAAAACCAGGCCTCCAGGAATTCTCGTGCTTGTCTTTGTTTTGCTTGTCCTAGTACTGTTAACTTTGTCCCAGTTAAACTGATGTCCTTCTATGTTGGACTGTATTGAAACGAAGGAGAGTTGGTGTTTTGCTGTGAGTTAGTGTTCATGTATCCTGGTGGTGGGTTTCCTGCCTGTCTGTCCTATGTAGTGTTTCTCACAGCTGCTGCATGGTATTTTATATATCACATTGGTCCTGGTCCTTTTGGGTATGGGGTTTTTCATCTTTGAGAGTAACTGGCTCTTGGTTTGTGCACTATCCTTATTCCAAGAGGTACAAAACCAGAAACGTGACAGACCGGACGATATAAATTCAGAGTGGGACAGAACAACAGCGCTTCAACGGAGGCTACAAAGCACTGACTATGTCACCTAGAAGGGAGACAAAACATTTGCATGAAAACTAGTCAGCTCGGCAAACCAACCAACAACTCCAAGGAAAATTATAACTCCCCTGGTGGTGATACAGTAAATGTTAACACCTGGGATGAGAGCACTGTCCTATGGTCTGAAAAAGTTGATCCTACATTCCCAAATTTGAAAGAATGAAAGATAATCTCCCAGCAGCCTTCCGCAAGATGGCTTCTTGCTTTCAGCGGCGAGAGTGGTGAGAGTGTGAACGGGGGGGGCAGCCGGGAACTGAACTGTTATATTCAAGCAGTGGCTAGACCCGAAACACTACACATGTAGTGTCTCCCACCCATCCTCCTCCTCTAACCAAAAAAGAAGACTGTGTGGAGGGTCGGTAAAGTAAGGTTTTCTTTCTCTTTTGGCAATCTAGAGTAGAGGGGACTGAAGCTAAGGCTATTGTATGCTCCTCTTGTAGAATGTGGGAGGTAAAGGTCACTTACTACTGTCCCTTCTGACTTCACCTGTGAGAAGTGGACCCAACTCCAGCTCCTCACAGACCTCATGAGGGAACTGGAGCTAGAGCTGGATGAACTCCGGATCATTCAGGAGGCTGAGGGGATGATAGGAGTTATAGGGAGGTTGTCACACCCTAGTTACAGGATAAAGGAGCTGGGTGACTGTCAGGAGAGGGAAAGGGAATAGGCAGATAATGCAGGGATCCCCTGTGGCCGTTCCCCTCAATAATAAGTATACCGTCTTGGATATTTTTGGAGGGGAGGGACAACCTACCAAGGGAAAGCCATAGCGGCCAGGTCTGTGGCACTTAGCCTGGCTCTGTGGCTCAGAAGGGAATGAGGGAGAATAGGAGAGCGATAGTGATAGGAGATTCAATGGTTAGGGGAACAGGCAGGAGATTCTGTGGTCGTGAATGGTTTGTTGCCTCGTGGGTGCTGGGAACAGGGATGTCTCGGATCGAGTCTACAGGATTCTTAAGGGGGAGGGTGAGCTGCCAGAAGTCATGGTACACATCAGTACCAATGACATAACTAGGAAAAGGGATGAGGATCTGAAAAGTGAATATAGGGAGTTAGGCTGGAAGTTAAAAGGAGGGACGAGCAGAGTCGTAATCTGAGGTTTACTACCAGTGCCACGGGCTAATGAGGATAGGAATAGAGAGCGAGAGCAGCCGAACATGTGGTTACAGAGCTGGTGTAGGAGGGAGGGCTTCAGATATGTGGATCATTGGAATACCTTCTAGGGAAGGTGGTACCTGTACAAGAGGGACAGGTTGCACCTGAACTGGAGGGGCACCAATATCCTGGGCGGGAGGTTTGCTTAAGATCTTCGGGAGGGTTTAAATAGTTTGGCAGGGGGATGGGAACCGGAGCTATGGATCAGAGGATGGGGTAGCTGGTGTACAGGCAGATACAGCATGCAGAGAATCTGTGAAAAAGGATAGACAGTCGATAGGGCAAAGTTGCAGTCAGTGCAACGGGTTGAAGTGTATCTATTTAACACAAGAAGTGTCAGGAATAAGGTTGACCAACTTAAGAGCATGGATCAGTACTTGGAACTACAATGTTGTGGCCATGACGGAGACTTGGATAACATAGGGGCAGGAATGGTTGTTGGATGTTTCGGGGTTTAGATGTTTCAAAAGAAATGGGGAGGGGGTAAAAAAGGTGGGGGAGTGGCATTGCTATCACAGCTGCAGAAGGGAGGTTGTGGAGGAGGGTTTCTCCACTGAGTCAGTATGCGTGGAAGTCAGAAACAGGAAAGGAGCAGTCACTTTATTGGGCGCTTTCTATAGACCCCCCAATAGCAACAGAGACACTGAGGAACAGATTGGGAGACAGATTTTGGAAAGGTGCAGAAGTAATAGGGTTGTTGTCATGGGCGACTTCAACTTAAATAAGAACATAAGAACTAGGAGTAGGAGTAGGCCGTCTGGCCCTTCCAGCCTGCTCCGCCATTCAATAAGATCATGGTTGATCCTTTCGTGGACTCAGATCCACTTACCTGCGTTCTCACCGTATCCCTTAATTCCTTTATTGTTCAAAAAAAATCTACTTTTTTTTTAAAAACATTTACTGAAGTAGCATCAACTACTTCACTGGGCAAGGAATTCCATAGATTAACAACCCTCTGGGTGAAGAAATTCCTTCTCAGTTCAGTCCTAAATCTGCTCCCTCTAATCTTGAGGCTATACCCTCTTGTCCTAGCTTCACCTGCCAGTGGAAACATCCTCTCTACATCTATCTTATCTATTCCCTTCATAATTTTATATGTTTCTATAAGATCCCCCCTCAATTTTCTGAATTCCAATGAATATAATCCCAATCTACTCAGTCTCTCCTCATAAACCAACCCCCTCAACTCCAGAATCAACCTAGTGAACCTCCTTTGCACCCCCTCCAGTGCCAGTACATCCTTTCTCAAGTAAGGAGACCAAAACTGCACACAGTACTCCAGGTGTGGCCTCACCAGCACCTTGTACAGCTGCAACATAACCTCTCTGCTTTTAATCTCAATCCCTTTAGCAGTGAAGGACAAAATTCCATTTGCCTTCCTAATTACTTGTTGTACCTGCAGACCTACCTTCTGTGATTCATGCACAAGGACACCCAGGTCCCTCTGCATAGCAGCATGCTGCAACTTTTTACCATTCAAGTAATAATCCTTTTTACTATTACTCCTACCAAAATGTATGACTTCACATTTATTTACATTGTATTCCATCTGCCAGACCTTTGCCCACTCACTCAATGTATCTATGTTCCCCTGCAAAGTTTCACAGTCCTCTGCACACTTTGCTTTACCAATCATCTTAGTGTCATCTGCAAACTTTGACACCCTACACGTGGTCCCCAACTCCAAATCATCTATATAAATTGTAAATAATTGCGGCCCCAACACCGATCCCTGAGGCACACCACTAGTCACTGACTGCCAGCTAGAATAGCACTCATTTATCCCCACTCTTTGCTTTGCTAATAACTTCCCTAATATCGACTGGAACCTCCTAAGTGCAAATAGTTTGAATGGAGCAGATTTTGTCAGGTGTGACCAGGAAGGATTTCTGAGTCAATATGCAAATAGGCCGACTAGAGGAGAGGCCATATTGGATTTAGTGCTTGGCAACAAACCAGATCAGGTGTCAGATCTCTCGGTGG
Source organism: Rhincodon typus (assembly GCF_021869965.1). NCBI lineage: Eukaryota > Metazoa > Chordata > Chondrichthyes > Orectolobiformes > Rhincodontidae > Rhincodon > Rhincodon typus. The sequence goes on along the minus strand of NC_063367.1, from coordinate 6,536,189 downwards.
GAGAGCATTTCGGTGATAGTGATCACAACTCCCTGACCTTTACTATAGTCATGGAGGGAGATAGGAGCAGATGGTATGGGAAAGTATTTAATTGGGGGAGGGGGAATTACAACGTTATTAGGCAAGAACTACGGAGCACCAATTGGGATCCGATGTTCTCAGGGAAATGCACGATAGAAATGTAGAGGTTGTTTAGGGAGCACTTGCTACAAGTACTGGATAGGTTTGTCCCACTGAGGCAAGGAAAGGATGGTAAGGTGAAGGAACCTTGGATGACAAGACATATGGAACATATAGTCAAGAGGAAGAAGGAAGCTTACTTAAGGTTGAGGAAGCAAGGATCAGACAGGGCTCTAGAAGTCTATAACGTAGCCAGGAAGGATCTGAAGAATGGACTTAGGAGAGTTAGAAGTGGGTATAAGAAAACCTTGGCGGGTAGGATCAAGGAAAACCCCAGGGCTTTCTATGCTTATGTGAGGAACAAGAGGATGGCCAGAGTGAGGGTAGGGCCAATCAGGGACAGTGGAGGGAACTTGTGTGCAGAGTCAGAGGAATTAGGGGAGGTCCTTAATGAAAACTTTGCTTCAGTATTCACCAGTGAGAGGAACTTTTGTTAGGACAGCATGAAACAGGCAGATATGCTGGAACAAGTTGATGTTAGGAAGGAGGATATGCTAGAAATTTTGAAAAACGTGAGGATAGATAAGTCCCCTGGGCTAGACGGGATATGCCCAAGCTTTCTACAGGAAGCAAGGGAAGAGATTGCTGCCCCTTTGGCAATGATCCTTATGTCCTCACTGTCCACTGCAGTAGTGCCAGAAGATTGGAGGGTGGCAAATGTCATTCCCTTGTTCAAGAAAGGGAATAGGGATAATCCTGGGAATTACAGACTGGTCAGTCTTACTTCTGTGGTGGGCAAATGATTGGAGAGGATTCTGATAGACAGTATTTATGATTATTTGGAAAAGCACAGCTTGATTAGAAATAGCATGGCTTTGTGAGGGGCAGGTCATGCCTCACAAGCCTTATTGAATTCTTTGAGGATGTGACAAAACACATTGAAGACGGTTGAGCTGTGGATGTGGTGTATATGGATTTTAGCAAGACATTCAATAAGTTTCCACATGGTAGGCTCATTCAGAAAGTAAGGAGGCACGGGATCCAGGGAAATTTGGCTGTCTGGATACAGAATTGGCTGTCCAACAGAAGATAGAGGGTGGTAGTAGATGGAAAGTATTCAGCCTGGAGCTCGGTGACCAGTGGTGTTTCGCAGGGATCTGTTCTGGGATTTCTGCTGTTTGTGATCTTTATAATTGACTTGGATGAGGAAGTGAAAGGGTGAATTAGTAAGTTTGCCGATGACACAAAGGTTGGTGGAGTTGTGGACAGTGTGGAGGACTGTTGTAGGTTGCAACAGGACATTGACAGGATGCAGATCTGGGCAAAAAAGTGGCAGATGGAATTCAACCCGGAAAAGTGTGAAGTGATTCATTTTGGAAGATCGAATTTGAATGCAGAATACAGAGTTAATGGCAGGATTCTCGGCAGTGTGGAGGAACAGAGGGATCTTGGGGTCCACACCCATAGATCCCTCAAAGTTGCTACCCAAGTTGATAGGGTTGTAAGGAAGGCGTATGATGTGTTGGCTTTCATTGGCAGGGGAATTGAGTTTAGGGGCCGCGAGGTTATGCTGCAGCTCTATAAAACTCTGGTTAGACCACACTTGGAATATTGTGTTCAGTTATGGTCGCCTCATTATAGGAAGAATGTGGAAGCTTTAGAGAGGGTGCAGAGGAGATTTACCAGGATGCTGCCTGGATTGGAGGGCAGATCTTATGAGGAAAGGTTGAGGGAGCGAGGGCTTTTCTCATTGGAGCGAAGAAGGATGAGAGGTGACTTGGTAGAGGTTTACAAGATGATGAGAGGCATAGATAGAGCAAATAGCCAGAGACTTTTTTCCAGGGCAGAAATGACTATTATGAGGGGACATAATTTTAAGGTGATTGGAGGAAGGTATAGGGGAGATGTCAGAGGTAGGTTCTTTACACAGAGAGTGGTGGGTGTGTGGAATGTGCTGCCAGCGATGGTAGTGGAGTCAGATACATTAGGGACATTTAAGCGACTTTTGGATAGGCACATGGAGGATAGTAAAATGTAGGGTATGCAGGGTAGATTGATCTTAGGAGGATAATTGGTCAGCACAACAAGGTGGACCGAAGGGCCTGTACTGTGCTGTACTTTTCTATGTTCTATGTTCTATGACAACTGGGTCAGTCTCTCCATTCAGAGCTCCAGTCTGCTCGCCAGTTCAATTGCCTTTTCTGTTCTTCTTCTCTACCCCCTCTGCAGGAATTCGATCTGTCTCCAAACCCCCGCCAATTTAGCTATTGAAGGAGAAGGAATCAGTTTGTGATGAGTAACCGCATTCTGGGAGCTCAATGCACGGGCCGTTTCCTGCAGCAAAGGCGGATCAAGAGAGGACCAGTTCGACAATGAGAGCGGGGTCAGTGAGGCAGTGACGGTGAGAGCGAGGTCAGTGAGGCAGTGACGGTGAGAGCGGGGTCGGTGAGGCAGTGACGGTGAGAG
>NC_063367.1:6497323-6528603 GCF_021869965.1 Rhincodon typus | reverse complement strand
GGTAGTGAAACAAAGATCGGGGACAGAGAGGCAATGACGGTGAGAGCGGGGACAGTGAGGGAGTGACGTGAGAGCGGGGACGGTGAGCTAATGACACAGAGAGCGGGGACGGTGAGGTCGTGACACAGAGAGCGGGGACGGTAAGGTAGTGACACAGAGAGCAGGGATGGTGAGGCAGTGATGCAGAGAGCGAGGACGGAGAGGTAGTGACACAGAGAGCGGGGACGGTGAGGCAGTGACATGAGAGCGGGGACGGTGAAGTAGTGATGTGAGAGCGGGGACGGTGAGGCAGTGAGGTGAGAGCGGGGACGGTGAGGTAGTGACACAGAGAGCGGGGACGGTGAGGAAGATCGGGGACAGAGAGGCAATGACGGTGAGAGCGGGGACGGTGAGGCAGTGACACAGAGAGCGGGGACGGTGAGGTAGTGAAACAAAGATTGGGGACAGAGAGGCAATGACGGTGAGAGCGGGGACGGTGAGGTAGTGACACAGAGAGCGGGGATGGTGAGGCAGTGACACAGAGAGTGGGGACGGTGAGGTAGTGAAACAAAGATCGGGGACAGAGAGGCAATGACGGTGAGAGCGGGGACGGTGAGGCAGTGACACAGAGAGTGGGGACAGTGAGGTAGTGAAACAAAGATCGGGGACAGAGAGGCAATGACGGTGAGAGCGGGGACGGTGAGGCAGTGACGTGAGAACGGGTTCGGTGAGGTAGTGACACAGAGAGTGGGGACGGTGAGGTCGTGATGTGAGAGCGGGGACGGTGAGGTAGTGACGTGAGAGCGGGGACGGTGAGCTAATGACACAGAGAGCGGGGACAGTGAGGTAGTGACGTGAGAGCGGGGACGGTGAGGCAGTGACGTGAGAGCGAGGATGGTGAGGCAGCGACACAGAGAGTGGGGACGGTGAGGCAGTGACACAGAGAGCGGGGACGATGAGGTAGTGACGTGAGAGCGGGACCAGTGAGAGCAGGAACGATCAGATCAGCCATGATCCTATTGAAGGTCGAGCAGTCTCGAGGGTCTGTGTTTGCATGCTGGAATGTTTCAGTAGCAGTAATGTCTGCTTACTCTCAAGTACAGCTGAGCAATTAGAAAGGAAATGTATGTACTGTAGATGTAATGTAACTGGCTATTATGTTCTGTGTAATAAACTTATTCTCTTTAACAAGGCTGAGGCTAACTTCTGGAGGAAAGAAAAACAGAAATTGATGGAAAAGTTAAGCAGGCCTGGCAGCATCTTTGGGGAGAAATCAGAGTTAACATTTCAGATCCAGGGACCCTTTGATCTGGTCACTCGACCCTATAATACTCACTCTGATTTCTCTCCACAAACGCTGCTAGGCCTGCTTAGCTTTTCCACCAATTTCTGTTTTTGTTTCTGATTTCCAGCATACAGTCACAGAGTCAGAGAGTTATACAGTACATAAATAGGCCCTTCGGTCCAACTTGTCTATGCTAACCAGATGTCTTAAATAAATTAGTCCCATTCGCCAGCATTTGGCCCATGTCCCTCTAAACCCTTCCTATTCATGTACCCATCCAGATGCCTTTTAAATGTTGTAGTTGTACCAGTCTCCACCACTTCCTCTGGCAGCTTGTTCCATACACACACCACCCTCTGCGTGAAAATGTCGCTCATTAGGTCCCTTTTAAATCTTTCCCCTCTCACCTTAAACCTATGCCCGTCTAGTTTTGGACTCCCCTACCCCGGGGAAAAGACCTTGGTTATTCACTCTGTCCATGCCCCTCATGATTTTATAAACCTCAATAAGGTTACCCCTCAGCCTCCGATGCTCCAATGAAAATAGTCCCAGCCTATTCAGCTTCTTTCTATAGCTCAAACCCTCCAACCCTGGCAACATGCTTCTGAATCTTTTCTGAACCCTTCCAAGTTTCACAACATCCTTCCTTTAGCAGGGAGGTCAAAACTGCATGCAGTATTCAAAAAGTGGCCTCACCAATGTCCTGTACAGCTGCAAAATGACCTCCCAACTCCCACACACAATGCATTGACCAATAAAGGCAGGCATACCAAACACCTTCTTCACTACCCTATCTACCTGCGACTCCACTTTCAAGGAACTACAAACCTGCACTGCAAGATCTCTTTGTTCAGCAACACTCCCCAGGACTTTACCATTAACTGTATAAGTTCTGCCCTGATTTGCCTTTCCAAAATGCAGCACCTCACATTTATCTAAATTAAACTCCATCTGTCACTTCTTAGCCCATTGGCCCTTTTGATCAAGATCCTGTTGTACTCTGAGGTAACCTTCTTCGCTGTCCACTACAGCTCCAATTTTAGTGTCATCTGCAAACATATTAACCATACCTCCTATGTTCACATTCAAATTATTTATATATGTGACAAAAAGCAGTTGACCCAGCACTAATCCTTGTGGCACATCACTGGTCACAGGTATCCAGTCTGAAAAGCAACCCTCCACCACCACCCTCTGTTTTCTACCTTTGAGCCAGTTCTGTATTCTAATAACTAGTTCCCCCTGTATTCCATGTGATCTAACCTTGCTAACCTGTCCACCATGAGGAACCTTGTCGAATGCCTTACTGAAGTCCTTGTAAATCACATCCACCGCTCTGCCCTCATCAATTCTCTTTGTTACTTCAAAACACTTAATCAAGTTAGTGAGACACAATTTCCCATGCACAACGACGTGTTGACTTACCCTACTCAGTCCTTGCCTTTCCAAATACATGTAAATCCTGTCCCTCAGGATTCCCTCCAACAACTTGCCCACCACCGATGTCAGGCTCACAGGCCTATAGTTCCCTGGCTTTTCCTTAGCACATTGCTTAAATACTGGCACCACATTAGCCAACCTCCAGCCTTGAGGCACCTCACCTGCAGCACGTCTGCAGTCTTTTGTTACCTTTTGATTCACAGGAGAGTCTTTGTGTGGACAACCTTCTCCAGTTGATATGACTAACAGCAGGAAGAAGGTTCGGTCGCAGCGAATCTACTGTGAAGGCACCGAAGCAGTTCCCTTGAACATGACAATGTCCCTTTAGGGATCAAAGAAACAATTCTTGGACATGCCAGAGTTTCTCCAGCAGAGGCTGAGATCACCTCTGTCAGAGAAAATACTCTGAGAACATCAAGAGTTGGTTTGGAAGTCCGACAGGAGGAAACGATTTGAGTTTGTCAAAAGCAGAGCGAGGTGCCAGGGACGAAATTGAATGGTCAGGTTTAGACCCGAGGGCTGTGAGCAGAACCTGTCCCCAGAGGATAACTAGGGCCAGAAACTACAGCAGGATCAATTCCTCCATTAACGAGCACCAACACATCGCTGCCTCAGTGAGGATCCTATCTGCAGCACTGTAAAATTAGCCAGGTTACAAATCACCAGCGAAGTTTGGCAGCAAAGGGGAGGGCTGAGAGTGATTTACACTTCCCTGTCCATTATGTGGGAACAAGAGCAATCTCTCATACAAGAGAAGATATTCGAATGGAGGAGTAAAAGATTAGGCAGATTCAGTCTCTCCAGTGAGATCCTCAAAGCCTTCTCCCAAACAGAGAAAGTTTAAACTGATAAAGCAGGCTCATCATTTCCCAGCATTATTTCAGCGCTTAGTCAGAATTGACTGAAATTGTTTTGACTTTAGTCTCACATTCTCGGTTTACAGCTCCGAATTTTGGATCGCTTTGAAAGAGTGGTTAGTGGGCCATGCTTTGTCAATCTGAATGGGCTTTATAAATGTGGGCAATGGGAATGTGTAGCATGCTAGGACTGATTCATGCTGCTTTTGCAAAGAACAAGCGGTTCAGTGATCAAACCATTGACGATGATCCTCTCCCTCAATCCACTGGGAGGAAATCCGAGCACTCGGATGTCAGGTTTCACATTTGGGAATTCCCAACTTCCACATTTACCCATGCACTGATGTTAGTTTACTGCAGCTGTAGAATGCAAAGGTGCACTGGGATGCTTTACAGGCCGCCCTTCTCTCTAAAGTCATGCAACGTCTTTTCCCCAGGGTGGGGGAGTCTAAAACTAGAGGGGCATAAGTTTAAGGTGAGAGGGGAAAGATTTAAAAGGGACCTAAGGGGCAACATTTTCACACAGAGGGTGGTGCGTGTATGGAACTGTAGTGATTGTAATGAGGTCAGCCGGGTGAATCCCATAGAATATGAGCTCCCGGACTGGGGCTGTTAACCTGGTCCAATCAGGGAGCCCTGGCTGACAGATAGAAACAGGCATGTCAGGGGTTCTGCTCACTCTAGGAGCTGGGCCCTGTGCTACCTGGGTCAGTGTCATATAACATGAATGTGTAAATAAAGGGTGACTTAATGACAGGATAGCAGCCCTCATGGATGTATTTCAGGAACGAGCTGCAGAGGAAGTGGTAGACGTGGATACAATCACAGCATTTAATAGACATTTGAACAGGTACATGAATGGGAAAGGTTTAAAGGGATATGAGCCAAATGTGACTAGTCCAGTTTAGACTAATTTATTCCTGAGAATCTGTACCTAGATACCTTCATACCTAAGGTAGCACAGTAAGTGGCGATTTTGTTAACTTTTCACTGTACTCATACGACAATAAACCCAATTCTAATTCTAATTCTAGGAAACCTGGTCAGCATGGGCCGAAGGGCCTGTTTCCGTGCTGCATACCTCTATGACTCTATGCAGGGCTTGTATTTTAATCAAGTTCTTCAGACATGTTATGCTACACCTCAGGTGACACTTGAACCTGGGCCTCCTGGTTCCAGAGGTAAGGACTCTACTGCAAGCTGGCAGGGTCTTGGTTGTTCCTTTGGCCAATCCTTCATTGGGTTGGATTAATATTCCGCTTGGGAACACTGCAGCCCAATGGTATCAATGTGGATTTCACAAGCTTCAAAATCTCCCCTCTCCCTACCGCATCCCAAAACCAGTCCAGCTCGTCCCCGCCTCCCTAACCTGTTCTTCCTCCCACCTATCCCCTCCTCCCACCTCAAGCTGCACCCCCATCTCCTACCTACTAATCTCATCCCGCCCCCTTGACCTGTCCGTCCTCCCTGGACTGACCTATCCCCTTCCTAACTCCCCACCTACACTCACCTTTACTGGCTCCATCCCCGCCTCTTCGACCTGTTTGTTTCCTCTCCACCTATCCTCTCCTCTATCCCTCTTCTATCCGCCTCCCACTCTCTCCCTATTTATTTCAGAACCCCCTTCCCCTCCCCCTTTTCTGATGAAGGGTCTAGGACTGAAATGTCAGCCTTTCTGCTCCTATGATGCTGCTTGGCCTGCTGTGTTCATCCAGCCCTGCACCTTGTTGTCTCGGATTCTCCAGCATCTGCAGTTCCTACTATCTCTAATCCTAACATTGTCTGGCACTAAGTGAATCTGAATCTAGTATCTTTCAGTTTTCTGCTCCTGTGTCCCTACCTTTTGGTTGGTCCATCCTGTCAGTGAGACAGATGGACCTGGGGATGGTTTTGAATGAGTCTGGGACATTAGCTGTCGGGTAGGTACACCAGGCTAGTGTCAGCCTGTGGAAACATTGTGGAAGCTCTTGCATTGAGCAAGATGCAGATTACAGTATGTCAGTAATCAGTTCCATCTTACATTGTCATGACTGATAACATTACAGAGACTGTGAGGAGGGTCCTAAATGTTACGCCTCAAGCCTCTGAAATCCTAACCTGTTTTGCCCATAAGTCCATGTGACATCTTCCTAGCGGGCGATCCTGAGGGCATTCCTCAGTTTTAACCCTATAGGACCATTTACGCCAGGCCGGTTCTCTCAGTATGAGTGCATGGTGGCTCAGTGGTTAGCACTGCTGCCTCACAGCACCAGGGACCTGGATTTGATTCCAGCCTCGGGTGACTGTCTGTGTGGAGTTTGCATATTCTCCCCGTGTCTGTGTGGGTTTCCTCCCACAGTCCAAAGATAAGGAGGTTATGGTGGATTGGCCATGCCACATTGCCCCGTAGTGTCCAGGATGTGCAGGTTAGGGGGATTGGTCGTGCTAAATTGCCCATAGTGTCCAGGGAAGTGCAGGTTAAGTGGATTGGCCGTTGGAAATATGGGGATAGGGTGAAATGCTTTTTGCATTGTTGGTGCAGAATTGATGGTCTGAATAGTCCCTACCTGCATTGGAGGGATTATATGAAGTCTCCAAATATGAGTTAGGAATTTGCAGGTCCAAATGGGCAGGAAGTCCCCTTGTTATTTCTGAAGCCCTATTCATTGTTGTGTAGTCAACCTGGTTATTTTCTTAATGAACACTTTTCCAATGGTTCGATAAATGAGTGGCTTCTCTGGATCATTCTACAAAGCAGCTAAGGAGTCACCCCATTGCTCTGATGCAAAAGCAAAGTAATGCAGATGCTGGAAATCTGAAACAAACACTGAGAGTGATGGAGAAACTCAGCAAGTTGGGAAGAATGTGAGACAATAAGGTGTAGAGCTGGATGAACACAGCAGGCCAAGCAGCATCAGAGGAGCAGGAAAGCTGACGTTTCGGGCCTAGACCTTTCTTCAGAAAAATATTTTTCTGAAGAAGGGTCTAGGCCTGAAATGTCAGCTCTACACCTTATTATCTCAGATTCTCCAGCATCTGCGGTTCCTACTATCTCTGAAGTCGGGAAGAATTCTGTGGAGAGAGAAAGACAGAGTTAACTTTTGAGTGCAGTATGACTGTTCCTCAGAATTGCTCTGAAGGTCTGGAAACCAGTCAGGATGGCAGTATTACTTCTCTGAAGGGCAATAATGAAACAGATGGGTGTTGGTGTTAGGTCCATGGGTTACCAATGTTCATACAATCCCTACAGTGTGGAAGCAGGCCATTCAGCACATCAAGTCCATGCCAACCCTCCAAAGAGCATCCCATCCTAACCCACCCCATCCCTGTAACCCTGCATTTCCCACAGCTAACCCACCTAATCTACACATCCCTGGACACTGTGGGGCAATTTAGCATAGCCAATCCACCCTAACCTGCATATCTTCGGACTGTGGGAGGAAACCCACACAGACACGGGGAGAATGTGCAAGCACCAGGGACCCGGGTTTGATTCCAGCCTCGGGCGACTGTCTGTGTGGAGTTTGCACATTCTCCTTGTGTCTGCGTCGGTTTCCTCCGGGTGCTCCAGTTTCCTCCCACAGTCCAAAGATGTGCAGGTTAGAGTGGATTGGCCGTGCTATATTGCTCGTAGTGTTCAGGGATGTGTAGATTAGGTGGGGGATGGGTCTGGGTGGGATGCTGTGAGGGTCAGTGTGGACTTGTTGGGCCGAAGGGCCTGTTTCCATACTGGAGGGGCTTTATTCTATGACCTACTAGCACATTTGGGGACTTGAGCACAAGGCCTTTTGGCCCAGTGGTAGTGGCACACTACCATGCAGTTCAAGAGCCACAGCAATGTAAGTTTATTCAGTTGACTTTAAGTTCCCCCAGTTGCTGTGGTAGGATTTGAAAGTGTGCCTCCATAATCAGTCCCACTTTCTGGGTGACTGTACCCATTTGGTATGAATTCTGGGATATCCCTGAAACAGGCACCATCCCCCTGTGCCCTGCAAGGCAGCAAAATGTGGGTGAGGCCTACCAACTAATGCCACCCAGTCCTAAAATAGCTATGTTGGCTGAAATTGGTTGTTGGGATAGGGCATTGAACTGCCTTTGACTCTTGTAGACATTAGTGAGCAAGTGAAAGGTTAGGCAGCACCCATCCCTTCCTGACCTACAATAGCAGCACCGATACTGAAATCACAAGTGACTCCCTGCCGGTACAATGTGTAGGCTCCACAGAACCCCATGTAATCAATGCTGCTGATCTATCCCCTACACAACCTATTCTGTACAAGCTCCTTACTGCAATCATCAGCTGGATAAATAATCATCTCCCTCTAGCCCTGTTTATTAACAGCTGCTGTTGTGTCGGAAATGTCAGGGTCTCTCAGCAATCAAGAACACTGTGCAAAACCACGCAGTGTTTTGTCAATCAGTATCATCCCATTTCTCGATGATTTTCTGCTCAATTAAGTACAGTCAGTCACTTGGATGTATTAAGCTGCTGAAATGTACAAATGTACCAGGAGCAGGCCTGGCAGCCTGCACAATCAGCACAAGTGAAAAACCCAACAGATCCCGCAATTCTGCAATCAGCCGCAGGCTGCCCCAGGCTCCATGTCACTGCATCCAACACAGGCTGCAGGCCCTGACTTCCAGTGATGACCCTCAGCAGCCCTTCCTCTCCAGGGTAACAACCAGCACAGTAGCACCCCTCATCAGCCCACAGCTCCAAGCTGGGACCACTAGGGTTAGTGTTTCACAGCTCCATGCTAGGACCACCAGAGTTAATGCCTCACAGCTCCAACCTGGGACCACCAGGGTTAATGCCTCACAGCTCCAACCTGGGACCACCAGGGTTAGTGTCTCACAGCTCCATGCTGGGACCACCAGGGTTAATGCCTCACAGCTCCATGCTGGGACCACCAGGGTTAGTGTCTCACAGCTCCATGCTGGGACCACCTGGGTTAATGCCTCACAGCTCCATGCTGGGACCACTAGGGTTAGTGTCTCACAGCTCCATGCTGGGTCCACCAAGGTTAGTCTCACATCTCCATGCTGGAACCACCGTGGCCAGTGTCTCGCAACTCCATGCTGGGACCACCAGGGTTAGTGTCTCACAGCCCCATGCTGAATCACTAGGATTAATGACCTCTAACTGTATGCTGTGACCTATTAGAGTTAGTAGCCCACAGCTCCATGCTTGGACTACCAGAGTTAATGGTCCACATCTCTGATGTGAGACCCACCAGGGCACCAGGCAGGTGTGTGGGAAGCAATGGTTCTCAAACACAGATGCTGCATTAGTGCACCTACACTATAGGATCCCAGATGCTTCAAACACGCAATTGTCCGACTGTCTCCATAGAATAGGTTGGAGAGCCAGGTCCAACACTCTCAGAGTCTGTTCGATATGTGAACAACCCCATGTTCCATTGCTCCAGTCTTTAGTCCTCAGGACCAACAATAACGTGACAAGGAGACCTGAACCTCACTCTAGGTGCCCCTTCCTCACCAGGAGACAGGATAGTGTCAGTAGGCACACAGCAAGGACAGGTACCACACAGAATCCCCTCAGATTCTACAGAAGTGACAGGAACATCACTGTCTGCAACCTTCGAACTCTGGGAGTTAAAGTGAAGGAGGGTGTCCTTGTATCTGAAAAGGAGGCACTCAACATGTCTGGACCCTCAAGACACAATCGACCCCAGGATCACTGACCATAGATACAGAGTAGGAAGGAAAGAAGGTTGGTGGCTTGGATGTCACTGTATATTAGTGCTCATGTTTGTAAATAGATATGCAATGTTCCATATCATCTGTGTCCCTGTCTAGCTATTACTGTCTCATAGCTCCATGCTGGTCCACCAGGGTTAATGTACAATGAGGACAGTTATCCTGATCCATGCATGAGTTATCATGGAGCAATGGCTGCCCTGAGAAGTTGCTGCACTAGTGAAGGTGTACACACCAATGGGAAGGGACCCTGGAAACTAGTCAACATCTCTCCACGTGGACAGTCATTGCTGTTGCATCACTGGCCTCCCTGGCCAAAGGTTTGGTCTTGTATGAAATGGTCAGCCATGCTTGGGGCAGAGAGATGCACTGCACAGAGTGGCCTGATGGACACCAGGACCTGGGAGCGCACTGTGCGGCCCTCTGCAGTGCAGAGCTCTGTGTGTAATGTTGTTGCCCTTTGAAGAGCCTCACCACTGGATTTTGCAGCCCCTTCTCTCACAGCTCGAGGCACTTACTCTGCCCACTCTGAGTGCAGGCCATTCGCTGTGCCATTGCACACATGTGATTGGCAGAATGATGGAATCTGATAATGAACACTCCTCAGACAGTGAACTCCAGGCTTTCCTCTAAGAGTCAGTGAAGCCTCCATACATAAATATCTCATTCTTGCAGGACTTTCGGTCAGCCCCATAGGCTTCACACCTCCCCAGGTGCCCACTCAACCCATCAGCATGAGGCTGCATCTGCCCACCTTTCCGCACCAAGCCCCTGGCATATGAACTGACCATGCCAGGTGCGGTCATACACTGTCCACCTTGGAAGCCAGGCTGCACTAATCAGAGGTCAAGGGTTACCAAGGAAAAGCAGGAGATTGCGGTTGAGAAACGTATCAGCCGTGATCAAATGGTGGAGCAGTCTCGATGGGACAAATGGCCTGATTCAGCTCCTAAATCTTATGGTCTGATGGTCCCACATGCTCTGTCATATCCCCACTTCCACACAAAGTGTTCCCCTTCATGCTTCCTGCCTCCCAGCTCCCTACCCTCCAATCCAGGCAGGTTCCCCAGCCTCCTTACCTCAACATCAGTCCTCTCCCTGCAACCTCACCCACCCGACCCCCTTGTATTTATTGGATGGACCCAACAGACTGACCATGGCCCATCCCATTGAGTGACCTAATTGGACAAAACCCAAACAAGAAGTGCCTATCCCCTTTGTCTCTTGCCCAAACTCTTCCCTGCCTGTGTTAGCCCTTTCCCACCTCCCTCCTCAGAATGGCCACTATGGAGCCACATGGGTGAACCGTGACCCCACTTCCTGCAAAGGACTGAGACTGGTCTGACCAAACACTTGGCCTTGAGGCAGCCCTTGCCTGTCTGTGTTGGGACCCCCAGACTGACAGCTGTTTCCATCGACTTTAGGGAGGGCCCGCACTCCCCTCAGCCTTGGGGACATGACCGTCTGCTTGCAGCATATACCGTGTGTTTATCGCATACACTGCTTGCACATGGTGGAGGGGTGAGATTGACGTTACAATATACCACACAGCAAAATGTCCATCCCTTTGACTACAAACCAGAATTCCAAATCGCACTCCCAATCGCAAGGTTTACCATTTTGTTGCAGATTTAAAGGCCTCTTTATTGATTTTGGTAACAATGATTGCACACTTTACTTTCGGGGATTTTGCAGTTTAAAGGAAAGCATTTTTTGTTGTAAACTTCTTTAAGTGTTGGCCATTGCTTGTTTACCATCATATCTTTTAATGTAGTTCCCTAATCCATCATAAATAAATTGCACCTCACAGCTTCATAGTTTCCTTAAGTAAAGAAGATGAGTCAATGTGAAGTAAGGTGGGAATGTAAAGTAGGTTAGTTAAACTAAATTTAAAATAGCCTTAGTTATGGATTCCTGAAGAAACGTCAACTTTCTTGTTTCTCTGATGCTGCCTGGCCTGCTGTGCTCCTCCAGCTCCACACTGTGTTATCTCTGACTCCAGCATCAGCAGTTCTTACTACCTCTGAGTGAGTTATAACCCCACCGCAAAGCCTATTTTCTGAAGAAGCGTCCCGACCCGAAACGTTAGCTTTCCTGCTCCTCTGATGCTGCCTGGCCTGCTGTGTTCCTCCAGCTCCACACTGTGTTATCTCTGACTCCAGCATCAGCAGTTCTTACTACCTCTGAGTTATGGATAACCAAGCTCTACTACAGAGTACTAATTAGTTAACCAGCTAACCAATTCCATTTCGTTTCTGCAGTCTCAGTTTTGAAACGTACAAATACAGAGGTTTGGGTACAAATTGTATCGGGAGGGCTGATAGAGTGAGACCATCCCAGTGTGGTGAGTGGGGAAGAGGTACTGCTTTATTTTCTACTTTTCCCATCCTCTGGTATTTGGATACGGTAGCAATCTGAAAGCCGGAGATGCATGTAACTTCTGCAGTAATTGGCGACTTTAATATACACGTAGGTTGGGTCAGCCCATTCAGACCTAATGTTGTAGACGATGAATTCCTGGAGGGTGTATTAGCTGAGTTTCCAGTGTAGTACAGTGCTGCATCTATACAGAACCCTGGTTAGAGCCCACTTAGAGTCCCGTGAACAGATCTGAGCATCACAACTTAGGAAGGAAATATTGGCCTTGACGTGAGTATGGTGCAGGTTTAAGAATGATATCTGCAATTCAGGGATTAAGTTATGACGAGGGATTATATAAATTGGGTCTGTGTTCAGTAGAATTCAGAAGGTTAAGGGATGATCTGATCGGTCTTCAAAATATTATCAGGAAAAGACAGGGTAGATAAAGATAAACTATTTCCACTGGTGGGGATTCTAGAACTGGTGGTTATAGTCTGAGAATTAGGGCCAGACCTTTCAGGAGAGATGTTGGGAAGCACTTCTACACACAGTGTGGTAGATGTTCAGAACTCTCTTCCACAAACAGCAGTTGGTGCTAAATCAATTTTGTCAATTTCACTTGTCAATTTTAAATCCGAGATAGAAAAAGTCTTTTTTTAAACAAAGATATTCAGGGAAATGAGCCAAATATAGATATATGGAGTTAGGTCACAGGCCAGCTATGATCTCATTGAATGATGGAACAGGCTTAAAGGGCTGAATGGCCTGCTCCTGTTCCTATGTATATTGAAGAACTAACCAGGAATTGGGCTATTTTAGTATTGTGTAATGATAAAAAGCCAATAAATAACTTTGTTGTAAAGGAATCTCTGTGAAATAGTGACCATAGCATGATCAAATTTCACTTTAAGTTTGAATATGTTGTTGTTCATCCTTAAACTAGCATCTTTCATCAGAACAAGGGAAGCTATTTAGGTATGACAGGCAAATTGGCTATGGTGGATTAGGAAAGTACATTGTAAGGTTTGATTGCTGACAAACAATAGCTAGTTTTTGAAGAAGTATGACATTGTCTAGAACTGATGTTTATCTCTGTAAGGCTTTAACATTGGGAAAGGTGTATGAACGATGGCTAGCTAAAGTTGAAGGCTCATCAGATTAAATCTAAGTTGGCTGAATGACTGGTTTGTCATGCCGAAGTGCTGCTAACCATATAGGTTCAGTTCCTGAACTGGTTGAGTTTGCATTTCCATTCATTCTTTACTCTGGGAACCTGGGTTCAAATCCTGACATGATGGTTTGGGCTTGGCTCGTTGGTTTAGGGGTACGATTCTCACTTAGGGTTCAACTCTCAGATGAGCCCAGGATTCTTATTTCACTTTTTACAGTTGGTTCCGTGGTGTAATGGTTAGCATTCTGCACTTTGAACCCAGCGATTCGAGTTCAAACCTCGGTGGGACCTGTGGCTGTTGTGTCCCAACAAGTTGTTTAATGTATGTATGTAGTCGTGGCCAAGTGATTAAGGTGATGGACTTGAAATCCATTGGGATGTCCCTGCGCAGGTTTGAATCCTGCTGACTACGGTTGAGAGCTGAAAGGGATTTGCTCCTCGTCTTCTTAATCCGGCACGGCAGCTCGGTTGTTAGCACTGCTGCCTCACAGCATCAGGGACCTGAGTTCGATTCCACCCTCAGGCAACTGTCTGTGTGGAGTTTGCACATTCTCCCTGTGTCTGTGTGGGTTTCCTCCTACAGTCCAAAGATGTGTAAGTTAGGTGGATTGACCATGCTAAATTACCCATAGTGTTCAGGGATGTGTAGATTGGGTAAGTTATAGGCAGATGGGCCTGGGTGGGATGCTCTGAGGGTCAGTATGGACTTGTTGGGCCGAAGGACCTGGTTCCACACTGTAGAGATTCTATGATCTATGATTAAAGGAAGTGGCTTATAGGGATAACAAGATGCAGAGCTGGATGAACACAGCAGGCCGAGCAGGAAGGCTGATGTTTTGGGCCTAGACCCTTCTTCAGAAATTTCTGAAGAAGGGTCTAGGCCCGAAACATCAGCTTTCCTGTTCCTCTGATGCTGCTTGGCCTGCTGTGCTCATCCAGCTCTACACCTTGTTATCTCAGATTCTCCAGCATCTGCAGTTCCTACTATCTCTGGCTTATAGGGATACCAGGACAAATGGTAAGCCTAAGGGTTTGGAGAAATTTGGAATCCAACAAAGGAGGACCAAGAAACTGATAGATGAAGGGTAGAGAGAATTTAATTCAAGCTAGTGAGAAACATAAGAGTGACCTGTAAAAGCTTCTTCAGGTATGTGAAAAAGAAAACACTAGCTGGTACAACTGTGGACCCATTGCAGGTCATAGTCATAGAGTTTTACAGCACAGAAAGAGGTGGAGACAAGACAATTTCTAATGAAGACAGGGAAATGGCAGAGAAAATAAACACACAGAACAAGAACAGCAAACATACCAGAAACACTAAACATCCATCAGACTTGTGAAACTGAGGAAAAGAAGTTAAACTTTTCAAGTTCTACCTCCCTACTAAAGCTAACTGGATTGAAGGTTGATAAATCTCTGAACCACACAGGCTACATCCTAGAGAGATGAAGGAGGTGGCTATGAAGAGAGTTGATGCATTGGTGATGATGTTTCAAAATTCTATGGATTCCGGAAAGATTCCTGTAGACTGGAAAGTAGCAAACGTAACGCTGCTATATAAGAAGGAAGAGAGAGAGAGGATGGAAAATTACAGACCTGGTACTAAAGGCTATATACTGGAAATCTGAAACAAGTACAGAGCATGTTGGGGAAACTCAATGGGTCTATCCAATTCTGTTCACATTAACAGAGTTAATGTATTGAGTCTGGTTTGATTCTTCAGAGCTGTTAACAAATCTAAACAGACCTTTTAGTTTGACATCAATAGTGGAGAAAGTGTGGGGATCAATTATAAATGATGTGTTAATTGGACACAGACAATAATGTAAAATTGAGCAGAATCAATGTGGAATTATTAAATGGCAATCAATCACCTTTGGTAATTGGAGTTGAAGCTCTCTAAGATAGATGTGGACAAAATGATTCCCTTGAGTTTAGAACCTGGAGATATGATCCCAGAATAAAGATTAAGACACTTAAGGCTAAAGTGAGAAGGACCCTTTTCACCCTGAGGCTGGTGAACATTTGGAACTATCTAATCTACAGGAATACAGAAGCTCAGTAATCGAAAAGGTTATAGAATCATTGAAATCCTACAAATGCAGAAAGAAGCCATTTGGCCCATTGAATCTGCACCAACCCTCCAAAAAGCATCCCACCCCATCCTGCATGAGGCTTTTAACCATGGCTAGCCCACAGATCCATGGAAACTAAGGGGCATTTTTTTAAGCATAGCAAATCCACCTAACTTGCACATCGCTGGACACTATGGGCAATTTAGCGTGACCAATCCACCTAGCCTGCACATCTTTGGACTGTGGGAGGAAATTGGAGCACCCAGAGGAAACAGATGTAGACGTGGAGCGGATGTGCAAATTCTACACAGACAGTCGCCCAAGAGTGGAATCGAACCCAGGTCTCTGGCACCATCAGGCAGCAGCGTTAACCACTGTATTACTGTGCTGCTCCATGCCTTTCAAGACAGAAATTGATTGACTTCCAGAGACTAATGATGACCACAGATACAGGAATAGCACAGAAAGTAGCACTGAGGCAGAGATCAGCCATAATCTAATTTAGTGCCAGATCAGCCTTGAAGGCTGAAATGCCTATTCCTGTACACATACCCTTCAAATAATTACTTTAAGAACATAAGAATCAGTAGAAGGAGCAAGCCATTCAGGCTCTTGAGCCAACTCCATCATTCAATAAGATCTGATTGTGGTCACAAATCCATCTCCCTGTATGGCCCTAACTCCCTTGTTAGTCACTAATCTATCTCAGCCTGAAAGTGGTTAGCACTGTTGCCTCACAGTGCCAGGGTCCAAAGATGTGCAGGTTAGGGTGGATTGGCCGTGCTAACTTGCTCCGTAGTGTCCAGGGATGTGAAGGCTAGGTAGATTAGCCATGGTAAAATGCAAGGTTAAGGGGATAGAGTTGGGTGTGGGGGTAGGTTTGGATCGGAAGCCCTTTGGAGGGTCGGTGCAATTCGATGGGCCAAGTGGCCTCTTTCCTTACTGTATGGAATCTATGATTCTGCATTCAATGGTCCTGCTCGCATGGTTCTTTGGGAGAAAAAATTTCAGACTCACAACCTTCTGAGATTAAAAAATTATCCTCCTCTCCATCTTTAAGGGGAGACTCCTTATTTTTAAACTGTAGTTTAGTCTGTCCTCCAAGGGGAGGCATCCTTTCAGTGTGCTGTCCTTTTAGACAGTTGGGCCTCAGGTTAATGTCTCCTTCAGAAACTGGTGCCTTTGACAACACATCACTTCCAGAAATACTGATGGGCAAAACTGACCCGATTCAGAGGTTGTTTTAGTGATAGAGGAGGAATAATGAGCAAGCGTTTCAATTCGAAGGAAGTGATGAGCAAGTCCCATAAGATACGTACTGGGGTCTCAACTGTTCACTATATTTATTAATGATTTAGCACAATAGACAACCATATATCTAGGTTTACCAATGACACAAAGACTGGGGACACAGTAAGTACATCAGGACACAAAGTTGCAAAAAGGCATTGACACATTATGTGAAGGGACAAAGCTGTGATGGATGGATTCTGATGCAGGGCAATGTGGGACCTGGAATCAAAACAAAAAATGCTGAAAATACTCAGCAGGTCTGGCGGTGTCTGTGGAGAGAGGAGCAGAGTAAACACATCAGGTTGTTAACCCTTCGTCAGGTCAAGTCAAGCTTGATGTCTGATGATAGTTCTTTGAGCTTAGAAAAGACAAATTATCCTTGAAGGAGTGCCACACTGATTTATAGAATAGAAGCACAGATTCCCTACAGTGTGGGAGCAGGCCAATCAGCCTCTCGAGTCCATACTGACCATCCAAAGGGCATCCCACCCAGGCCTGCACCCCCCCCGCCGCCATACCCTAACCCTGTAACCCTGCGTCTCCCATGGCCAATCCACCTAGAGTGCACATCCCTGGATACTACAGGCAAATCACCAGAGTATTACCAGGGCTCCAACAAATAAATAACGAGGAGAGATTTGCAAAGTCTAAAGCTGTATCCCCGAATGAAAATAGAAGGTTGTAATGATTTGATTGAGATTTTTAGCATTTCGAGAGGAATTGATTGACAAGGTGGAGGTCTGTCTTTTTGCTGGTGGGAGAGCGTAGCACATGGGAACATCGTGCTTAGAAGCAGGAGAAGGTTATTTACGCCTTCAAGCCTGCTCCATCATATGATCATGACCTCAGCTCCACTTTCTCAGCTAAACCCCCATAAACCTTGAGCCTCTGGTCTATCAAAAACCTATCCAAGTTAGCCTTGAACAAATGTAATTTGATTTGATTTATTGTTGTCATGTATACCCAAGTACAGTGAAAACTTTTGTTTTGCATGAAGCACGGATCAGAGGCTGATTGAACAGACCCAGGAATACAAAATTACGGCTGCAAAGAATGCACACAAAAAGCAAGATCAATGTTAGATTTGAAATTGGAGAGGTCCATTCAGAAGTCTAATAACAGCGGGAAAGAAGCTGTTTTTGAGTCTGCTGGTGCATGTGTTTAAGCTTTTGTATCTTCTGCCTGACGGAAGAGATTATAACCAGATTGGGGGTGGTCTTTGATGATGTTGGCTGCCTTTCTGAGGCAGCAAGAAGTATAGATGGAAGATTGGCTTGTGTGATGGTTGGGCTGTGTTAGGGTTAGGGTTAGGGTCAGGGTCAGGGTTAACTCTTGCTATCTTTTTTCCCTTTGTATCTTTGCCAGGCTCTGTGTTTGTTCTTACACTTTCCTTTTTCCTTAGAATCTCTACAGTGTGAAAGCAGGCCATTCAGCCCACACCAAACCTCCAAAGGGCATCCCACTCAGATCCACCCCCCACCAAGCCTTTAACCCCAATTTTCCCATGGCTAACCCACCTAGCCTGCACATACCTGGACACTATGGGGCAATTTAGCATGGCCAATCCACCTAACCTACACATCTTTGGACTGTGGGAGGAAACCAGAGCAAACCCACATAGACACAGGGAGAACGTGCAAACTTCACACAGACAGGCGCATGAGGGTGGGATCAAATCTAGGTCCCTGGTGAGGCAGCAGTGCTAACCACTGAGCCACCGTGCTGCCCATTACTTAGCTGGCCATTACTTTTTTAAGTTGTCCAAAGCTACTGTTTCAACAAGCAGAACTTGCGGGTATAAATGTGTCCTGACTGTCAGACATTTCTCCTGTCCTATTTTCCAAGGGTTGGGCCATGTATCTCCATTGGATTGATCCATGCTTATGGGCACTGTATAACTGTAGTTTGACACTGCCTTTTGAAAGGTGGCTGACAAAGGAGTTCTCCAGCTCTTACCTCTATCATCAGGCACATTGGAAGCATTTACAGGCTGACAATTAACCTGATTGGCCAATCCACCTTCAACAACATCCTGGTTTGGGATTTGAACCTGGAGTTCTGGTCTGGGGAGGCAATAGACTAAGGGCCTTTTTGCTGGACTGTTAAATCTCAAGACCCAGGTAATGTTCTGGGGATAAAACCAGAAATTGCTGGAAAATCTCAGTAGCATCTGTGGAGAGAAATCAGAGTTAATGTTTTGGGTCCAATGACCTTTCTTTAGGGTCACTTCAGTTCTGAGGAAGGGACGCTGGATCGAAAACTATACCTAAGATTTTCCAGCAATTTCCGATTTTGTTTCAGATTTCCAACATCCACAGTTCTTTCAGGGTTTTTTTGTTTAATGTTCTGGGAACTTGGGTTCAAATCCTGCCATGGCAGATGGTGGAATTTGAGTTCAATAGAAAAAAATCTGGAATTAGGAGTCTAATGATGGTCATAAAGTCATTGCCATTTGTTCGAAAAACCCATCTGGTTCACTAATGTCCTTTAGGGAAGGAAATTGCCATCCTTACCTGGTCTGGCCTACATGTGACTCCAGCAATGCATAAACATAGAAACATAGATAATAAGAGCAGGAGGAGGCCATTCAGTTCTTTGAGCCTGCTCTGCCATTCTTCATGATCATGGCTGATCAACCAACTCAACAGCCTAATCCTGCTTTCTCCCCATAACCTTTGATCCCATTCGCCCCAAGTGCTATATCTAGCCGCCTCTTGAATACATTCAATGTTTTAGCATCAGCTATTTCCTGTGGTAATGAATTCCACAGGCTCACCACGCTTTGGGTGAAGAAATGTCTCCTCATCTCTGTCCTAAATCATCTACCCCGAATCCTCAGACTGTGACCCCTGGTTCTGGACACACCCACCATCGGGAGCATCCTCCCTGCATCTACCCTGTCCAATCCTGTTGGAATTTTATAAGTCTCTATGAGATTCTCCCCTCATGCATCTGAGCTCCAGCGAAAACAATCCCAACCTAGTCAATCTCTCCTCACACATCAATCCTGCCATCCCCGAAATCAGCCTGGTAAACCTTCGCTGCATCCCCTCGAGAGCAAGAGCATCCTTCCTCAGAAAAGGAGACTGAAACTGCACACAATATTCCAGGTGTGGCCTCACCAATGCCCTGTATAACTGCAACAACACACCCCTGCTCCTGTTTCAAAGCCCCTCACAATGAAGGCCAACATACCATTTGCCTTCTTTACCGCCTGCTGTATCTGCATCTTACCTTCAGCGACTGGGGCACAAAGACATCCAGATCCGACTGCACACTCCCCTCTCTCAATTTACAGTCATTCAGGTAGTAATCGGCTTTCTTGTTCTTGCTTCCAAAGTGAATAACCTTACGTTTATCCAAATTATACTGTATCTACCATTGATTTGCCCTCTCACCCAACCTGTCCAGATCATGCTGAAGGATCTCTGCATCCCCATTGTAGTTCACCCTCCCACTCAACTTGGTTTTATCTGAAAACTTGAAGATGTTACATTTTGTTCCCTCATCCAAATCGTTGATATATATTGTGAATAGCTGGTGTTCCAGCACCGAACCCTATGGCACCCCATTAGTTTCTGCCTGCCAATTTGAAAAGGACCTGTTAATCCTACTCTTGGTTTTCTCTCTGCCAACCAGTTTCCTATCCATCTCAATACACCTCTCCCAATCCCATACACTTTAATCTTGCACATTAATCTCTCATGTGGGACTTTGTCAAATGCTTGCTGAAAGTCCAAATATACTACATCAACTGGCTCCACCTTGTCAACTCTACAATGTGAGAATACATTGTAAGGTTATGCACTTTGATAGGAAGAATAGATGAGCTGAGCATTAATTAAATGGAGAAAAACTGCAGAAAGACACAGTCCTGAGGGATTCAGGGGTCCTGGTGCAAGAAACATGAAATGCTGACATCCAGATTCAGCAGAATGTTGGCTTTTAGTTCAAAGTGATTGCAGTTAAAAGGGAGGTCTAGATAACATTGCACATCAGACTACAACTAGAATGCTGGTTGACTCTTAACTGCCCTATGGCCAATAAATGCTGGCCCATTCCGCGATGCTCACATCTCATGAATGAATGAAGAAAGGCCTCCCACTGCATTTCATCAACATTGGGCCTGCACCATATTAATTTTTTTTTGAGTATCTTCCATTGATCTTCTGCTGTTTTACCCATTAGCGCTTTGGCTCAGATCACTGTGGACAATTCACAGGTCATCACAAAATGTATAAATATACAGGAATGCCAATGAGACCACCAGACCCAATATCTGCCGCGCAGGGCGTCTCACATCAGGTTCCTTTGGCCACAAGAAAAAAAATCATCTTGTTTACTGTGACATATCTAAGATTGTAGATGACATAAAAATAGATGGGAAGGTAACCGGTGAGGATGACACAAGGAATCAACAGAGGGGTAAACAGGTTATGCGAATGGGCAAAATCTTGGCAGATGGAATACAATGTAAGGTTTTTGGAAGAATAGATGGGCTGAGCATTATTTAAATGGAGAAAAATTGCAGAGAGACACAGTTCTGAGGGATTCGGGGGTCCTACTGCACGAAACATGAAATGCTAACATTCAGGTTCAGCAGAATATTGGCTTTCATTTCAAAGTGGTTGCAGTTAAAAATAGGGAGGTCTAGATAACATTATACATCAAACCTCATCTAGAATACCATGAACAGTTTTGTAGACAAATAAATCTCCCTATGTTAACATTATAAAGAAGAACAGGATTTGTCATGGCTGGAGATCTGTAATAAGGAAAGTTTAAATATCACTTGGGACCATCAGTCATATGAACAAAGACACGGAATGTACTCTGTTTGGTGGTTTCACTGAGCTGACCAAGTCCTGAGGGACATGTTCCTCAGTTTGGGTGTGTGGTAGGGTGATGACAGAACCAACAAGAGGAGGGGAAATATCCTAAAATTGCTGCAAATACTCAGCAGGTCTGACAAAACCTGCAGAGAGAGAAAAACAGATTGAATGTTTCAAGCCAGTCTCCTTATCCTCAGAGCTGGAGGAAGTTGTCATTCTGACTGGTTTCCAGCAAGGGCAGGTGCAGGAACATTGGGTTGAAGGAGGCAGGCACAAAAATCAAATCTATCACAGTGTGGAAGACAGGAGGCGCTAAACAGTAAACATGATGATGAAGTAAACAAAGGTCATAAATGTAGAGCTGATCAGGAGAACAGTTCCAACTCTATCCCCTGAGATAATGTGGAATACAAGATTCCTTTCCATTTTCACTGTGAAGACAGTGGTGGCATTATTTTAGTGTCACTAAGCTACCAATCCAGGACCCCCTATTCTGGTGGCATGGGTTCAAACCCCACTGTGGTAGGTGGTAAATTTTTGAATTCAGTAAAAATCTGGAATAAAGAGCTGGCTTCATGGTGACTGTGTAACCATTGTTAAAAACCCAAACTGATCAACCAATCCCCTTTAGGGAAGGAAATCAGACCAGCGGCAACGTTAACTCTTAGGTGTCCTCTGGACAATCAGAGATGGGCAATAAATCCTGGCGTAGGCAGTGATGTCCATATCCAATGAATGAATAATGAATAAATAGTTTCAAATCAATTGCAACTTAAATGGGTCCAAATCATATTGCTGTTAGAGATTTATCTAAATCTTTACTCTCTTTGGACTCAGCATTGATGAATAATATATCTCAAACTGCTAAAGATAGACAAAATCCAAGGCCAGCTTCAATGCACACACACAGCTTGTTTATACTTTAATACTCAAATAATTGCATTCAGGTTGGGACAGGATTGTCTAAGCTAAATTCCAGCCTTTAAGGTTTATACTGAGAGTTGCCCTGAATATGCTCACTGACAAACAATAGGATGTGAGCAGTCTGACGGAGTTAAAACTGCACTTAGTGAGGACACTGAAGCATTGGAGAAAGGGTGGGCAACAACAAGGCAGCACCAGTGAAACTATTGTGTGTTCTGTGGACTGTCAGCTCCACATTTAAAGAGGGGTCCGATTTCCTAACAATATTGAATTTACGCCATCACCAAGGCAAATTCAACCTGATGTTTGTCTCAATTTTGCACAAAGCTTGGTGCTTTAACGGCATTGACCTAGAAATTCAGAAGCACTAGGAAATGGAAAGGCAAAAGGAGGAAGGGAACAAATTTGAAATGCCTCCATGAAGGCTGGTATCCCATCACCAAGTTACCCTTTATTTACAAGTGCACAGAACATGGCACTGACCCAACTAGCTTAGAGCTGGCTCCTAGAGTGAACAGAACCCCTGACACTCCTGTTTATATCTGTCAGCCAGGGCTCCCTGATTGGACCAGATTAACAGGTCTAATATGGGAACTCATATTCTTTGAAGTCCACCTGGCTGACCTCATCGCAAAAACTTTAGAAATGAAGATCTAAAAGAAATTATGGAAGTTGGGTGGGGGCATTGGGATGTAGCAGCTTATGGGAACAGGGGGAAAATGCAGAGTAGTGATATCATGTGTGAGAACTAGCACAGCAGGACAGGGCACATAGAATCATTTGGCAAATGGAGCACACAGGGAGGAGTGGCTCTGTGTGCAAAGGGGCATGAGTGCAGGGCATATAATAGTCGTTTCTCATTGGCTGCTCACCGGGGAGTGGGAGTAAATATTGCGTGTCGCAATGCCATTTAAAGGGAAACTCTTAAAAGGATGGTGAACTCTAGCTGTAGATAAAGGAAGATTTGAAAGTAGAAGCATAGGTATATCAAGCATAGAGCCTGTCAAGTCCAGATAAACCATCTCAGATGCCTTGAGGGAAGGGGGCAATAAAGGATGGGAACAAGGAAGATTTATGTGCATTGACAGTGTCTTTTTCATAATCTCAAATATGTTGTTAAACATTGCCAGAATGAAGCACAAAATCAAAGCTTTATTGCATTTAACTCACCAGGGCACAAGATACCAAACTTGGAAAAGGGACACCAATTTAGACAGCACAAGAAGAGAATAATG
Organism: Rhincodon typus; assembly: GCF_021869965.1. NCBI lineage: Eukaryota > Metazoa > Chordata > Chondrichthyes > Orectolobiformes > Rhincodontidae > Rhincodon > Rhincodon typus. Next base: position 6,505,451 of record NC_063367.1, on the reverse strand, counting down.
ATTAGTTGGACCATCGTTGGGAAGGAGATGCAACAGGAGCCGTTAACTGTCAATCCTAGTTCTCAGACCAGGCAGGCAAACTCTGATTGGTTAGAGTGTTGTCATGAGAATGTTACAGCAATTAGAAGCCTTCGTGACTTGGTTCTCAGTGAAAAATTGGTAATGCATGCATAAATTCCTTTTCTCTCCGTAAAATAGGGCCTCGTGTTTTAGTATGTACAGCTTCCAACAGCCTGAGTGCATTACATTACAAGCACAACTAAGAATCTTAAATTGATTTCTGATGTAATGCTTATCACAGTCCAAATGTACTAGTGAATGCTGTTCCATTGCAGAATCATATATAATGCAGGAGATGGTGTTCAAAGGATTGCAAACAGGGGTTGATTGAGCATGATCAACCCTTTGTCCATTGCAAATGGTCAACCTTATGTGTTGTTTGATAGGGTCTTCCAGCTACTGGGATATATGGCCAACATACCTGGCATCACACCAGGACTAGAATCATAGAACTCCCTACAGTGCAGAAGCAGGCCATTCAACCCATTGGGCCCACACCGACCCTCTGATCAGCATCCCACCCAGACTTACCCCATTCCTGGAACCCTGCATTTCCCATGGCTAATGCACCTAGTCCGCACATCCCTGGACACTATGGACAATTTAGTATGTCCAATCCAATTACCTTGCACATCTTTGGACTATAGCTCACATAATCACATTACTGATTTGTCTGTTAGGCAAAAAGTCATTTTGGCTTGATGGCTGTTCATAGAGAAATCCACTCGTGTTTATTGCAAAAAAGGTTGGAAGAAACTGGATTTGGAAAAACTAGAAAGCTATTGAAAGCTATTTGGTAAATCTTTGAATTTGCAATTTACACAATTGGAACATCACGGTATTCTGAAATGACTCCACAATAGCTAGTATCCCATCACCAAGTTACCCTATACTTACACATGCATAGTACATGACAGTGACCCAGCTAGCTCAGAGCCAGCTCCTAGAGTGAACAGAACCCCTGACACTCCTGTTTATATCTGTCAGCCAGGGCTCCCTGATTGGACCAGATTAATAGCTCCAATCAGGGAATTCATGTCCTATGAGGTCCACCTCACTGACCTTGTTCCAATCACTACATATTCCTTTAGTGGAACACAATCCTTTTTGAAAGTAAGCCCCTGCATAGTTTGATGGCACCATAGGGAGGCGACTTACAGGCATCTTTATGATGCATGTGGGTGATTTTAATTTTGTGGGTTGGTAACAGTCAACTTGAAAACATTGTCATACATAAAGTTAAATCAGAATTCCAAATTAGGAGTCAGGCTTTCAGGGTTTTTAGACGCATTGGATTGGAAATGAATAAGTGTTGTTTTGCATCAGAAATCCTATGTAGAAAATGTTAGCTGCATTGCCGTTAGCCAAAAGTAGGGCCTCACAAAAAGATATAGCAGCTACTAAAACTTTAATAGAGATAGTATGGAGTCTAACTGGATAGCTGACTTGACTAAACTTAGGAACGAGTTTAGGTGCTAGTTTTGAAATATTAGGGCTAAGTATAATTATGAAAATCCCAAGTGTAACATATTGTTTGGGTGAATAAAACATTGAAAAAATTAAAAATGAAGCATTGTGTTTTGAAATTTCCATCATTGAGAGATGTCTAGTACACAAAACTGGTTGATTTTAGTGGTGCTTTTTATGTAAATCTCTCTGATGGGTTTTTTTGAGTGCAGAAAGGTTTATAATCTTTTCTGCGGGAAAGGGAGGTAAATATTGCCCTTTAGCTTAGGAAGCTAAAAAGAACAGAAGACTTAAGAGTACTTTAGTAGCAGAAACTCTCATTCTTGTTAAGGTGGTAGAAATGGCATTTTTCTGGGTGAAAATAAGGAACTACAGTATGGAAACAAGTCCTTTGGCCAAACTTGGCCACAATTTTAAACCATTTTTGAAAGTTATAGCTGAACAGGGACTTGAACGCTGGAGCCTGAGATTAGAGGGCTGATGCTCTACCAACTGAGCTACTCTGTCTCACAAAGAGAGCTGAGATTCTAGAAAGTATTTCAGCAGCAGTGCGAGTGAATGCAATATTAATAGGTCCATGTTACAATGATGTATACTGACAAATGTGTGAATGAGAAAAAATTGAAGATCAATATTACACTTTGAAAACAAATGCTGGAGAATGGAATAATCTCCAATTGAAATGGATGGGTAGAAGTTAGCTGACCATACAGTGAAGGAAGGAACAAACTTTAAGCAACTACTCAAAATATGGGAAAAGAATGTTTGGAACTCTTGATATGCATTAAATATAAAATGAGAACATGATATGTTGTCATCTTGCACATGTCATTTTGTACTGTTTGTCTCGTTTGTTTCTCATTTATATTTGTTTTATATTAATTTACATTTTTAAAAAAAGATTTAAAATGGTGATTTATTATTAGCTAGCAAGTGTTTGGCAAGGATGCCTGAGACTGAATGGAGCTAAGGAACAGACAATGATTACACATTAAGAGATAACAAATAAGAACGATGTGTGATATTGTATAAGTTTCTGCTCTTGTTTGTTTTACCAAACTGCAATATTGGTGGTAAAGCACCACTGCTTTCCTATATTGTGAACAAACTCTCCTTTATCTCTTCTCTTATATCTTACATTGTCCTTTCATTGCAATAACAGCCTCGATCTACTGCCAGCTCTAATGACATAACCAAAATATTGTACTTATCTCTCTTTGATGTATGATTTATGAGAGAGAGAGAGAGAATGTACTCAATGGGTTGGAGTTTTGCAATGTGTGAGCTTGAATAAAACACTGACTGGAAACGTATATGCCTGGAGTCTGTCTAACCGATCCTTAAGCTCTGGTGTCCATTGCATGTCTGCTGTCTCTCTCCTCCATTCATTCATTCGTTCAACAGCGTTCACTTCTTCCAGAGGTTTATCTGCCTTGAGTCTCCCTCTTGTCTGCCCTGTGTTGGCTTTAACCATTCTGTATGGATCAACTCAATGCAGCCCTTATATCGGCCATCCAACTGCTCCTGGATGCATTAGTGGCTACGCCACCAACAGGTGGAGTACTATGAGGAATTGGACCATCATTTGGTGCAAGGTCAATTAAAAAGGAGATTGTTTAAGAACATATAAAAGTTTGGGGTGATCCAGGAGATTATCTGATAAATGTTTCTTCGCTTAAGTCTGCATAAGACAGGGAAATGTCTTGGGGTTAGTGATAAAGAGGTAACCTGTATAGGTTAGATTCACATCATAAAGGTAAATCCAAACTCTATCAGTCTGGATGAAAAAGGATGCACCTTTGTAGAGAATGGTGGCCGTAGGTTCATAAAGAAAAGAACATGCCTGTATGAGAAGGATATCAAAGGTGGGGGAGGAAAATCAAGCGAGGGCAGAGAGACCCTTAAACCTATTTCCATCTTGTCAAATCCAAAGTGTGATGTCACAGTTAAACAGGTATTTGAATGGGAAGAATATCTTCAGTTTCTCCTTTGATTGGCCAAATGGTTTAAATCAAGGGATATTTTTGCAGCTGAAGAGTACAGTTAAGGAATTCACTTTTCAAATATTTAACATACAAACTAATTAATTAAACAAAATGGTAGTGTCTGGGCAGATGATGTGTTACAGCTGCAGTATGTGGGAGCTGGTGGATGTTGGTGTGATCCTACACTAACCACACCTGTTCCTTTTCACTCCCTATAATGGCGTGACATCACATGTGTAACTGCCATATCATAGTCAGAGAGTCAGAGAGATGTACAGCATGGAAACAGTCCCTTCAGTCCAACTTGTCCATGCTGACCAGTTATCCTAAGTCCCAGAGCCATACAGCATGGAAACAGATCCTTCGGTCCAACCAGTCCATGCCGACCATAATCCCAAACTAAACTAATCCCAACTGCCTGTGCTTGACCCATATCCTTTCAAATTTTTCTTTTTCATGTACTTACCTAAATGTCTTTTAAACATTGTACCTGTACCTGCATCCACCACGTCCTCTGGAAGTTCATTCCACACACAAACCATTGTCTGTGTAAAAAAGTTGCCCCTCGTGTCCTTTTTAAATGTTTCTCCCCTCACTTTAAAAGTATGCTGCCTAGTCCCAAACATAGGAAAAAAAACCTGCCATTCACCTTATCTATAAACCTCATGATTTTAAAACCCTCTATAAGGTCACCCCTCAACCTCCTACAATCCAGTGAAAACAGTTCCAGCCTATCCAGCCTCTCCCTATAATTCTAACCTTCCATTCCTGGCAACATCCTGGTAAATCTTTTTTGAACCCTCTCCAGCTTAATAATATCCTTCCTTTAACTATGTGACCCGAATTGGACACAATACTCCAGAAGGGGTCTCACAACATCCTGTACAACTTCAAAATGACTTCCCATCTTTTTTACTCAAAAGATCTGAGCAATGAAGGCAAGCATGCTAAACGCCTTCCCAAACACCCTGTCTACATATGGTGCAAACGTTAAAGACTTATGTACTTGAACTCCTAGGTCTCTCTGTTCTACAACACTACTCACAGCCCAACTTTTAATTGTATAAGTTCCTAGCTTTGTTTGCTTTACCAAAATGCAAGAAAATTAGGAAGGTGCCACGTTTCTACATTGTGAACAAACTCACCACTAGCTCCTCTCTTATATCTTACATTGACCTTTCATTATAATAACTGCCTCTATCTACTGTCAGGTCTAATGATATAATCAAAATATTGTACTTTACTCTCTTTAATGTTATGTACAAATTTCCATTTTTCATTGAACAAAGAAAAAACTATTCAACTTCTTCAAAATGACTGAAGTTCTTTTCCCTTTCTCCTACATCCTAAACATTTTTCCAACAGTCTCTCATATGGAACTTTATCGAATGTCTTCTGGAAGTCCATGGAAGTAGCATCATAGACATTCCCTTATCTACCAGATTTGTTAATCCCCCAGACTTTGATTGTCTTCATTAGTTTCTACCCTTTAAAAATCCAAGCTTTACTCCTGCTCCTGATTTGTATGTTTGTACATGCCTGAGATTTGGCACTTGCAACAACAGCCTACATTTATATAGTACCCATCAGCCTGATGAAAACCCCACCCTGGGTCCCAGGCAGATTATAAAACAAAGACTGACAGTAATGCACATCAGATGTTAGGAAAGGTGATCAATATCTTGGTCAGAGTTTTGAGGAGCAGTTTCAAAAGATGAGTGAGATGATTAGTTTCCAGGGAAATGACTGAAGATGCAATCAGAAAACCTGGTCAGCATGGATGCATTGGGCCGATGCGGTTGGGGAGGATAGAAGGAGGAGAAGGGGGTGAGTGATCACATCAGGAATGTGGAAATATGGTATGGAAGTGGAGGAGCAACCTGAGGAAGGAGGGGAGAGAAGAGGTAATGAGGAGGAAAGTTAGACTGTTATAGTGGAAGCACTGAGGTGTGGGCAATAGGTAAAACTCACTTTAACTGGCATGCAATATCTTGCAACCCACTGGTTAGGCCACTCTATACGATGCACCATTGGATTAGTCAGCGTGAGATTGCAGCTCTCATCTGCACTATGATTGGAATGATTAATGATCGTTTCAAGATTAGGAGGGAAGTATCTGTCCATCAGCCTTGATAGGGCTAATGGCAGGTGTCTTTTCCCTAGGGTGGGGGATTTCAAGACTAAGAGGTATATTTTTATGGTGAGAGGTGAGAGATTTAAAAAAGATAGGTGGGGCAAATATTTTACACAGACGGTGGGTGGTGTGTGGAATGAACTTCCTGAGAAAGTGATGGATGTGGGCACAATTACAACATTTAAAAGACTTAGGCCAAAACAGGAAAGGTTTGGAGGGATATGGGCCAGGAGCAGGCAGGTGGGATTAGGGTCAGCACGGACTAGTTGGACCGAAGGGTCTGTGCTGAATGACTCTATGACTCAGGGAGCTGACCAAGCAGCTATTACTCTGAACACTGGGCTTGTAGGTCAATCTCATTGTGGGAGTTCTCATTATCTACATGTTATTGCTCACCAGCAGCATTACTGTGTACATTTCAGGGCAATACTCACTTTACAAATGGTAGAGTTCAGCTACTGAGGTGAGCCCAGGAAAACTACTCTTATCGGTGGCAGATGGGAAAGTGGATACACCCCATAACTGAATTTTCCAACACCCTGCTTGCCCACAACACTGGTGTTTCAGCAACAGAACTTGTGGAAGATCATTGTACAATAATTTGGCCTGGAACCCAGTCCAATCCATCAATGTCAGTTCAATCTACCTGACATTGAAGTTTCAGGACTCAAACACTGCTGCAGCAACTGCATTGGGGGAGGATCTCTGACTTTTATATGTCACTTTCAGCAAGGTCCTGTCTGCTGTCTCTTAAATGGTGGAGAAACTGATCGGTCATCAGTAAAACAGATGATTTGTCCATGATCTCATTGTTCTTTGCAGGCTCTTGCATTGCCAACGTTGTCTACCACGTTTTCTACCTTACAACATTATACCTTTCTTTAAACTACTTCATCAGCTGTGAAGCACTTTGAGCACCTAAGGTTATGAAAGGCAATATCAACATGAAACATTCCTATCGAGCCTCTAGACAATTAACCACAGAATTGAAGGGACATTACTGGGACTACAGTTGATCAGAGGCAGGTGCCTAGGAAGTGATGAGGATGTGATCTGATGTGGTGTGTAACGGGAAATTGAAGTACTGCATTGTGAAAGTGTTTAACAGATTGTATGATCCACAAACCTTGTTATATAGACACGGTCAATTACACATGTTTGCTTGATGTAGAAATAATAGAATATCTGAACTTGGCGAGATTTAATAAACATAAAGCTACTGGAATGAAGGCTAGAACAGTATTCACATCAATATCGTTGTTGCTCTGTAAACGGCACCTTATAAAGTTAACACACTAAATCTTCGTAGCAACATTAACAACATGTGGCGTGGTAATTACAGTTGGTGTGTTAATCAGGCCAGAGGTGTCACCTTATTCTCAAGCTGTTGCTGGTCACTAAAATAGGGAGATTGTTAAGAGGATAGACCATGTCCTCAGGCCATGATAGACAGCAGTGACGGGAATAGGTACATGAATGTGGAGGAGCAGGTGTCCAGGTGCAGTGAAGCAAGGATCAAACATGCCTCTATATAAACCGTAGGTGAAGGATTCAGCAGAAGGGAAGGGGAGCAGTGCAGGATTTATTGTCTAACACTCAAAGACCAGCCTCCAGACCAATGCCATCCACTTTCAAAGAACACTAACCCTGCACATCTGTCTACCTACCCAGCAACAAGTGTCCCCACAAACCTATAAAACATGTCCACACCTATGAATCCTTCTAATACCTTGGTCAATCTATTCCAATACCTTTAGTGTAATAGTCTCAAGGAAGAGCAATCTTCTGAATGAAGTACACTTAGTTTAAAGCTCTCAGTATAACACTCTCAGTGTAAAATCCTCAAAGAACTAATTAGTGAAACATCTTAAATACCCACAAAGTAACATTCCCAGTATAATACTCTCAGTGTAACACCCTCAACGTAACTTTCTCAGTTCAATGCTCTCAGTGCAACACTCTCAGTGCAACAGTTTCAGTGTAACACTGTCATTGCAACACTGTCAGTGTAACACTCTCAATACAACACTGTAAATGTAACATGCACATGTAAAATCTACAGTGTAATACCTTAACTGTTACAACCTCAGTATAACCCATTCAGTGTAACACCCTCAGTGTAACACTGTCAGTGAAACTGCCACAGTGTAACACTCTCAGTGTAACATCTTCACTGTAACACTCTCAGTAAACCACACTCAGTGCAATTCTCTTAGTGTAACACACTCAATGTAACACAAGCAGTGTAGCACCCTCAGCATATCGCTCTCAATGTAAAACTCTCAGTGTAATTGCCTCAAGTATAACACACTCAGTAACACACTCAGTGTAGCTCTATCTGTGTAGCACTCTCAGTGTAACACACTCATTGCAACACTCTCAGTGTAACTCCCTCAGTATAACACACTCAGTGTAACACCATCGGTTCAACACCCACTGTATAACTCCCACAGTCTAACGGTCTCAGTGTAACAGCCTCAGT
>NC_063367.1:6482978-6497313 GCF_021869965.1 Rhincodon typus | reverse complement strand
TCAGTGTAACAGCCTCAGTGTAACACTATCAGTAAACCACACGCAGTGTAACTCTGTCAGTGTAACAGCCTCAGTGAATCCCAGTCAATGTCACTCTCTCAGATTAACACCCTCAATGTAACACCCTCAGTGTAACACCCACAGTGTAATACTCTCAGGAAAACTGACACAGTGTAACACTCACAGTGTAGGAACCTCGGTCTAACTCTCTCAGTGTAACACCCTGTGTGTAACACCCTCAGTGTACCACCCTCAGTGTAACACATCAATGTATACCCTCAGTGTAACACTCTCAGTACACCACACTCAGTGTAACTCTATCAATGTAACATACCCAGTGTAATGCACAGAGTTTAACAACCTCAGTGTAACTCTGTCAGTGTAACACCCTCAGGGTAACCCGCTCCATGTAACACCCTCAGTGTAACACTTTCAGTGAAACTGCCTTTGTGTAACACTCTCAATGTAAGCCCCCCAGTCCAACTCTCTTAGTCTCATTCTCTCAGTGTAACACCCTCAGTGTAACACACTCAGCGTAACATTCTCAGTGTAACAGCCTGAGTTTAACACACTCAGTGTGACACTCTCAGGTTAACACTGTCAGTGTAACAATCTCAGTGTAATAGCCTCAGGGTAACACAATCAATGTAACACCCTCAATGCAACACCCTCAGTATAACACCCACAGAGTAACACTCTCAGTGTAACTCCTTCAGTTTAACACTCTCAGTAAATCACACTCAGTGCAACTCTATCAATGTAACACACTCAGTGTAACTCCGTCAAGTGTAACACACTGATTGTAACAATCTCGGTGTGATACCCTCAGTGTAACTCTCATTACACCACTCTCAGTGTAACACACTCAGTGTAACTATCTGTGTAACACACTCAGTGTAACACTCTCAGTGTAACTCTCTCAGTGTAATAGTCTCAGAGTAGCACACTCAGTGTAACTCTATCAGTGTAAAACACTCAGTGTAACACGCTGAGTGTAACACATTTCAGCGTAACACTCTCAGCGAAACTTCCTCAATGTAACACTCGCAGTGTAACACTTCAATCTAACTCTCTCAGCATAAGTCCCTCAGTGTAACACTCTCAGTAAACCACATTCAGTGTAATACTATCAGTGTAACACCCTCAGTTTAACACTCTCAGTGTAACACTCTCAGTAAACCACACTCAGTGTAATACTATCAATGTAACTCCCTCAGTGTAACACTCTCAGTAAACTACATTCAGTATAATACTATCAGTGTAACACTCTCAGTGTATCACCCTCATTTTAACAGCCTACATGTAACAATGTTAATCAATTAAAAGCCGATCATTTTGACAGAAATGATTTTTCTTCAATAATTTTTGTTTTGTTTTTCACAAGTTTTTCACTTTTGTTTTTTATCCTTAAGGTAATTCCTCTCGGCCTGCATTACTGTCTTTGAGAACTAGGGTTTCGCCATGGTGTCCAGAACTGTCCAGACAATACAAATATAGGTCAAAAATGTTTTCAGAGACTGTCGCTGTCAGGGCAGGTCTATTCTCAGCTGTACCTAATGTCCTGACTAGAATCAGGGGCTATGTTTGAAAGGAGAGGGCTTGAAATCAATTAAAAGAGCAGGGTGTGTTTGAGAGAAGGGATTTCAAGGGCAAGAGGATATAACAGCACATGGATGACAATACCAAGTGGCCAATAAGGAGGAGACAGAGTGTATAAACATAGAAATACAGTAGCAATACAGTAGTAATGACTGCAACTAGGTCAGCCAGCTGGATTTCATAGAATGTGAATTCCCTGATTGGGGCTGTTAATCTGGTCCAATCAGGGAGCCCTGGCTAACAGATATAAACAGGAGTGTCAGGGGTTCTGTTCATTCTGAGAGATGGCTTTAAGGGAGCTGGATCAGTGCCAAAGACTTTCCACGTGTAAATAAAGGGTGCCTTGGTGATAGGATCCTGGTCTCTATGGAGTTATTTCACAGTGTCGGTTTATATGCAGAGAATAGGGAGGGAGATGGGGTAGGGAGTAAATGATAGGATAAAGGATAGAGCCCAAAGAGAGAGAAGAGCAGTTGGATAGACAACAGAGTGGATAACAATCTAGCTAGGAGGGTGAATAGCTGCTAATGGCCACTGTTAGTAACTGACAATAGGTAGTGTGTAATGGTAGGCTGTGTGATAACAGGGCCTGTGATAACAGCCCTACAGCGCCTTCTCCTGTAACCGGCAAAGGTCTAACACCTGCCCATTTACCTCCTCCCTCCCCAGTATCCAGGGGCCCAAACATACCTTCCAGGTGAAGCAACACTTCACCTGCACTTCCCAGAATCTAGTCTACTGCATTCACTGCTCACAATGTGGTCTCCTCTACATTGGGGAAACAAAGCTTAGTCTGGGTGACCGCTTTGCAGAATGTTTCGCTCGCAAAAAAGACCCTGAGCTTCCAGTTGCCTGCCACTTTAACACACCAACCTGTTCCCTGGCCAATATTTCCTGTTGCATGCTTGCTGCTGTGTTCTAGCGAAGCACAGCGCAAGCTAAAGAACAATACCTCTATTTTCTACTTGGGGACCCTGCAGCCCACCGGACTCAATATCGAGTTTTAAAGCCTAAACTCTCCCATGCCCTAGCCCCCTACCCCACACACCAGGCCTTGTTATCACATAGCCTGCCATTACATACTACCTATTGTTAGTCACTAAAAGTCCCCATTAACAGCTATTCACCCTCCTAGCAAGATCATTATCAACTCCTTTGTCTATTCAACTGTTTTTCACTCTGTGTAGCTCTACCCTTTATTCTGTTGTTACTCCCTACCACATCCCCCTCCCTATTTTCTGCATATAAACCGACGTTTTCCGAGCTACCATTAGTTCTGAGGAAGGGTCTCCAGACCCAAAACATTAACTATGATCTTCTCTTCACAGATGCTGCCAGATCTGCTGAGCTTTTCCAGCAACTTCTGTTTTGTTCCTGATTTACAGCATCCGCAGTTCTTTTGGTTTTTATCTTGACTATTTACCCTATCTGTGCCCCTCATGATTTTATGAACCTCTGTAAGGTCACCCCTCAGCCCCCAACACTGCAGGAAAATAGCCCCAGCCCGTTCAGCCTCTCCCTATAGTTCAAACACTCCACATAATGTGGGAAAATGTGAGTTAAACATTTAGGTGGAAAGTGTAAATGAGCTGAATATTATTTAAATGGATAAAGACTGCAGAAATCAGCAGAACTGATGGATTTGGGCATTCTTGTGTATAAACCACATAATGCAAGCATACAAGTTCTGCAGGTAATAAGAAAGGCAAATGGAATGTTTTCTTTTATTTCAAAGGGATTGGATTATAAAAATAGGGAAGAAAAATGCAGGGTATTAATTGTTCCACATCTGGAATACTATGGACAGTTTTGGGCCCAATATTCAAGGAAAGATGCACTGGCAGGCTAAAGAAGCTTTACTAGGTTGATCATAGGTATGGACAGATATTCTTCCGAAGTGACATTGTGTAGGTAGGGCCTGTACTCATTGGAGTTTAGAAGAATGAGACGTGATCTTATTGAAACATACAAACTTCTTAGGGGGTTTCTCAGAGGCAGAATCTCAGAGTAAGAGGCCATCCAGTTAGTAGTAAAATGAAAAGGAATTTCTTCTCTCACCAGGCAGTGAATCTGTGGAATTCTTTACCACAGAGGGCTGTCGAGGCTGGGCCATTAACTAAATTCAAGGCTGAGATAGATTTTTAATCAGTAAAGGAATCAAGGGTTATGTGGAAAAGGCAGGAAAGTGGAGTTTGGGGGAATTATCAGAGAACTAAATGGAATATTTCCAACAAATCTGGAATTAAGAGTCTAATGATGACTATGAATCCAGTGTCAATTGTTGGAAAAACACATCAGCTTCACTAATGACCTTTAGGGAAGGAAACTGTCAATTTGACCTGGTCTGGCCTACATGTGACTCCAGACCCACAGCAATGTGGTTGAAACCCAACTGCCCTCTGGGCAATTAGGGATGGGCAATGGATACCAGCCTAGCCAGCAAGCCCAAACCCCATGAATGAATAATGGATAATAAGCATGAGGGCCACACAAAGATGGGTGGGAGGGTGAACTGTGAGGAGGATGTTTCAGTGTGATTTGGGCAAGTTGAGTGAGTGGGCAAATTAGAACATAGAACATAGACCATTACAGCGCAGTACAGGCCCTTCGGCCCTCGATGTTGCGCCGACCTGTGAAACCAATCTGAAGCCCATCTAACCTACACTATCATCCATATGTTTATCCAATGACCATTTAAATGCCCTTAAAGTTGGCGAGTCTACTACTTTTGCAGGCAGGGCATTCCACGCCCTTACTACTCTCTGAGTAAAGAACCTACCTCTGACATCTGTCCTATATCTATCACCCCTCAATTTAAAGCTATGTCCCTTCATGCTAGCCATCACCATCCGAGGAAAAAGGCTCCCACTGTCCACCCTATCTAATCCTCTGATCATCTTGTATGTCTCTATCAAGTCACCTCTTAACCTTCTTCTCTCTAACGAAAACAGCCTCAAGACCCTCAGCCTTTCCTCATAAGACCTTCCCTCCATACCAGGCAACATCCTGGTAAATCTCCTCTGCACCCTTTCCAATGCTTCCACATCCTTCCTATAATGCGGTGACCAGAACTGTACGCAATACTCCAAGTGCGGCCGCACCAGAGTTTTGTACAGCTGCAACGTGACCTTATGGCTCCGAAACTCAATCCCTCTACCAATAAAACCTCACATACTGTACGCCTTCTTAACAACACTATCAACCTGGGTGGCAACTTTCAGTGATCTATGCACATGGACACCGAGATCTTTCTGCTCATCCACACTACCAAGAATCTTACCATTAGCCCAGTACTCTGTATTCCTGTTACTCCTTCCAAAGTGAATCACCTCACACTTTTCCGCATTAAACTCCATTTGCCACCTCTCAGCCCAGCTCTGCAGCTTATCTATGTCCCTCTGTAACCTACAACATCCTTCCGCACTATCCACAACTCCACCAACTTTGGTGTCATCCGCAAATTTACTAACCCATCCTTCTACGCCCTCATCCAGTTCATTTATAAAAATGACAAACAGCAGTGGCCCCAAAACAGATCCTTGAGGTACACCACTAGTAACTGAACTCCAGGATGAACATTTCCCATCAACCACCACCCTCTGTCTTCTTACAGCTAGCCAATTTCTGATCCAAACCACTAAATCACCCTCAATCCCATGCATCCGTATTTTCTGCAATAGCCTACCATGGGGAACCTTATCAAACGCTTTACTGAAATCCATATACACCACATCAACCGCTTTACCCTCATCCACCTGTTTGGTCACCTTCTCAAAGAACTTAATAAGGTTTGTGAGGCACGACCTACCCTTCACAAAACCATGTTGACTATCCCTAATCAAATTATTCCTTTCTAGATTATTATAAATCCTATCTCTTATAATCCTTTCCAACACTTTACCCACAACCGAAGTAAGGTTCACTGGTCTATAATTACCAGGGTTGTCTCTACTCGCCTTCTTGAACAAGGGGACAACATTTGCTAGTCTCCAGTCTTCTGACAATGACGACATAAAGATCAAAGCCAAAGGCTCTGCAATCTCCTCTCTAGCTTCCCAGAGAATCCTAGGATAAATCCCATCTGGCCCAGGGGACTTATCTATTTTCACACCTTCCAGAATTGCTAACACCTCCTCCTTATGAACCTCAATCTCGTCTAGTCTAATAGCCTGTATCTCAGTTTGTCTTTTTCCTGTGTGAATACTGACAAAAAATATTCATTTAGCACCTCTCCTATCTCTTCGGACTCCACGCACAACTTCCCACTACTGTCCTTGACCGGCCCCAATCTTACTCTAGTCATTCTTTTATTCCTGACATACCTATAGAAAGCTTTAGGGTTTTCCTTGATCCTACCTGCTAAAGACTTCTCATGTCCTCTCCTGGCTCTTCTTAGCTCTCTCTTTAGGTCCTTCCTGGCTAACTTGTAACTCTCAAGCGCCCTAACTGAGCCTTCATGCCTCATCTCTACATAAGCCTCCTTCTTCCTCTTGACAAGAGATTCAACTTCTTTAGTAAACCATGGTTCCCTTGCTCGACCACTTCCTCCCTGCCTGACAGGTACATACTTCTCAAGGACACGCAGTAGCTGTTCCTTGAACAAGCTCCATATTCAATCATGCCCAGCCCCTGCAGTTTCCTTCTCCATCCTATGCATCCTAAATCTTGCCTAATCGCCTCATAATCGCCTTTCCCCCAGCTATAACTCTTGCCCTCCGGTATATACCTATCCCTTTCCATCGCTAAAGTAAACGTAACCGAATTGTGGTCACTATCACCAAAGTGCTCACCTACCTCCAAATCTAACACCTGGCCTGGTTCATTACCCAGTACCAAATCCAATGTGGCCTCGCCTCTTGTTGGCCTATCTACATACTGTATCAGGAAACCCTCCTGCACACATTGGACAAAAACTGACCCATCTAAAGTACTCGAACTATAGCGTTTCCAGTCAATATTTGGAAAGTTAAAGTCCCCCATAACAACTACCCTGTTACTTTCGCTCCTATCCAGAATCATCTTTGCAATCTTTTCCTCCACATCTCTGGAACTTTTCAGAGGCCTATAGAAAACTCCCAACAGGGTGACCTCTCCTTTCCTGTTTCTAACCTCAGCCCATACTACCTCAGTAGACGAGTCCTCATCAAACATCCTTTCTGCCACCGTAATACTGTCCTTGACTAACAATGCCACACCTCCCCCTCTTTTACCACCTTCCCTGATCTTACTGAAACATCTAAACCCTGGAACCTGCAACAACCATTCCTGTCCCTGCTCTATCCATGTCTCCAAAATGGCCACAACATCGAAGTCCCAGGTACCAACCCATGCTGCAAGTTCACCCACCTTATTCTGGATGCTCCTGGCATTGAAGTAGACACACTTCAAACCACCTTCCTGCCTGCCAGTACATTCCTGCGACCTTGAAACCTTATTCATGACCTCACTACTCTCAACCTCCTGTACACTGGAGCTACAATTCAGGTTCCCATCCCCTTGCTGAATTAGTTTAAACCCTCCCGAAGAGCATTAGCAAATCTCCCCCCCAGGATATTGGTACCCCTCTGGTTCAGGTGTAGACCATCTCATTTGTAGAGGTCCCACCTACCCCAGAATGAGCCCCAATTATCCAGGTATCTGAATCCCTCCCTCCTGCACCATCCCTGTAGCCACGTGTTCAACTGCTCTCTCTCCCTATTCCTCACCTCGCTAGCACGTGGCACAGGTAACAAACCAGAGATAATAACTCTGTTTGTTCTAGCTCAAAGCTTCTACCCTAGCTCCTTGAATTTCTGCCTTATATCCCCATCCCTTTTCCTACCTATGTCGTTGGTGCCTATGTGGACCACGACTTGGGGCTGCTCCCCCTCCCCCTTAAGGATCCCGAAAACACGATCCAAGACATCACGGACCCTGGCACCTGGGAGGCAACACACCAACCGTGAGTCTCTCTCGTTCCCACAGAATCTCCTATCTGTCCCCCTAACTATGGAGTCCCCAGTGACTAATGCTCTCCTCCTCTCCCCTCTTCCCTTCTGAGCAACAAGGACAGACTCTGTGCCAGAGACCTGTACCCCATGGCTTACCCCCAGTAAGTCATCGTCCCCAACAGTATCCAAAACGGTATACTTGTTTTTGAGGGGAACGGCCACAGGGGATCCCTGCACTGTCTGCCTGTTCCCTTTCCGTCCCCTGACTGTAATCCATCTACTTTCTTCCTGTACCTGAGGTGTGACTACCTCCCTGTAACTCCTCTCAATTACCCCCTTAGCCTCCTGAATGATCCGAAGTTCATCCAGCTCCAGCTCCAGCTCCAGTTCCCTAACGCGGTTTCCGAGGAGCTGGAGTTGGGTGCACTTCCCACAGATATTCATGGCAGATTAAGTATAATGTGAATAAATGTGAGGTTATCCACGTTGGTAGCAAAACCTGGAAGGCAGATTATATCTGAATGGCAATAAATTGGGACAGAGGGAGGTGCGCGTCCCTGTACACCAGTCACTGAGAGCAGGCATGCAGGCACAGCAGGCAATGAAGAAAGCAAATGGTATGTTGGGTTTCATAGCGAGATGATTCAAGTACAGGAGCAGGAATGTCTTGCTGCAATTGTACAGGGCTGTGATGAGACCATGCCTATAGTATTGTGTGCCATTTTGGTCTCCTTATCTGAGGAAGGATGTTCCTAGCTATAGAGGGAGTGCAGCAAAGGTTTACCACACTGATTCCTGGGATTCCAGGACTATTGTAGGAAGAGTGAGTGGATCGGTTAGGACCATATTCACTGGAATTTAGAAGAGTTAGGAGGTCTCATAGAAACCTGTAAAATTCTCATAGAGTAAGTATGTTCCCGAAGACCAGGGAGTCCAGAACCAGGAGTCACAGTTTAAGGATACAGGGCAGGCCAGTTAGGGAGACGAGGAGAATTTTCTTCACCTGGAGAGTGGTGAATCTGTGGAATTCTCTGCCATAGCAGATGGTTGGGGCCAAAACATTGAATGTTTTCCAGAAGGAGTTAGATGTAGTTCTTAGAGCAGAAGGGATCAAAGGGTATGGGGGGAGAGCAGGGATAGAGTGGTGAGTTGTATGATCACACATTATTGTATTGAAGGCTGGAGCAGGCTCAAAGGGCCGAATGGCTTACTCCTGTTCCTATCTTGCTATGAATTTGTTTCTATGCATATCCTACACTCTATATGTAGGTGGAATTGTATCACAAGCCTGTGCACTGCATGGTTGGTTCAATTTAAGCCTGGGTGTGTCTGTTAACTTTACAGTGTTACCATTGTGGGGAAGAATCTCATTCTGGTCATGTTGCCTTCTGTAAGGGGACAGGGTAGACATCCGCTGTGCTCTTTATTGGGCAGTTTGATGAGCAAATAGTGGGTTCTATTGAGCAGTGAGTCAGTCACCTGAGCAATGCTGTCAATGTGCACTGGTCAGCCTGGAAGGAATTCAGTCAGGAGAACCAAACCTATGGGTCATGACCCCTGGTGGTGTCATGGGGCAAGATCTCAGGATCATGGGCTCCTGACCCTCAATGTGGATTGGAACGGAGTTTTTAACAGGTGCAAGGGTCCCTATTAATGTTTGTGGTTTTTTTTTTATTCTAGTGGGTGGTTATGATTTAATTGCTGCTCTGACCATAGCCTGTAAGTAGGTGTTGCTTGGCTTTTTTCCTCAAACTTAAACCTATCTGCACCTATCCAAAGCCCTCTCCTCAGGCCAACACCACCACTCCTTCACATTTTACACTCATGGTTCACACAAAGGCTACTGCATTAAAATTGAGATCACACTCGGAACAAGCTAAAGACAGGAACTCTGTCACCTGTGGTGGTGATGGCTATAGTCACTGGTAACTTTGACTGTATGCAGCTTGATTATAGATATCCTTGAGACAGACAACTCACTACCACCTTTGCCAGGCTAGTTTGAGATGGTTAATAAATGCTGCCTTTGTCGGCAATGCCCGCGTCCTATGAATGTACATTCTAAAATTGCCTCTCTGCTCAGCTCAGTCAAGCTCTGACTGGAATTCAGCGTGTAATTGACGAATTATAGAATCTGAACACCTTCATAAAATCCAGAGAGAGTATGGCACTGAGGCTAATTATCTTGGTGTGGCAGCCTAAAGAAATGGCCAGGGTCACTTTTTCTTATTCATTCAAAGGAGAACATTGGTTAGGCCAATTTTGGATTACTGCATTCAATTCTGGTCTCCCTACTTGAAGAAAGATGTTGTGAAACTTGAAGGGGTTCAGAGAAGATTTACAAGGATGTTGCCAGGGTTGGAGGGTTTTGAGTTATCAGGAGAGCCTGAATAAATTAGGACTTTTTCCCCTGGAGCATCGGAGATTGAGGGGTGACCTTATAGAGGTTTATAATATCATGAGGGGCATTGATAAGGTGAATAGCCAAGGTCTTTTCCCCAGGGTAGGGGAGTCCAAAACTAGAGAGCATAGGTTTAAGGTGAGAGGAGAAAGATTTAAAAGGGACCTGAGGGGTAACTTTTTCATGAAGAGGGTGGTGCGTGTGTCGAATGAGCTGTTATAGGAGGTGGTGGAAGCTAGTACAATTACAACATTTAAAAGACATCTGGATGGGTACATGAATAGGAAAGGCTTTAGAAGGATATGAGCCAAATGCTGGCAAATGGGGCTAGACTAATTTAGAATATCTGGTTGGCATGGACAGGTTGGACTGGAAGGTCTGTTTCTGTGCTGTACAATTCTATGACTCTATGACCCTATGTGGATATCACTGGCTAAACCAGCAATTATTGCCCAATGCTAATTACCCAGGGAACAGTGATGAGTCAACCATATTGCTGTAGGTCTGGAGTCACATGTAGGATGGGTAAGAATGGCAGATTTCCTTCCCTGAAGGACATTAGTGAACCAGATGCATTTTCCCGATAATCAACAATGGATCCATGGTCATCATTGGACTCTCAATTCCGAAGCGTTTTGTTAACTTAATCCAAACTTACCTGCCATGGTGGGATTCGAACCCAGGTCCCCAGATTATTACCAGGGTCACTAGAGCAATAGTCTTGCAATAATAACAGTAGGCTGTTGCCTCTCAGCTTTAAAGGACAGAAAGTGGTCTGTATTGAATCCGTGACAGAAAAGGGAGAATGAACACATGCGATAACATCTGTAAATCACTGAGATGGGAGCTGGAGTAGGACATTTTACTTCCTTAGATCTGCTCTGCCATTCAATAAAACCATCCAATCTTATTGTAGCCTCAACACCTCAATCCCATCAATGCCTAACTATCTCCCACATCCATGTCTACCCTCTGCTAACCAAGAACCTATCCACTCCTGCCCTGACAATAGTCCAAGACTCTGTGTTTTTTGCTTTGAGTCCCAAACTCCCTCTGAAAGAGAAAGAAATTGCACTTTTTTTAAAAAAAAACCTGAGAAATATTAAGACAAATATCACAGGATGGCCCCTTCTAGCAGTGTTTTGGGTGGGCTGTGAACTGGTGGTAGAATTCTCAGCCAACTTCAGATATTGATGAGGGCAACTTGGAATTCTGAATTCTGAACTAAGAGCCAGAACAGGGTGAGAGGCACTTGCGGATCATATTTAATCTAAAAAAATGCTGAGCTCTGGGCAGAGGCCATCCTAACACACAAAGAGGACGGAAGGGGGAGAGGGCTGGTAAATGTACAATCTTATTCCAACCAGGGGCAGGGGTACGACTTGCATTAAGACCAGAGGGGAAGGTAAAGCTCAACAATTCCAGGGAATAGTTCTTAAGCTCTGGAAGGGGCGGGGGAACATCTATGGATTTAAAGAGCTGACTTTATGAATCGTGTTTGTGTGATGCTGGCAGTTTACTTTAAGATACGCTGTGATCTATTTGCTGGAGTTATTTCCATGAACCCCTTGTTTTGTGTATGTTCCCCACACCCAGGGCCCTTAAGAATCCAGCTCCTACATACTTTCAGTCATAGGAATAGGCCCGTCAGCCTCTCCAGTCTGTTCCCCCATTCAACAAGATGGTGCATGATCTGTGGCCTACCTCCCTACACCTGCCTTTTTTGCCCATATCCCTGGCTTAATAAAATTACAATCAGCTTGTTTAGGGGCGATAGGACCCACCTTTGGTACTTGAACTGCGGCCTCGTGAGTCAGTGGTGGGGTCACTAATAGCTAACACTCCTTGCTCTTACTTTCTGTGCTGAGTCAACCGGCCTTTTTTCCCAACACTGGGGCACCACAGAAAGGAAGCCTGTTCACTGAAGCACTCACATCTAGGGTGATCCTGGTCACATTCGAGGATTTAGGTGTTCATCAATCTCAGGCAGCACAAGGGGTTGACAAGTCCGCCCTAACACGGCCTTCTCTCGCCGTCCGTTTCCAGACATGGGGCAATGGGACTGAGGAAATCTGTTGCAGGCAAAACTGTTTGGGCCAAAGAAAAATAATCGGCTGCGAATCGTGAAGCCGATCATTAATCGCCTTCTTTTGTGGCTCTGTTCGTGTTCTGTTCTCTCCTTCATTGCAGCATCCTGATCTGTAGAATTCATTTATTCCACCTCCCAAGGTATTTGCCAAGGATTGGAATATTAAACAGATTTTTTTTAAAAATACTAATCGGAATATTTAAATAATTTGTGTCTGTTAGTCCCTAATTATTTGTGGTTTCTTGGTTCCCTAGCAATTTATTGAGTTTTTTTTATCCTTTCTCTCTCTCTAATATTTGATTTGCAAACTGTCTGCGCTAGCATAGTCAAATCGTTCATCGTTATTTCAAACGATGTTTACTGTCTAAACGCAGACACCTCGTTATCAAACATTCTCCCTGTGTGGTTTTAAATGATACCTCTCAGACTGAACTGTGAATAAATGTCTGAGTTCAGCTCCCACCATCCATTACGTTGTATATAGTATTCCACTAGACGGGCCGAGTGGTGGTCGCGGCTGTTTAACACCGTTCGGATGAATTCACTGGACCTCAAACAGATTCTCCCGAGGTTCCAGCTGTCAAAAAGCCCTCACAGACAGACAGACAGACAGACACACACACACACACAATCCCATTCCCATATCCCTCACCCCTCACACCAGCTCCCACACACCCACATTCTCTCACACTTACACGCTCCCTCACTCATTCACACTTAAACTCATACTCACTCATTCACACTCACTGACAACACATACACATTCGCACAGATACACACTCGCACTCACACTGACACTCACTCACACACTGAGACACGCACACATTTTCACTCCCACTCACACTCGTTCACACTCGCTCAAACCCTCACACACATACTCATTTACATTCTCACTCATCCAAACTCACATGCACACTCATTCATTCACACTCACACACATCAACCGTCTATCTCACACACACTCGCTCTCAAGATTGTGACACACCGGACACCTCTCTCTCACTCACACACACACACTAGCCATCCCACATACAAACATCTCTCTCACACGCACAGTCACACACACACACACCAGACACCTCTCTCTCATACATATATACACAAGTCACCACTCAGCGCACACAACCATCTCTTTCTCACGTATAAACACACACTAGGCACCTCTGTTACACACAACCACCTCCCACTCACATACAGAATCACTCACACATACACCAGACACCTCTCTCTCTCACACATATACACACAAGCCACCACCCAGCACACACAACCATCTTAGAGACAAAAATGACTACAGATGCTGGAATCCAAGGTAGATAACCAGGAGACTGGAAGAACACAGCAGGACAGGCAGCATCTGGAGGAAAGGAGCAGTCAACGTTTCGGGTATTACCCTTCTTCAGGGCATCTGTGTCTCACACATAGAATCACTCATACATACACACACACACAAACACACACTAGGCTGCTCTGTCACACACAACCATCTCTCTCACACGCCTGGAATCACACAACACACACACATACACCAGACATTTAGTGCACGGACTGCAGCGGTTCGAGAAGGCAGCTCGCCACCACTTTCTGAAAGGTAACTAGGGACAGGCAATAAATGCACGGTGTGAATACTAAAAGCCTCTCCCACACACTCACCAACAACCTATCTCTCCTTCTTTCTCATTCACACACACCTCGGTCAGAATTTGAGAACTGCCCAGTCCCTCAAACCCTTACAGGCCCAACCCGGGGTTCCAGCCGGCTCTGGAGGACTGTGAGAGACCTCGCCTACGCGCCCCCCCACTTCCTCACTGTGGCCCCACCCCGCGGTTTTAACTTTCTATCCGCGTCTCCATTCTGTGAAACCCGTCAGATGCACTCACTTGGGCGGGAGGATTACAGGAGAAAAACCTGGGGCGCCCCTGTGTCGCTAACCCTGCTCCGGGAGGCCTGGGTTCAAGTCCCACCTCCTTCAGAGGTGTGTCATAGCATCTCTGAACAGGTTGATTAGAAACATGGGTTAAATTAAGACAGGGAGAAAATCTGACTCCCAGCGCTGTGGGTGCCCCTATATCACACCGGATCATGAAGGCAGCTCATTGGCGCCTCCCCCAGGACATTCCCAGATGGACAATAAATATGAGTCCAATCAGCCTAGACAACAAGGTGCAGGGCTGGATGAACACAGCAGGCCAAGCAGCATCATAGGAGCAGAGATAGTAGGAACTGCAGATGCTGGAGAATCCGAGACAACAAGGTGCAGGGCTGGATGAACACAGCAGGCCAAGCAGCATCATAGGAGCAGAGACTCTGCTCCTA
>NC_063367.1:6450573-6482578 GCF_021869965.1 Rhincodon typus | reverse complement strand
ATGCCACCCGAAGGTTGCAGGAACAGCAACTCATATTCTGCTTGGGAACCCTGCAGCCCAATGGTATCAATGTGGATTTCACAAGCTTCAAAATCTCCCCTCCCCCTACCGCATCCCAAAACCAGTCCAGCTCGTCCCTGCCTCCCTAACCTGTTCTTCCTCCCACCTATCCCCTCCTCCCACCTCAAGCCGCACCTCCATCTCCTACCGACTAACCTCATCCCGCCCCCTTGACCTGTCCGTCCTCCCTGGACTGACCAATCCCCTCCCTAACTCCCCACCTACACTCATCTTTACTGGCTCCATCCCCGCCTCTTCGACCTGTTTGTTTCCTCTCCACCTATCCTCTCCTCTATCCCTCTTCTATCCGCCTCCCACTCTCTCCCTATTTATTTCAGAACCCCCTTCCCCTCCCCCTTTTTCTGATGAAGGGTCTAGGCCCGAAGCATCAGCCTTTCTGCTCCTCTGATGCTGCTTGGCCTGCTGTGTTCATCCAGCCCTGCACCTTGTTGTCTCGGATTCTCCAGCATCTGCAGTTCCTACTATCTCTGATCCAATCAGCCTAGCCCATTTCTAATGAACGAATAAACAAAAATCTATTGTTCCATGGCTTCAGGAATTTGTAGTTTTGAAGAAGCCCTTTGATATTATATGTTTGTTCCCATTTTGGGTCATCGCTTGTTTGTTTAGCAATGGAACAATTAAGAGCATTTTTCTGAAGAAGGGTCTAGGCCTGAAACGTCAGCTTTCCTGCTCCTCTGATGCTGCTTGGCCTGCTGTGTTCATCCAGCTCTACACCTTGTTATCTTAGAACAAAGATGTTGCCGCCTGTGGGACATTTCAGAGCCGGACACACAGACCGAGAGAACGCTGTGGCGAATTTAGTAACAATTTCACCCAGAGAGCGTGGATCCCCGGGGGTGGGGGGGGAGTGGGGTCTGTAGAGGGAACGAAATCGGGGAAAACAATTGCGATGTATCTTGGCAACTTTCAAGGAAGGAGGTGGGAGCATGGTCACAGTATGAATTAGATGGGACGAATGGACTGACTCCTGGGTGTCTACGGCACCCTATTCTCCGTAAGTCGTTGAAACGAGCTAGAGAGATGCTTCGGGAGAATCTAGCCCTGGGGAAGGCCTTTTCTTTTGCAAAAAAAAAATCTGAGTAAGGGGTCTTCTCTGACTCTCCTGTGCAACCGGTCTCACCTGTCCTGGTGGCGGGGTGGGGGGAGCTGGGGAGGGTACAGACCGCAGTCGATTGAAGGAATCTGGGAATGCTTTGTGAGGGTATAATGCAACTCTGGGACTGCTCCCCCTACACCCCCCCTCCCACCCCCCAAACCAGCCCAGTTCATCAAGGCCACACTCCGCCCGTAAAATAAAATTACTTCATTGCATAAGATGTCAAAAGGACTTGGGCATCAGTCAACGCAGCGCCGTGGCCAAGTAAATCGTGTGCAGTTACTGCCTTTTAATTACAACTAACCCAAAATCTATGAGGGTCTTTTTCATCTCCAATGTTTGATAACAGTAACCATCGGAATGATAGGTTATTGTGTCTGATTTCATTCATCACGCCCAGTCAGCAGTTCTGTCAAGGCACGGCAGGGGTTGATAACAGAGAGCCTTCTGCACTCACGGCGTCTAATGAGCAGCCGAAATGAGAACGGGAAACGATCTTAAAGCCAGTTTGTTTCCATCCGACTGTGTGCCGTTGCATTCATTAGATTCCGATCGGGTGTATACAGTGTGTGTCCCCTTCCCGAAACAAATAACATTTGAATTAATATGTGTGCACTTCCGTCAAAACTCCAGCTCATTTTATCAATTCCTTTCCCAAACAACAATACAGAAATCCATCTTTCTGGGAAAAACTTTAAGCTGTTGAACTGAGACAAGCAGCAACTCATCGCTATTTCTGAAGTCACTGGGGAGTCTCCTTTCTGTGTAATACTATCTTTGTTTTATTTCACAAATTGCAGGTCACTCGTTTGTCAATCTAAAGAGCATTAGTCTAACCGGACTGCCGGTTGTGTTTGACCGGACAGCTAAGAAAGAGAACGGGGTTGTGTGTGTGTGTGTGTGTGTGTGTGTGCGTGTGTGTGTGTTAGGGGGGGTGGGGGGGAGTGGGGGGATGAAATTCAGCTCTGCTATGTTCTAACCCGAGCTGCAGAAGTTTCGCTCAGTGAGGCAGTCCCGCTTCCCAAAAAAAACGGGAGCATTTTTAAGTCGCTAGCATTTGTCACTTAGCAACCCTGTGAAAGCCCTTATATGCATTGGTTGCAAACAATTGTCTTTATTTGCTGCAAAGTGTTAACTGAAGCAGGCCGAATGGTTGACCGCGAGCCTTTAAGGCAGGACCTTTGTTTGCACACATCTTTTGAGAAGCATCGCGGGCGGCAGAATTAAAAGCTGCAATATGTATGATAATAAATCTGTTGTTTGTTCCCAGTACTTTATCCAGTAGCAGCCAATTTGGCAGCGCTGAACCCTCTCTTACAGTGATCTTGACATATTAATCTGGAACCAAGAAACCTTCAGACTTGGTCCTCCTTTGCTATATGTTATCTGCTTAGACTAATATTGCAATTGCCACCCACTGACATAATTTGTTTCGCAGTCACAGACTTGCAGCATGAATCAAGTGTTGACATTCTAATTTCATGCACACATGGGTGTTTGGCTGGGTCCCGGCTAATTTCTAAGTAATACAGCCAATACTGTATGACATAAAGTAATGCCTCCCCTTTTGTACTTCAGCGACAGGATGGTGACACACACTGCTGCACTCCCCCCACACTGTTGACGTTCAGCAGTCCAGGAAACACGGTGTATCCCCAGACAACATGCAAACCGCGAGATTTATTTGACTGAAAGCAGCTTTTTAAAGTCGGTGTCTGAGCAGCACCTGCAGATTTAAATTTTGTTTTACAGTTCATCTCAATAGTTAATGGTCTTAATTATTGGCACTTCTTCAAATTCTAGTCTGTAATATCTTAGGCTCCTTTATGCTATAATTCCCGAAAAAAAAACATGGTGTATTACTTGGACGATTCAGCTAAATGTCCCAACACTTTATTTTTGGAGATATTTCACAGTGTGATGTTATGACGATTGGTTGCTGCTTGTCTAGTAATGTGCATTTGGGCTCAGCTGAAATCTTGGTTGGGTTTTGAATCAAGTAATTGCGATTCAAAAACAGAAATTGCTGGAGAAACTCAGCAGATCTGGCAGCATCTGTGGAGACAGAAAGCAGAGTTAACGTCCCCCAGTCAAGTGAATCTTCTTCGGAACTGGTTTACGTGGCTGTTCGGTGTCGAATTAAGTGTTGTGAATATTGAGTGTTGGCTTTAGGGTTTGGTGCTGAATGTTTGGTTGGATGTTGGACTTAAGTATGGAGTGTTGGATTTACTGTCTAAGCTGTGAATTGGCTGTTGTCTTGGCTTGAGTGCATTCCTGTTCGGTGTTGTAGAGTCATACAGCATGGAAACAGACCCTTCGGCCCAACCAGTCCATGCCGACCATAATCCCAAATTCAACTTGTCCCATCTGCCTGCGCTTGGCCCATATCCCTCCAAACGTTTCTTAAGCAAGTACTTATCCAAATGTCTTTTAAATGCTGTAACTGTTGAGTTTAGGACCGACAAAAAAATGACAATTTTCGTGTGTTCAGGTTTACAAACACAAAGTCATACCAAGAGCGGGAGGTTTAATATTGAACATGTTCGTTATCGATTATTTTGACTTTATACCGTTATTACAGTAAACATTCTGACAGCACCGCCAGAATCGATCGGAAGAAAAGCGATTGAAAATATGATTGGTGTTTAACCGACCAGTTTTTGGGATGTTCGACAAAAAGGCTGCTCGTCTGTTCTGTAGAAAATACTTGCAACGAGTTTGCAAAGTGGTCCCAGTCTGACTCAATAAAGCATTGGACGAAAGCTCCAAGTTAATATTTTATCGCGGTATTGAAATTAGTCAGGTTAGCTAGCGAATGCAGAGAGCCTGCCTTCTTTCGACACTCAACAGGTCAGTGTGCCCTGGGCCCGGGGCTCAGGGAAAAAAAAAGCTGCCTTGATTTAGCATCTCCTTGTGTTTAATCTTGATTTGTTCGCGTAGGTCAGTGTTGTAGGGAACCAGGCTGAAAAATTACTGCATCAGCGCATTTGCTCATTAATGCTGCTGTCCTTAGCTCCACTAAATTGATTACCAGTTTTATGCAACTGTTGATTTTGTTAAGAATTATAGTCCCTATTTATTTTTGAAGACCTGCTGCGTCTCAAAGTAAATATGAAATTTTAACAATAAACACTGCGAGTAATTGCCTGATGTATGTATTTGGCATTCTGCTTCGCGCCTGCTATTGATGTACAGTCATTTCTCCTTCTGATAAAATGGCTGGTGTTATTTGTCCTGAAATAGGGAGGGGAGTGGTTCTAATTGACAACACTTACCCCTTCGGACGGACAAGGGAGGACGAGTTATGCGCAAAAGACCCTGGTGTTTGAGAAGACTTGATGCTCACATTCGCTCAACATTTCAACATTCCCATCCTCTGCATGTTTTTTTAATTGTTTGAGGAAATGATCGGGGAGAATATTGCGGACAACGCTGTTCGACACACAGATGATAAACTAACTGAAGGTTATTCTGTGCCTCGCCTCTTGTCAATTGTAATTTTTTTAAAAATTTAAGAACAGCTACCACCTAAGAAAGAGACATTTGTTGAACATAGTTTAACATCTTGCACCGATTCTAGGCAGCCTGCCCTGTCCCGTTATCCCGAAGTTTTTATTCATTTTTAAATCACCATATAGTTTAGAAACAAAACACATAGATTGGATGGGAAGTATGGATGGTGTTGATTGAAAACTGGTTGAAATTTTTGAGAGTAATCGGACCAAGATAGCGGGAACTATTGCCTAAACCACGATTGTGAACTTAGGGCTGTTGAGAGGCTGTGGTAGTGTCCCTATCTCTAAACCGGAGACCTGTTTCAAGTCTCATCCGCCCCAAAGTTGCCTGATAATATCGCTGAACAGGTTGAAAAATATAACATAAAACTGAGACTCCATTTTTGTCAGGGTTTGGGGGGAGTTATGCTTGTCAAAATGTTCTACTTTGTCACTATTTATTTATCATCGCCGCGCACCAAGGCGGCAGAACCCGCAAATCATTTTGAATGCACCCGTCCGCAATATTATCTTAAAAATTGAATAAAAAGCGCCTGACCGTTCACTGTTGTTTTCCTAAGGTTAAGTTGGTTTTATTATTCAGGGCTACTGCCCTTCTGCGTTAGGCAAAACATAAATTATGCATACTAATTACCTTGGATGGGCTACCAGTTTAATGAATTCTTTTAATTAAACTGCAACACAGGGTTTTGCAAAAGGCCGAACAATATTTCATCGTTACAGTGTAGCATTACCCTCCTTTACCCATGCGGATCTGAGCAGCAGACTTCCCCAAATGTATATCCCGAAACCCCGCAATCCCCGTTTGCCTGTGAGTTAATATAGCGACGGTCACATTAAACCCGAGCTGATAACCTCTCCATCTGGATTCTGACACTCGATGATAGTTGCAGGTTAAAGATGTGATGTATACATCGGGGCATCCATCGCCCCTGACTCGTGTTAAAATTTCCAGACGACTACGCCGCCGATAAACAGATTGGACAGTCAGTGTGTAGATCTTGCCATTTTGCATTATAATGAGATACAGGTTTATAATTCACCAGGCTGTGCCCAGTTTGTCTAAATTACTGCTATGATTGTTAAAAATGTATATGATGAAGTGACAGTCCATATCCCTTTGATGTAAATCCCCAAGACCCTGCTGCCACTGCAGCTTTTTTCTCAAAGAAAAATATATTTAGCAGTTAAATTGAATAACTGTTCTTCAGTATCCGGAAACAATTTGTGCACTATTTGTCTGCCTCGTTTGAAATTATTTTTCCAAATATATTTTTGAAAGGAAATCCCTGTTGGTTTAAGTTATAAATTAACACATTCTGACCGACCTCTTTTTTTTCTGAAGTTCTGGCAACTTAGTTACACTGAAGCCTGATTTAGATGTGTGACATTAGGTGGAAAGGAAGGAATTCAGGAGCGTTATCCCGGTAGGATGCCGCTTGGAAAAGATGGGCTGCGGATTTTTACACTGGAACCGTCCGCTTTCTGCGTGGAATTAAAAGGGGATAGCGGTGTTCCGGAGCGGCGGACAGAGCCGTCTTCAGAATGAATGGGAGACTCTATTAAATATCCAACGCTCCACAATCTCCGCGAGTGAAAACAAGGGGAGCGAGAGCCGCTGAGCTGACCGGGCCAATCACTCTCCTTTTATTTGTTAAGAACTTATGTCTGTATTCAATTGCAAAAATAAACATTTATTCACAAGTCTGGAAGTTGATCCGAGCCGACCCGTGAGCTGTTAGGCCCTATTAATATGCAAAGTCTAAACTCGCCCTATTCAGGAGAGACGGGGAGAAACACAACTATTTGATAAATATTTAGTCCCGCACTTCAGAATGACGCGGTTAGGTATATTTAACTAACGGTGCAGGACTGGTATGTGTGTGTATAAATGTGTGTGTCTGTGTCTCTGTGTGTGTGTGTCTGTTTGCGTCTGTATGTGTTTCTGTTTGTGAGTGTCTGTATCTCTATGTGTGTCTGTTTTTGTCTGTACGTGTCTCTACATGTGTGTGCGTGTCTCTGTGTTTGTGTGTCTGTGTGGTGTCTGTATATGTGTCGTTAGTGTGTGTCTGTGTGAGTGCGTGCAGCTGTGTGTGTTTGCGAGTGTGTGTATGTGTCCGTGTGTCTCTGTGTGTGGTTATGATTCTGTATGTGTCTTTGTGTGTGTCTGTAAGTGTGTGCGTCTGCGCCTTTGAGTGTGCTTGTATGTGTGTGCGCGTCTGTAAGTGTGTGTCTATGCCTATGTGTGCGTGTGTGTGTGTATGTCTGTCTGTGGTGAAGGGCAAATTGTCTTAAACTCAGTCTTTGTGTAACAAACATTCGACAGCAGGAGGTCGATGTTCTGTCCTGTATATATTGTTACTGGGAGATCCTGAAATTGTCAGTGTGTACATTAATTCCGGGTGTGTACGTTCACTCCGAGTGTGTACATTAACTCCCAGTGTGTAAATTCACTCCGAGTGTGTACATTGACAGTGAACACTGACTCCCGAGCGTGTATATTCGCTGTGTGAATTCACGCGGATGCAGAAATTCATTACCAATATATCAGTACAATTTGCGAGTTCAAATCCACTGTACGAACTCACGGCTCGGTGTTTAAGTGCACTGACGTGTGTGAAATGTTTACATTTACTTGGAGTCTGTAATTTCCCTCGGAAGGCAATTTAAAACGGTTTAGTTAAATCCGACGGCCGCTATTCCGAATTGTTGTGTGGATTTAATCAGCGGAATGTTGCTCCGAAGCACTCTTTCTGCCTGACCTCAGTGTTACACTGTCTATTCAGCTGACAGGCACTGCGCTTTTTACAAAAAAAAACTTGTGTGTTTTTGTCTCGGGCCCGGGATTGTATAGTTTTGAACCTCTGTGCTGTAGGCGCCCTGTGCGAGGCTGTGGTCGAATGAAAGGGTTAAGATGAATTGAAATTCCTCGCGAGTTCTGAGCGGCGTCTCCTAGTATCGAGCTCAGAAATGTGTTTGTGAAAATCCAGGGTTTTGTCTAGTCTAAAAAAAGGCTAAATCTACACCGGTGGCCCAGTGTAAAAATGTTCATTCTTTGGGGTTTCTGTTGGAAGTGAATGAGGCTGAATGAAGTTACCGGGATCCTATATTTGATCTACTCAGTTGTGTGAACTGACAGAGCTGCTGTTGCATTTGTTCACTGGAATTCAGTTGTTTCGGCTGGTCTTAAAGCCAGCGATCACTCGCCAGCATACACTCTCCAACAGCAAAACCATTTCGGCCATCCAGGGAGATCTGATTTGATCTGACCTGGTGTGTTGGGTTTCACACCTGGAGGTTATGAAATGACTGAGCTAATATGAGGCGACTGGACATTGACGGGGTTATTATCAGCGGCCTACGGGACATCACTCCCACCCCTTTCTCTGAAATTGTAACTGCGCCACCCTAATTAGATAATTTGTCGACGTTTCTTTTATTTCTCACGGAGGAGGAAGTAAACCTATCTCAACAGCAACCCCCACCCTCCCCACCCACACACCAATCATAAAGCACCGTCCTGTGGCTTGGGAGTGAGAGTTGGGGTGGGATGGGGGGCATGGAGTCGCTCAAAACGATCTGCAGTGTGAGCCTGAGATTCTTCCTCTCGCTCCCGCAGGCTTACCCCTCCCGTGAGAGGCTAGATAAGGATGGACTTTTAAATAGTGGCTAGTCTTGAGCAGGTTGATATAATTGTTACAGCGCAATAAATGCACTCGATTGTCCCGTTGTGTGTACCTGTGTGTGTTCTGTGTATTTTTTACATGTGTGTGCGTGCGTGTGTGTACATGCGTATTTATGCGTGTCTGTGTGTAAGTTTGTTTGAATGTGTCTGTGTGTTTGAGTGTGATTGTGTGTATTTATGTGTGTGACTGTGCGTGTGTTTGGGTGGATCTGCGTCTATGTTTGTTTGGGTGTGTCTATGTGTGCGTGAGTGTGACTGTGTGTATTTGTGTGCGTGTCTGTGTGTTTGAGTGTCTGTCTATGTTTTTGTCTGTATATTTGTTTCAGTGTGCCTGTGTGTGTTTGTTAGAATGTGACTGTGTGTATTTATGTGTGTTTGTGTGTATTTATGTTTGTTTGTCTGTGTGTGTATTTATTTGTGTTTGTGTGTGGGTGTGTGTGTATTTGTGTGTGTGTGACTGTTTGTGTGTGAGAGAGACGGGCAGGCAATTCCCTGCATTTTAAACAGTCTCTTGTTGAGAGGAACTTGATCAGCTCTCGCTCTTTCTCCTCGTCCCTTGTTGGTGTGTGGGATCCTATCAATAAGAGCTCACACACAGGCCTTAGATGTGGGTTCATTATCTGCCATGATAAACAATAAAACAACCCCCTCCCCCCTCTCTCTATGCTTCCCACCCCACACACAGGGTCCAGTTGAGCTGCTAGCCCGGGAAAGCGAGTTTAATCGCAAGATTTTCCTCTCAAACAAATCGTCGCTCTGCAGTCACTGGACCATTTCTGAACGAACAACTTGAAATATCTGATTGCAGAGCGAGAGAGACCCTCGATTTATCACAAACCCATTCAAACCGACACCAGGACCGAACCTGACGCCCGATTCTGGCTGAGGGTTGCCCGTTCTGTCCCAGTTTGGGGTCGGGGAGAGTTATCAAAGCAGATTTGACGCGCCTCAATTCAAGCCCCAGTGACGGAATTCAATACTGAGTCAAAGCCAGAGGCAAGAAAGCGAAATTTTTCCGAAGTCCACCTGGTCCTGTCCCTGAAGAGAACAACGTGTGTGTGTGTGCGTGTGTGTGTGTGTACATGACAAATCAGAATCCGTGCTGGCTTCACATTAAAACCGAAATGGAAATAAGCCCCGAGGCGAAACAAGCAAACACTCGATTTCTGTGAAAATGTGCAATTTCGCCGCCGCTTCTGTTGTGCACCGCAACCGCCCTTCTCACTTCAGCGAGCGATTCGCCTGGTCTTAATCCTCCCAAACCGTGTTCAAAATAGCAGTTTGAAACTTTTTGTCGTGCAGCGGGATAACGCGGCGTCCCCCTTCCACCAAAAGCCGGTAGTTTTTACAGGAACACACAGGAGGGGGCTGGTTACTGATACTTTAGGATTTCTTTTTAATTGAGAAAATATTTTTAGATAAAGTTGTCCATAATTTAAAGCAGACAGTTTTTTTGTTTGTTTTGTTTTGTTTTGTTTGTCCCATGTAGAACATGCAATGTGGCAAATTATAATTTTTTTTTCGTTTTACACACAGCATGCTGCTGTAACATTAACCGAAAGTCAACAAAGTCTTCACAACACGCTCGGGAAACACACGACAGGAAATGATCGGCGGTGTTGCGGTTTTAGAAGCGAATGTGTGTGTGTGTGTGTGTGTGTGTGTGTGTGTGGGGTGGGTGGGTGGGGTGGGGGTGGGTGAGTGGGGTAGGGGGGCGGGGGGTTGGTGTGGAATGATCATAAAAGTGCATTATTGTCTTATTCACAAACTCGGTTGACTTTTCCCACCGTCCGGGAGCACACGATCTCGCCTTTGCCGATTGTCCAGAGAGAGGCGCAGACAGCGGGCCGAGTCTCAAAAGGAAGCGTGTGGGCTAGCTGCATTACTGTAGCGCCGTCAGTCGATTTTGGAGCGGATTTTTTTTGGGGGGGAATGGGAGGGTGGTCTCTGGCATTCTGTGTGTGTGTGTCTCTCTCTCTCCCTCCACTACCTCCCCACTCCCCTACCTCCTCCATTACCTCTCCACTCCCCTACCTCCTCCATTACCTCCTCACGCCATTACCTCTCCACTCCCCTACCTCCTCCCTCCATTACCTCTCCACTCCCCTACCTCCTCCCTCCATTACCTCTCCACTCCCCACCTCCTCCATTACCTCCTCACTCCATTACCTCTCCTATCTCCTCCATTACCCCCTCACTCCATTACCTCTCCATTCCCCACCTCCTCCATTACCTCTCCACTCCCCACCTCCTCCACTACCTCCTCACTCCATCACCTCTCCACTCCCCCACCTCCTCCACTACCTCCTCACTCCATCACCTCTCCACTTCCCTACCTGCTCCATTACCTCCGCACTCCTCTACCTCCTCCAAGACCTCTCCACTATTCCACTCACGAACTCCCTCCCCTCCACCCTACCACCGCCTCCTTACTCCGCCCCCGCTCCTCTTCACCCCCCCCCCCCCACCCCGCGTGTCAGTGCACGGCCACCGACTGCAGAGCCGCCCCAGGGCCGCTGAGTGCCTCCCCGGGGCTCGGGCTCCGATGGCCGCTGCTTAGCTGCGGGGATCCGGGGCTGAGAGCCGCCGCCACCGTGCCCCCGGACAGGAGAGCCGAGATGGGACCGGACAGAGCGTTCACGGCTCCCGGGCTGGCTTTGATGGGCACCGGGATAGCCGGCAGGGTCTGACCGACGTGAGGCATGGGCTTGAGGGGCACGCCGTAGGGGCTATAATCGGCGGATCCCCCGGGGACAGAGAGAGGGGGGTGAGGGGGAGGTGGTGGGGGTGGTGGAGGGGGAGGAGGTGGGGGCGCAGGGGCGGCTGTGTCCATCACACTGGCGCTGTACATATGGTGCCAACCGGTGCCTAGGCTTCCCCCTACCGAGGTGAGGGGCATGGGGTAACCGGGGGTCAGAGGCTGGACGGCGGAGAACGCCAGACCGCTGGCCATCACGTTCTTGTATTCCCGGGCGATAATGTTCTCGATGGCGAATGGGTGCTTGAAGCTGCTGCCCTGGGATCCTGCCATGCCGTACGCGGGTAGTTGGGCCAGGGGACTGGCGGAGACGGCCAAGGCGCTGAGCCGGAGCTTGGCTTGATGCTGGAGGTAGTGAGCAGCGTCTGGTTGCTTACCCACAGCCAAATGGTCCGCCTTCAGAACCTTGAAGCGTTTGCGGCGCCTTAGGAAACTGCCGTTCTCGAACATGTCGCCACAGTTCGGGTGCAAGGCCCAGAAACTGCCTTTGCCCGGTTGGTCGGGCCTCCGGGGGATCTTAATGAAGCAGTCGTTGAAGGAGAGGTTGTGGCGCAGAGAGTTTTGCCATCTCTGGGTGTTCTCCCGGTAATAAGGGAAGCGGTCCATGATAAACTTGTAGATCTCGCTGAGTGGTAACATCTTCTCCGGGGAGCTCTGGATAGCCATAGCCGTCAGCGAGATGTAGGAGTAGGGTGGTTTCTGGTCGCTGTAAGTGTTCCGGCCTGGGCGAGGCATCGTGACCGCATC
The DNA here is from genome assembly GCF_021869965.1 of Rhincodon typus. Classification (NCBI taxonomy): domain Eukaryota; kingdom Metazoa; phylum Chordata; class Chondrichthyes; order Orectolobiformes; family Rhincodontidae; genus Rhincodon; species Rhincodon typus. The sequence goes on along the minus strand of NC_063367.1, from coordinate 6,470,693 downwards.
GAACTCCCAGAGTTAGCGATAGAGAGAGGGAGAGGCACTGTGTGTGTGTGTGTGTGTGTGACAACGGGCAACACACAGGCAGAATTTTAAAAAACCGTTAAAACTTCGGCATTTTAAAATTATAAACTTCTCTCTCCTCACACACACACGATACACAAAAAAAAATAAAAAATGCTATTCACTGATCCGTCCAAACTCAAACGAGAGCCCAGGTCACTGTCTCCAAAAAAAGTAAATACAAAGTCTCCTGCACGCACAAGACAGCAGAATACGAGATGTTCTCCTCCTCTTCCTTTTCAATGGAATTCATCAATATTTTTCCCCCTCTCTGCCTCCAGAGCCTGAAGACGTTGCCTTCTTGCGCTTTTTTTTGTCTCTATGTACTAACATGTGTTGGGCAGTCTCTGGGTCTAATGTAGCACATTGGATTGTCACATGACTGACTGCGTTGGGGTTTTTTTTAGGGAGGGAGGGAGTGGGAAACAGAGAGAGAGGAGAAATAGCAGCTTTCTGCTTTTCATTGACACTTATTTACATCCAAGAATACAGCCAATGGGAATCCTGCCAATCCCCAATGCATTTGGGGAGGGGTGGAGGAAGCGGGGGTGGGGGGGGGGGGGGGGTGTTGTTTAAAGTGTGAATCAAAGTCGTGCAGAGGGAGGGGAGCAGGATTTAAGAAAGCCTGAGCAACTTACGTTGTAACCTCCACCCCCCGTGTTACAACCTGAGGTGAGCAAATCCGTTTCTTTTTTAAAATGTTAGCAATGGAAAGGTGTGTGGAGACTCAGAGATAATGACTTGGAGCGGTTGTCCTTAGCAGACTGCAGTTTTAGAATAAATCCGTTCAAAATAATCCGGTGTTTTAATGTGTGTGTATGTGTGTTCATGAGGCAGGTGAGCGAGAACAGAAGAGGAAATTCGCGATGGGGGAGGATAGTATGTGACAGGGAGATTAACCCCGCCACCCAAATTTAAAAACAAAACTCGGAATGATTTTACCAAATGCAGGCAAGCGTTTTCATTTTTAAACTCAATTCCAGTCTCTTGTCGCGTTCTAAAAACAGTCTCTCTCTCCCTCTCTCTCTGTCTAATAAAAAGTGGGGTCAGTGCAAATTCAGTAAGTCGCCAAATCGTATCTTAAACACGGTTATTTCCAGAGATTAAATAAGGTCGTTAATATGAAAATGCCAATGGTTTGGTTTGAAATGCTGGCGCACGTTTCTCGGTATTAATCAAACCTCTTGAATCAATGTCTAGAGGCACACGCACTCAGGGAAAAAAAAACGAAGTGAAAATAGGTGGACAGAGAGAGAGAAAAAAAACTTTTCTTTTTAATTAAAAAATGTGCTTGATGCAGAGGCTAGACTTCCCCGAGTATTTGCTGGTAAAGTGACAGAAGCGAGCGGCTCAATTGCATCAAACACACAGGAGTCAATGATGTGGAGAAGCGACTGAACACAATTGCAAAGCTCCGCCGTTTTAAATAACCGTTTAGATCTGAGGCTTGCCGAGTGGCCCGCTTTCTCCCTTCTTCATTGAGGACTTGTCTTCAGCTCCCCTAGCTACAAGCAAGACCACACACACACCTCCCAACTTAGTCATAATTTATGCTAATTTCTCTTCGATAAATCCAGACTCTTGGTCTCTTCCCATTTCCCGAACCGGGCGGGAAAATGACAAACTCAATATTGGTTTTGATCGCGTCTGTTAATAACCCAGGTGTTGTTCATTTTCAGCTTTCTTTTTTTCCCTTTGGAGAGGAAGGTGAACAAACACAAGACGCGAGCAAAACATAAGAAAAGCAACAAAAACTGGCAAAGTGAGGAGAGAGAGAGGAACGACCCAGTTCAGATACAACCCTCCTCCCTCTCTCTAGCACCGGCACAAAGCCTGTGATGGGAAAAAAAGATATTCCCTATCCCAGTGTAACAACTCAATTTTACTCTGAACCCACGCATGGATTGAAAGAAAATATCCCGGCCTGGAATTTATACATTATTTTTGTTTTTGCCGTCCTAGCCAAGGATTCCTGTTTTGCTTCTTTTATTTTACCGTGTGCCTGTTTTCAAACTCTATCGCTTTTTTTAAAAAAAAATCTGCTTTCATTGATAGCCAGGACGGTTAGCTTTCAATTGTAACCGCTCTCGAGAGCTGGAGAAATCTAAGGTATTTAAATTTTGGGGGCTTTTGTAACCCAGTGTTCCCACCTAATGTCACAGGGGTGTGGATAAATTAAATCAAAATATCCCTTCTCTGCTCAGGCGCCTTGATAAAATAAGACGCGCCACAAGCAACACTCGGGAAATATTTATTTTCTAAGTGTGACTTCAAGGGACTTGCGGGAGTATTTGTGGGCCGGGGAGCCAGTAACTGAAACTCTTAACAGGAATTCACGCCGCTCCTCTGGTCTCAGCCAACGGCGAATCAAGTTGGTGTCTGCCTCTCTCGGCTCATTCATACAATGAAGGACAAAAGTTCTCTAAACTAAATTACATTGCACTTCTGAACCGAGATTGCGATTTGAAGTATCGTGCACCGAGGGGGTGCTGCGAACAATTCGTTGTGTTGTCTCGTATTGAATAACGAAGCCACTTTCTGAGCTCTCCCTCTGTGAGGTACTCAAGCGGAATATCGCCTGGGTGACGGCAAACAATGATTAAGGGTCAGCGAGATGAGAACCCGAATCAAACAGCCATTTTCACACGTCGCCCCTCAATTGCCAGACACCGAGGCAACAAAAGCGAGAGGGGGGAGAAGCTTCGGGGGCAATTCTATCCAATAGGTAGATCTGATCGTGTGGGACCACATTGTCAGAGCTGAGTTCATATCATACAATATTGTCCGTCGGAATTCAATTTATTCTATTTGCTTTCCATCTCCTCTGCTACACCCTCCTCCCACCCATTCCCCCCCCCACCCCTCCACACACACATCGCAACTCCCACTGGCACTCAACAGAAACAAGATCTTTTTCCTGTTGCCGCTCATTTGACGGTGCGAAAATGTTCCCCTGTCTCTGAATGCCGTCCACACAGCAGGGTAGAGAAAGGCGAGCCCTCTGCCTGAACCCCGCAATATTCTGCCTCTTCGTCCCCTCTTTCTGTTTTTCACCTCCTCCTGGGTCGACTGGAGATAGGGAGTACCTGCTGGTTGGGATTTTATCAAAGACAAGAGGCGTGGGGTGTTGGGGGGGGGGAATGTGTCCCGCTGTGTCTGCAAACATACTATCGGCACGGACCACTAATACACCTGTACTCCAGAAACTATTTGTATTTATTCAGGGGATATGGACATCGTTGGCTGGGCCAGCGTTTATTCCCCGTCCCTAGTTGCCCCTTGAGAAGGTGTGGGCGAGCTGCCTTCTCGAACCGCTACAGTCATAGAGATATACAGCACAGAAACAGACCCTTCGGCCCAACATATCCATGCCAACCAGAAATTCTAAATTAATCTAGTCCCATTTGCCAGCATTTGGCCCATATCCCTCTAACCCCTTCCCATCCAGATGCCTTTCAAATGCTATAACTGTACCAGCCTCCACCACTTCCTCTGGCAGCTCATTCCATACACGCACCACCCTCTGTGTGAAAATATTGCCCCTCAGGTCCCGTTTAAATCTTTCCTCTCCCACCTTAAACCTATGCCCCCACCTGCTGTAGGTAGGCCTACAATGCCTTTAGGGAGGGAATTTCAGGATTTCGACCCAGCGACAGTGAAGGAACGGCGATATATTTCCGAATGAGGATGGTGAGCAGCTTGGAGGGAAACGTGGTGTTCCCATATCTCTGAGGAAGGATCACTGGACCCGACACGTTAACTCTGATTTCTCTCCACAGATGCTGCCAGACCTGCCGAGCTTTTTCAGCAACTTCTGTTTTTTTTTGTTGCCCATGTATGAACTGCCCTTCTCCTTCCAGATGCAAGTGGGTCCTGGGTTTGGAAGGTGCTGTCTGAGGAGTCAGCTCCGTCTGCCATCACAGTTCCCTTCAGAATATTGCAGAGAAGTTTGGAGCAGGACCTGCCCCAGTGTTTGTATAGCTGGGTATGGATGGCAGCACTCTCTGTCCTGAGGTGGGGCAAATTATTGGGGTGTGGGGGAATGTGCGCTGGTGACAGGGATGGACAGGCGAGGGAGTGGGGGTGATGTGGAATGACTGTAGCGTGCGGGAGAGGGGCGAGAAACGGCAGTTCTGGATAGGAGCTACAGCACCGTGCGGAATCTTAACAGTCACTGGGTAAACAAGTAGAAGCCGCGGGCGGTAATTAATGTAAACATTTGGCTAAATACACCGGCGATGTAAATTAACGCATATGTATCGAGTGCGTAAAAAGAAAGGAGGGGAAGGCTTTAAATCAGACGCGGCAAATTGAAGGCGCGAAATGAAACTAAATTCCAATGGATAGGGGCTTCCCGTTAAAAGCAAAACACGCCAGCTTATAGCCTTGTCCAAATGTGTCACACTCTCAGTACATGACGGTAAATGTCTCACCTTCAGCCTGATATATCTGGAATACATTATATTAATTAAGTCTAGGGCGATTTACCTTCCTCGGAGATACATTCTGCAACGCAATTAGGAACATACCGGCCTTCGATATGAATATTCAGGAGGCTGTCAATTAATTAGCAGACAGGATAACTCATTATGGCCGGTAAAGGCCTTTAGTGCTGTGCAGAATTAAGATCTGCAATGTGCAGAATTAGTGAACATTTCACAACATACTCATTTAACTTCATTAGCATAGTGGTTACAAAGCCGGCCTTTTATTAATTATAATGTTCATTAATTTACCTCTGATTATAGTACTCGGTGTGAACTGGGTGGGCCAGAAAGCAGCTCGGGTTTAATTGGGACCTACTTACTTACAGAGATTTGCCACTCGCGTTGTGGGATTATCTCTCCACCTATCCTATCTCCAAAGCCCCTCCAAAAATAAAAAAAAAGTGGGAAGATCAATATTAAATCTAGGATCACAAAGGGAGCTGTTAAATAGATACTAAATTAATATGCATGTAAAATTAATTAGCCGTCTTTCGCGATATCAAAACGGCCGACAAATAAGTACCTGTACAGAACACCTTCTGGGCATTTGGAACATATGCTGGAATTATACTTAATTGACTAATTACATAAATTACGCATTAACTTTACAACGCACCACGTATAAAAGATATCTCAATTAATTGCGCATATATTAAGGTGGGAAAGATGGAGGTCGAGCTGCCTCAACCTCTTACGGCGATACCCACATTTCGGGCGGTTTGTAAGGGGGAACGGGCTCGACGGGAAACCGGAGGCAGCTGACTCCGAGGGGAATGGGGTGGCACTGTTAATGTGGTCTCAACTACCACCGCCCCCCAATCCTCCACCCACCACCTTCTCTCTCTACCCCCTAACCCCGGCTCTCATTAACGCAAAAAAAACCACTTCATTAAAATCAATTACTGGGCTCAAGATGAATTAGCTTTTCTTTTTAAATTGTCAAAAATCGTGCCCCCTCCGCGCCCCCTTGCTTTTTTTACTCCTTCTCCCCGAGGCTAAAAAGGGAGAGATACTTAACGAGTCAAGACGGGCTCAAGGGTATATTAACCCTTGCAATGCCGCAGGGACTTTACAAAGTGATCTGGTGGGATAGGGTGAGGACTATGTTTTACTGATTTCTCATCCTATCGACCCTCACACCTTCACCATGAGGTTCCGGTCACATAGTTACCCTAGCATTCAAAAAAGTGACCCCTTCCAAAAAAAAAGGCTAATTTTCTCTTTCTAGCAACCTTCCTTCCCTCTCTCTCATTGGTACATTGGCACCTAGAGGGTTAACAGCTGCAGTGCCCAGCCCTATTAGTTCTAGCTCCCCCTACCCCCGACCACCGATTTCTCCGCATTATTTCCATGCCCCCCTCCCCCCACCACACACATACACAAAGAGTTGCTGTTAATTGCTGTCGTTGATGAGCCTGAATTGTCAGGCTGAGTCATAGTGACACTTTGTTTACAGTGGGATTGTGATTAATGGAGAGCAAATAGCTTAAATAAAAACAGGTACCAACAGATTCAAGAACAGCTTCTTCCCCGCTGTCATTACACTTCTGAATGAACCTCTCAAATGTTAAATTTAATGTCGATCTCGCTCTTTGTGCACCTTCTCTGCAGCTGTAACATTGTACCCCTCGCTCTGTTCGATTGCCCTAATGCACTTTGTATGGTATGATCTGGCCCAACTACACGCAAAACAAAACCTTTCACTGTACCTAGGTACATCCGACAATAATAAATCAAATCAAAAATAAACACCTCCAGCTCCAGACGAATCTTTCTGCAGTTTTTTCTTTCTCCCCCGGCGCCTTCCCTTCCCTCTGCCAACATTCCCTTGGCCCACAAGCTGTGCTGGAAATTTTCTCTGTTCCTTCTCTCTCACAGCTCGGGGATGGGGGTGAGGGGGAGAGGACCGCTGGTGATGAGGAGAGTGGAGTAGGTTTGGAGATTGACAGCAGGGAATTACCATTGGATTGACGGCAGAGCGGCCAGGTTGCACGGAAGGATCCCACACAATAAGAAAAAAAACACTGCGTGTTTCACATTCCATCTATTTGTTGGAAGACTGAGCAAACTCTCCGCCCTGTCGTTGGCGAAATGTTTTGTTTTTGTCCTTGACCCTTTCTATCCAACCAGTTCCCATTGAATATGGGAATATTATGAATACAGAGAGAGAGGGAGACTGATAGGCTAGGAACAGAAAGCGGGACTGAGGCGGCCGCTTCACTTGTCCCAGAGTCAATTCTCCAGAGCGTTTTAATTTCAAACACACAGAGAGAAAAAAGACTGATAGAGAGGTACAGAGGAAACGCAAGGAGAGAAGGAAAGAGGCAGACAGAAGAGAGAAAACGATAGACAGAATCCTGAGACAGAGAAAAAGAGGGAATGGGGATATATATAGGTGAGAGAGAGAGAAAAGACACCGAGGTAACGATAGCGAGAACAGAATATGGGCAGAGGGAATGATAGAAAAGTAGACAGAGAGGGTGAGCTACAGAGACACACAATAAAAGGAAATAAGACAGAAAGAGGAACGTGAAAAGAGAGGAAGAGAATGTGATATTGAGAGTGGGACAGAGGTGGCACGGGAGACAGAGAGACTGACAGAAACTACAACCCGAGTGCGAGGGAACGAGAGACTGACAGAAATAGATTGAAACGAGCAGTCGGAGGGGATGGGGGAGAGAGGAAAGGTGGCGGGGAAAGAAGGGGTTGTAGAATTTGAGATGGAAACAGTGAGTAACAGAGATCTGATTTATGACAGCGGGAGAGACAGAGAAGCAGGGAGCTGTACTGTCCGGGAAGGAGATTGGGAGAGAATGTGGCGATTCAGCCTATTTTACAGAGAGACGGAGGTCAGTGATGAGAAGGGTAAATACTGCCCGCAATTGCCTCCCAGGGGCAAGTGTCCTGGCTAAAGAGTTGTGCAGCCTGCGTAAACTGATGGAGCTTCTCTCACAGTCCCTCAACCAGGGGGCAGCTATCAAACCGATCGAATGATTTTCAATCATCCCTTCCAAAGTGACGAGCCTTTTCGGCAAGCAGAGAGATGAAGCAGCGCCCGGGCTGTGAATAGAGACCGATTCTCAGCTCTGTCCACCTTCCAGAACACACACCTGGAATAAACTGTCAGTCACGCGTACAAGTGTTGGGGGCGTCCAAACCAAGATTCCTGTAAATAAACCCACAGCGAGAAGGGGAGACCGCACAGAGGGAGCCCTGTAACTGTTTGGGGAAAAGGCTTGGCTTGACAAGAAACGCTTAAACGGGCGACCATGGACCGAACTACCCAGGGAAAGATTATGAATATAGGTTGAGGGGAGGGGGGAAGCAGGGATGGGTTATATCCATAACATATCCGGAGGGATTCTTGGAAAGAGACATTCAGACCCTCGTTTTCCCTTCCAGTTTATTTCTCCTCTCTCTTTCTCCGTTAATTGTCAAGTGTTTAGAAATGATTTTCAAACGGAATCCGACCACCGGAAGAGGGATGAGCACCTTAAAGACCCTGGTTTATAGTATCAGGTGACAATACCCACATTATCTCGGGTTTTATCTGACACGAAGAGGTGGATATTGACAACAGGCTATTGTCTGGCTTTCATGCCGTTTACAAGCAGAACTATTCCACCCCCCCCCCCACGCCCCCCCCCCCCCCCCGACCCCGCCTGCCGCAGGGTTCCCATCGGCTACAGGTCGGGACCCCCAAGTTGTGTTCTTTTTGTTATAAAGGTGCTGTGATAGGCAGAGTGCTCCAAGTTCAAGGTGAGAGAGATGAAGACCCGCTTTGTCCTTTACAGTCGCAGAGATCTACAGCACAAGAGGTCTCCCGGCCCGCGTTGGTCAAAAACAACCACCCAATTATTCTAATCCCAATTTCCAGCACTTAGCACACAGCCTTGGCATTGCAAGTGCACATCTAAATAATTCTTAAATGTCATGAGGATTTCTGCCTCTTACAGGCAGTGAGTTCCAGATTCCTCTGGGTGAAAAGTTTATTCCTCACATCCTCTCTGAACCTCCTGCCCCTTTCCTTAGCTCTATGCTCCCTAGTCTTTGATTTCTCCATCGGGGGATGGGGGGGTGGGGGGGGGGGAGTTTCTTCTTGCCTACCTATCTATGCTCTTCGTAATTTTCTACACCTTAATCATGTCCTTTCTCAATCTCCTCCTCTTTAGGGAAAATAACCTCAGTCTATCTAATCTCTCTTCAGAACTGAAACGCTCCAGACCAGGCAACATCCTGGTAAATCTCCTCTACACCAGAAGGACTGGATAGGCTGGGTCTTCTTTCACTGAAACGTAGGAGGTTGAGGGGTGACCTTATAGAAGTTTATAAAGTCTTCGAGGGTGTAGATAAAGTGAATAGCAGGTGTCTTTTTCCTTAGGGTGGAGGCTTTCAAGACTAGGGGGCACATTTCTAGGGTGAGAGGAGAAAGATTTTAAAAAAAGACACGAGGGGCATTTTTTTTTACACAGAGTGGTTCCTGTGGGGAAAGAACTTCCAGAGGAAGTGGTGAATGCGGCACAGTTAACAACATTAAAAAAAATATTTGTATAAATACATGAATTGGAAAGGTTTAGAGGGATACGGGGCAGGAGCAGGCAGGTGGGACTAGTTTAGTTTGGGATTATGTTCAGCATGGACTGTTTGGACCCAAGGGTCTGTTTCCGTGCTGTATGACTCTATGGTCCTGTACACCCTTTCCAGTGTTATCACATCCTCCAAGATTCCAGAAAAATATTTTGGCAGCTTCTCAGCAGAGTTTGAAATTGCTGGTAGCGAATGCAATGGCCATATTTGACCCTAGTCCTTAAGGGACCCTCTGTGTGCGCGTGTGTCTATGTGTGTGTGTGTGTTTGTGTGTGAGAGAGAGAATGTGTGTGCGTGTGAGTGCCTGTGTGTGTGTGTATGTATATGTGTGCGTGTCTGTATGTATGTATCTGTATGTGTGTCTGTGTGTGTGCGTGTGTCTGTATATGTGTCTGTGTATGTCTGTGCGTGTGTCTGTGTGTGTGTCTGTATGTGTCTCTGTGTGTGTCTGTGTGTGTCTGTGTGTATGTCTGTGTGTGTGTCTGTATGTGTCTGTGTGTGTGTCTGTGTGTATGTCTGTGTGTGTGTCTGTATGTGTTCCTGTGTGTGTGTGTATGTGTCTGTATGTGTGTGTCTGTATGTGTCTGTGTGTGTCTGTGTGTATATCTGTGTGTGTGTCTGTATTTGTCTCTGTGTGTGTGTCTGTATGTGTCTGTGTGTGTGTCTGTGTGTGTGTGTCTGTATGTGTGTGTGTCTGTGTGTGTTTGTGTGTATGTCTGTGTGTGTATCTGTATGTGTCTCTGTGTGTGTGTGTCTGTATGTGTGTGTGTGTCTGCCTGTCTGTCTTTGTGTGGGGGGTGGGGGGGATGATGGTAGGGGTAAGGCGTGCTGTACATGACTCGGTACCATAGTGTCTGGTCGCTCCGGACTCTCAGAGCCGCCGATATTCAGCCACAAGCTCCTGTCTGTGAATAACATGACGGACGCAATCTGGGCCCTTGCCTCCCATTACTGACCACTGCTCCTTCCACCTTACACGTCGATCCATGAGGACAAAGGCAGATCCTGGACTGATGATTCGATTTGTTTTCGTTTCTAATAAAAAAAATGAGGTGAGTCCAAATTTGATGCCGGGTAGGTCTCGAGGAAGTTGCGCCGACGGGTAAGGAGTTTTGGGATTGTACAAGCAGCTCCCCAGAGATATCCCTTTAAAGGGGGTTCACGCCCACAGTACACGTGGAGTTTCGTTGGGATCCCCCCACGGTGTGGGGTAGACGGTAGTGCACATACTGTACACTGGAGTGGGGATTGGGAGGCGCTTGAGTCAGTTACTGTAGTCTGCCGGAAGGGGAGGGCGTGGAAAACCCCATCTCTGCTACAGAGGTGGGTGGCAGAATGTATAAATGCACAGACAGGGGTGCAGTAAAAAACAGAGCGGGCTTAAGTGGGGATTGTAACTTCGCTGTACATTGCGATTAGCATCTGTCAGAAAGGGAGACACGTGCAAACAGTTTTGTAATCAGTAAGGGATTTAGGTAGTGTGCAGGCTGGGTGGGTTAGCAATGGGAAATGCAGGGTTACGGGGATAGGATGGGGAGGTGGGTCTGGGTGGGATGCTCTTCTGAGGGTCTCTGTGGACCCGAAGGGCTGAGTGGCCTTGTTCCACACTGGAGGGATTCTATGATTTTATTAAGAGTTATGGGGAAAAGTGGAGTTGCGGATTGTCAGATCAGTTACAATCTTATTGCATGGTGGAGCAGATTCGATGGGCTGAGAGGTCGACTTCTGTTCCTATGTTTTACGATCTTATAGATGTCTTCCGAAGAGCTGTCTGCAGTATTGTGTCCGGGATCTATTAAAAAAATGTCAGAGCATTTAAACTTTGGGGGTGAACCAGAATCCACCTAAAATCCATCTCCGTTTACCTATCGGTGACTGGAATAGAATTGGGTTCAATGTTGCTTTGAAAGGACAAGGCAGTTTTTAAAGATTGTGGGTTTGGGGAAAACTAGAATCGAGGGGAGGAAACAGTAAGTGCGTGAAACATCAGAATCAGCGGGAAGTGATCAAAAGAATCTAATACTGTGCGGCACATTTTATTGCCTAAATGCACGACAGAGTTGACTTGCCAAACAAAATCCAGCCACGGAGCTCGAAAAGGGCAAGGGACAATATAAAAGGACAAAGCACACCGCAATAAAAGACTGGAGAGTGCGAGAGAGAGAGAAAAACAGAGAGTGAAACAATCAGCAATATTCACACACACACACAAAGAAAAATGAATATGAAAAGAAATGGCCAGGAGGTGTGAAAATCCACATCGAAACTTTGACAATCATATTAGGATAAAGACGGTGGGTAGGAGCAATGTGGATACTTTGAGGGCTACAAGCAATTGTTACTTTAAAATAAAGAAATGGGCAACAAAGCACGCAATTACTTTGTATCAGTATATGCAGGAGAGGAAGAGGACAGCGCGCTATCAAGACTAAAAATACTTAAGACTGGAAAAGCTTTAAGCTAGTGAGTGGACCCGGTGCGTTTAGGGTGGAGAGAACGTGAAGTTCGATGTCATTAAAATAAAGCTACACAGATAATATAAATAAAGGATAAGAATGATGGTCAGGTCAAAGTAAATAACAAAAGTAGCATCAAAAGTTAGGGATCAACCACCACCATAGCCTTAAATTGGCAAAAAACAAAATTGAAAGGAACAAGTGCAAGAGAAGGAGACAGTAAGGACCGCAGATGCTGGAAGCTAGAGTCAGTAAATGTGGAGCTGGAAAAGCACAGCAGGTCAGACAGCATCTGAGGAGCAGGGAAGTCAATGTTTTGGGCCAAAATCCTTGGCAGGACTGGGGAGGGGTGGGGAGTCCAGATATAAATAGAGGGAGGGGGTTGGGGCTGAGGGCAGTGTAGATGGGATGGACACAGGTGGATGCAGGTAGGGAGTTATTGAGGTTGGTCAGTGGGAAGGGTGGAGCTGTTGGGTGAGTTGGAAGATGGGGGAGGAGCTGGTGAAGTCAATATTGAGGCCATTGGGCTGTAAGCTCCCAAGGCGAAATATCAGGTGTTGTTCCTCCAGTTTATGTTTGGCCTCACAAACAGTGGAGGAGGCCAAGGATGGACATGTCACTGGGAGAGTGGGAGGGGGAGTAAAAGTGGATGGCAAACAGAAGGTTGGGTTGTTTGGTGTGTGCAGAGCGCAGGTACTCCTCAAACTGGTCCCTGAGACTGCGTTTGGTCTCCCCAATACAGTGGAGACCACATCAGGAGCAACGGATACAGTAGACAAGGTTGGATGAAGTGCTGGTGAATCTCTGCTGCACTTCCTATGGTTGCGGTGGAGAGGTTGGTGGGGAGTGTGGAGCTGACGAGGGAGTTGCTGAGTGAACAGTACCTGCAGAAAACAGATGGGGTGTTGAGGGAAATACCTTTTTGGTGGGGTGTCTGATAGTAGGTGGCAGAAATTTCGGAGGGTGATGTGTTGCATTCGGAGGTTGGTGAGGTGGGAAATGAAGGCGAAGGGGACTGTGTCCTTATTGTTGTTGTTGGGGATAGGGTTTGAGGGCAGAAGCACGGAAAATGTTGGAAATGTGCTTGAGGGCATCCTTAATAACAGAGGAGGGGAAATGACAATCTCTAAAGGAGGAGGATATCTGGGAAGTCCTAGAGTAGAACGCCTCACTCTGGGAGCAGATGCGGCAGAGGCAGAGGAATTCTGAGTATGGGATAGAATTTTTGCCGGAGGGTGGGTGAGAGGAGGTGTAGTCGAGGTAATTGTGGGAGGCAGTGGATTTGAAACATAGGTCAGTGGTGAGTTGGTTACCAGAGATGAAGATGGAGAGGTCTGGGAAAGGGAGAGAGGTATCAGAAATGGTCCAAGTGAATTTGAGGGTGGGGTGGAAGGTGTTGGCAAAGTTGATGAACTGCTCGAGCTCCTCGGGGCAACACGAAGCAGCACCGGTGCAGTTGTCAGTGTAGCAGAGAATGAGGTGAGGATGGTGCCGGTGTAGTTGTTAAAGAGGGACTGTTCCACAAATCATACAAAGAGGCAGGCATAGCTCGGGCCCACGCGGGTGTCCATGGCCACCCCTTTGATTTGTAGGAAGTGGGAGGAATTAAAGGAAAAATTGTTGAGGGTGAGGACCGGTTCGCCAAGCGAATGAGCGTTTCGGTGGGTTGGTCTACAGGGGAGGAAGAAGCGGAGGGCTTTTAGGCCATCCTCATGGGGGATGCAGGTCTATTGGGACTGAATGTCCATGGTGAAGATGAGGTGTTGGGGGTTGAAATTGAAAGTTTTGTAAAAGGTGGAGAGTGTGGGTTATGTCCCGAATATAGGTGGGGAGTTTCTGGTCCAAAGGGGAAAGAACAGAGTCGACGTGGGAGGAGATGAGCTTGGTGTGGCAGGAGCAGGCAGAGGCAATGGGTTGACCAGGGCAGTTGGGTTTATGGATTTTGGGTAGGAGATAGAAATGGGCAGTGCAGGGTTGGGGAACTATCAGGTTGGAGGCTTTGGACAGGAGATCTCCTGAGGTGACGAGGTTGTTGATTGTCTGGGAGATGACGGCTTGGTGATCAGAGGTAGGGTCATGATCAGGGGGACGGTAGGAGGAAGTGTCAGAGAGTTGGCACCTGGCCTCAGCGATGTAGAGGTCAGTTCACCATGCTACCACTGTGCCCAACGCCCCCACCCGTCATCAGGTTTAATGTTGACGGTAGAATTATTTGTACTTCAATTTGTACAAAATAGAAACAAAACAGGAGAAGTGTGGGCAATAATCCATCACAAAGAACCAGCAATTGCTGAAACATGACCAGTGCTGGCGTGGCACAGTTCACTCAGGAAGGTTGAAACATACAAATTGACGTTTTTGTTGTAGCAATGGACAGTGGCTCCAAATTCTTTCTATCACGCAACCAACCACGAATCTCTGCCACTCCTACCACATGAATGGGCATACATTGGAAGGATTTACAAACTGATACTCTGTCTAATAAAATCAAAGTACTGTGGATGCTGGGGATCTGAAACCGAATAAACCAGTCTGGTAGCATGTATGGAGAGAGAAACAGAGGTAAAACTCTTCTTTGCAACCAAGCCATGCCACATTTATTGTATCTCTCCAGCATTTTCTGTTGACACTCCATCTTTCTAGCGCCATTCTTGACAATCAAGTCCTGGAGTAGCATTTGAACCCAGAATTTCATGCTCAGAGGCAGAGACACTACCCACTGTATCATGAGACCTCCAGTATGAAACATGGTGGTGGAAATGAAATATTGCAGCTTTGAAGAATGGCGTGGTTTCGGGTTAATATTAGTTTCAGCTATGCTGTTTCAGCTATACTAATTAGAAATAGCACAATGGCAATAAAGGACATACCTGACAACATGTTAAAAACGTGAGTGGATTAAGTTAAGATGAGAGTTTGATCACACTAATGGAGCTGTATGACTGATAGGTAAGAAAGTGGAAGAAGTAATATCTAAAACATTATGTGAAATGTATAAAAGGACACAAATTAATTGCATAGCAGAATGCAAGGCAAAAATATTTTGCTAAGTGTTTTGGTCTCTTTTCTTTTGCAGTATGTAAAAAGCCTGACAAATAATTGTGCACATACGGATCTGCTAATGGGAAATGAACCAGGATAAAGAAGATGGGTAAGCAAAGAGGAGCATTCAGGAAAAAAAGACAGTCACAACTCTATAATGTTCAAGATAGACATCAATAGTCATAAACGTGAACAAAGTGAAAAATTGTAGGGGAAAGCCAACTTCAAGGAAAGTAGATTAGAAATGGGAAAATAAACTGAAATTAGTGAAATGATAAGAAATAGAACAGGAATATGTCACCATTCCTGCATTTTCACTGCGTCAAATTCTGGAATTCTTTTCCTCACAGCATTGGGGTCTACCTATCCCACATGGACTGCAGCTATTCAAGAAGGTAGCTCATCACCATCTTTTCAAGGGGAAGTAGGGATGGGTAATAAATGCCATCCTGGCTAACAACACCCACATTCTATCAGTGAATTTAAAAAATATTAAAAATCATTTGACTTGGTGACCATTTGAGTCTGGAAGAAATATGTTGCAATACCTAATGGGAATAAACTAGCCAGTAATGATACAGCACTGCTGTATAAAGAAATATAGAACATTTAAACTAAAACAACAGATTTACACAATGATGACAAAGGAATGTGTGACTAAAGAAAATATGAAAAATTGGGAAAGAAGCCAAAAGACCAATTAGAAAGGCAAAGAAATACTGGAAAATTAAATCATGTAGTGATGCAAAGGAATCAGTAAAATATTATACATCCATTTAATAATAAAAAAAAGGAGATGATATGTCAGGACATGACAGAAAAACTGGCAGAAGCATTAAATAATTACTTTATCTTGGTATTCACTAGAATGACTTATATAACAGACATGACATTCAAAATGAGATCACTTAATATACCAAGGGGGAGAGGATGAGTTATCAGATGAAACTCAGATAAGATCCTTGGTCCAGATGGGTTGCATAGTCTCTATTGGGTAAGAGTTAATGTGAATTTTCTTTTTATTGGGGCATAGGTGTCGCTGGCTGGACAGTAAATTCCAAATATGAAGAGACAGAGAAAGATAAAATAAGTCTATGAAAATATAGACCAATTAGCTCAACAACATGGGTAGGAAAGATAATGGAATCGTTATTGAACAAATAATGTCTAAGGAACAAGTAGCATAATGGATACTAACAAAAACAGAAGGTACTGGAGAAGATCAACAGTTCCAATAGCAGAGAGAAACACAGTCAATGTTTTGAATCCATTATTGGTGATTTGCTAAGCACAATCATAGGACAACAGCCACATCTGATACTGAAAGTTAGGGGAGTTCAGCTCAAGTTGTATCAAACAATGGTTCACACTTGGTGTACTGTGAATCACTCTGTCCTCTATATTATGAAAGGGATTCAGAGGCACGGGAGAAGAGTGCAACTGAAATGTCAAGTTCTAACCTCAAAATAATATTCCAAGGGATTTGAAGATCTCAGGAAGGTGGGAAAGATAGGAGGCAAAAATTTTGTCTGGCAACAAGCCCCATGTTGCTGACTTTCAAATATTCAGCTTCCTCAGACCAACACAAACTGACAGAACTTTTACTTCTGTCTCTGTAGGTGGTGCCCATCTCGATCTGAGCAGCCCACCCCATCATATTGCTCTCTTGCAACAGTTATCACCACAAATATTACCTTTCCCCAACTCCCCATCCATTCCTCACCCTCGCACCTTCTCCTTGCTGGAGAAGAGAATACACAGAAAGTCAGACAGTGGAATGGAAGAGGTGACCACCTACCACTTTAGTTTCCATTGCCCATCTGTCCGCTGGGAAGGATGACAACAGTGACCGTGAGCAAATCAGCCTCATGACACTCAAATATTTTGAAGAGCTGATCACATAAATAGAGAAGCATGAAAATAGGAGCAGGAGTAGGCTATTTAGACCATCGAACTCCACAGCCCACTGTACCCCTGCTAAGCCATTCAACATGATCATGGCTGATCCCCCATATCAATACCATAGCCTGGTGCTCTCCTTAGACCTTTACCTTTGAAAGATCTATTTCTTTCTTAAATATTTCAGTGACTAGGCGTCCAAAGACTTCTGTGGTGGAGAACAAGTTCACATTCCCATGGTGTCCAGGGATGTGTCCGATAGGTGGATTAGGCATAGGAAATGCAGGGGGATAGGGTAGGGGGATGCATCTGAGTGGAATGCTCTTCAGACTGTGGTTGAGAACAATTTGAACTCGGTGGGCTGAATGGCCTGCTTTCACACCGTAGGGATTCTATGATTCTAAGCAATGCAATTCTGTCCAACTTTAGCTAACAGGTCTGTTATGAAGGACTTTGGAAAACATTTTCGAGAAGCCCCCCCACAAATAACAGCCATTGATATTTCTCCATCCAGTACTTTAGTCACAAAACACTCAAGCAAATTAATTAGAAATGACCTTCCCTTTTCAGATCCTCTCTCCGATCAGCTGGAAATTTTCAAGGTGTTCAGTCACCCTCTCATTAATTATAGTTTAGTCATTACCTGACAACAAATGCTTGGCTAAATGGTCTCTAAACCCTGATTTCCCAATCTTGCCCTTCCCAAGTAGTGGAGTCACATGTGCAACCGTCCAGCATGAATGAACATTTCCCAAATTGACAGAACATTGAAAGATTGTACTTCGGTCATCCTACGCTGCAGAGGATTAAATATTGTAAACTTGTGGAATGGAAAGGGTCCGTTGAGGAACTGCACACTCTGGGAAAATCAATGACCCATTAGTTGTGAAAATCATTGTTACCTGTACAAAAACAGTGGGAGGGCAGACATCAGTCAGTTACTGTGCATAATGACAGATGCAACGTCTCATCATTTACCAGACACAAGGCTGATTTCTAAGTTTCTGTTCACTTTGTGAGGTCCAGAGTCCTGTCTGCTACTCCATACTGTAGGAGAGTGAGCTCCATCAGTTATTATTCAAGACAAACAGAATCTTAAAAATTAATTCACAGTGTGAAAGGTGTAGCATCATGGAATCATGGATTAATAGTTTGGTTGCAGCACAGTTCAAGGCCATTCAGCCTGTTTGTCCATGTTGGCTCTCTGCAAGCGCAGTTCACCTATTCCCAAGTCGCAACCCCCACCTTTTCCCCTGTGTTTTGTCTTCATTGAAAGGGACTCAGTTAGTTCAGTTGGCTGGATGGACAGTAATGCCAGCAGCATGGGGTCAGTTTCTGCACAGGCTGAGGTTACTACAAAGGTCCCTACTTCTCAACCTCTCCCCTCACTCTAAGGCATGGTGACCCTCAGGTTAGAATCATAGAATCCCTACAGTGTGGAAGCAGGCCATTCAGCCCATCAAGTCTACAATGACCTTCCGAAGAGCATCCCATCCAGACGCAGCCCCTACCCTGTCCCTGTAACCCTGCATTTCCCAGGCTAATCCACCTAACCTGCACATCCCTGGACACAATGGGCAATTTAATATGGCCAGTCCACCCATGGTCAATTTGTTTTTCTTATTATTGTTCACTTGAACAAAAGAGGCCTTCACTAGACTGTTCAATAAACTCAAAAATAACAATAATAATTAACAAAATAATTTGGGATGGCATGGTGGCTCAGAGGTAAACCTCACACTGCCAGGGACTTGGGTTTGATTCCACCCTCGGGCGACTGTCTGTGTGGAGTTTGCACAATCTCCCTGTGTCTGCGTGCTCTGGTTTCCTCCCACAGTCTAAAGATGTGCAGGCTAGCCAAATTGCCCATAGAGTCCAGGGATGTGCAGGCTTGGTTGGTTAGCTATAGGGAAGTGCAAGGTTGCAGGGATAGAGTGTGGGGGGTGGGGGTTGGGTATGGGTGGGATGCTCTTCGGAGGGTCAGTGTGGAGTCAATGGGCTGACTAGCCTGCTTCCACACTGTAGGGATTCATGGCTCTATGAATAACATTTATTACAAGCAAATATATTCTTCAAACAAGTGACAAACTAAGCTACTATAGAAATTGAACTACATACCCTTAACCCAAACATATACACAGGCAAGAAAATGACATACATAACTCTGCTAAGTTGTTATGGATGGAAAATGTTATGCAAAAAGGGAAATACAACAATACTCTTGTATTGTCAAGAGTAGGATGACACAGAAAGGGTTGACTTCTCACTGTCCCTTTGAATTGCTGTCGATGAGATCTGATTACGGATGGACACAGATCAATGGAAAACCTCCAGACTAGATTTCAGATCGAGTTGAAAAACAGTTAGCAGACCTGATGTTTCTAATTTTGTTATTTTGTTTTCAACCTACTTCTTTGAGAAAGATATAGAGAGTGCTGCATTCAGCTCCATGCTCTAACTCTTACTAATGGAGAGAGAAGGAGAGATAGAGAGAGAGAGAGAGAGAGAAATGGCACTGCTTGTCTTTACAACTTCTCCAACAACTGCCCATATTTTTAGTAAAAAAAAACACTCAGCTCTTCATCTCAGGGGCTGCTGCTAGGATTTACCAGGTCAACAATTTAAACTCTGATTTCTCTCTAAAAGCATGGCTGGACATTATTGTCCGAAATCACTTGTTTATTTTATAACCAGCAAGTGGACTATTGTCTCCATTAACCTTTTGACTTTCCAAATCCAAGCAAACACATGATAATTTTATTGGATGCCAATAATGTCCAAACATGCCCATACTTTAACTGTTATACTTCATAAATAAACGCATTCACAACAGTGTTCAGAACTCATCACAAAACTCCATTTGAGGTTGAACCAGTGTTTTATAGAAATTTGCAAAAACTTCCTTGCTACTCTATTAATATAGCCCAGTTTCCCGCATGTTCTATTAACCTGCAGTTCTCAAGCTGCCCTGACATCTTCAGTGGTATTTTTATGTATAGTTCCACGTCCATCTGTTTTTATGCCTTCTTCAGAATTGCATAGTTGATTTTATATGGTCTTTTCTTGTTCTTCCTACAAACAAGATTTATTTCACATTTCTCTACATTAAATTCCATCTGTCACCTATCTTCCCATTCTAAAGTATGTCTACATCCTCTTGAAGTGTATTACTATCTTCCTTATAGTTTCCAATACTTCCAAGTGTTCTGTCATCCATACATTATGAAATTCTGATCCATACACCCCACAATGTATCAGGAAAAGTGGAACTTCTAATAGTGTGAGATAGTAAGAACTGACGATGCTGGACTCAGAGATAACACAGTGTGGAGCTGGAGGAACACAGCAGGCCAGGCAGCATTAGAGGAGCAGGAAAGCTGACGTTTCGGATCAGGACCCTTCTTCAGAAACATTCTAACATTGACCTCGATAACTCAACAAAAAGAAAAAACAACATTGCACCACTAGTCTCTTTTTTCCTGTCACTTTTATTCTGTGGTCTGTAACTTTGCTGTCAAATCTGTTGTGGCATATTATCAAATATCTTTTGCAAGTCCACTTATGCCATATCAACTACATTATCTCATCAGCG
>NC_063367.1:6416565-6450173 GCF_021869965.1 Rhincodon typus | reverse complement strand
CCATTTCTGAAGAAAGGTCTAGGCCCGAAACGTCAGCTTTCCTGCTCCTCTGATGCTGCTTGGCCTGCTGTGTTCATCCAGCTCTACGCCTTGTTATCTCAGATTCTCCAGCATCTGCAGTTCCTACTATCTCTGAAACATTATCTCATCAACTCTCTTTGTTATTTCAACAAAAAACGTAAAGCAGGTTAATTAAATATATACACAAACAAAAACCAAAGTTTCTGGAAAAGCTCGGCAGGTCTGGCAGCATCTATGAAGAGAAATCAGAGTTAACATTTCAGGTCAAGTGACCCTTCCTCAGAACACAGTTAATTACATGTCCCCTTAACAAATCCATGCTGTCCTTTCTTACTCATCTACATTTGTCCATGTCACTGTTAATTTTGTCCTAAATTATTATTTCTAACTTTCTATCGGCAAGGTTAAAGTGATTTGCATTCTGTTGCTGGCTTAATTTTTTTTTTTCACATTTTTTTAACAAAGCTGTAACATTTTATGTTTTCCAGTCCTTTGGCACAACCACCGGATCTGGAGAGGATTGGGAATTTATGCTCAATATTTCCACAATTTCCACCCTTCCTTCAGTATTCTTGGATGTATCTCACCTGTTCCACGTAACTCCTCACCTTTAAATAAGCTAAGCAATTTAATCCTGTCACTTTATCAATGTTAAACCTGTCCGTATTGTAAATACCTCCTCTTTTACAATGATTTTCTTTCTTGGCAAAAACAGACAGAAAATACTCATTCAGCTATACCCCAGCTTCCTTGTGGCCCCACTCCACCTTTTACACATGTACGCTGTGAGAGGAAAAGACACACACTGAGAGGGGCAGTGTCACAATGGGAGGGGCAGGGACGCAATGAGAGGGGCAGGGTGCTATAAGGTACTGTTCATTGTTGGAGGGGTCACAATGGAATGGGCAGTGTTGTTAGTCGTTGATCACTGGGAATAGCAGGATCCAATCAGATGTTTACAGTGACTGTACCGAAACTGTAGAGTTTCCCCAGTTACTGCATCCTGTGTGTGTGAGAGAGAAAGAGAAAGAAAGAGAGAGAGAAACATCAATAAAGTCCATTCAACGATAGTACAGAAGAAGGCAGAGTCATATCGGTTACTGTGGGAGAGAGATTCCAGGCTGTTTCTGAACAGGAATTATGGAGGCATGATGTTCTTGTAAACTGTACGATGGCTGAGGTCTATCTGTTCATTAATACTGTGAGAGGGAAACAATCAGAGAATGAGAGAAGCTCACAGCACAGAAAGAGGCTGTTCACCCTGAGGTACCAGTATTGGAACTTCAATAAATCATCAGTGCTAAGTCCTATAAACCCATTTTTTCTCCTAACTGTGTAAATCCCTCATTCACTAACATCTGTTCAACACCATCCCTCCCATCACCTATAAAATTACTTATAGAGTACAAAAAATAGAATATGCTGGAGAAACTCAGCAGGTCTGGCAGCATCTGTGGACAGAGAAACAAAGTTTACATTTTGAGTCCATATGACTGTTCCGAGGGAGGGTGACTGGACTCAATATGAAAAGTCTGCATTTCTCTTTATGGATGCTGCCAGACCTGCTGAGTTTCTCAAGCATTCTATGCTTGTGTTTCTGATTTCCAGCATCCACATTTCTTTGTTTTTATTATTAAGTACATGTATGCTACCTTGTCAGGAAGAGAATTCCAGATCCCATAACTCTCCGTGTAAAAACATTTCCATCACTTCTCAGTTCTGGAATACCTGCCAATGATTTTAAGTGCTTAGTGGACCACAATTTGGGGGGATTAATTTTCCCTATTTGCTACATCAAGGTTTTTGATAATTTTGTAAACCTCATACCAAATCACTTCTTCAGTGCCTCTGCTCTGAGGAGGACAGACTGGTATAATCATCATCAGTGACATTATGATAAATTTCACCACCATTCTTTGCTGAATTGTGGCACCATGAAACTGTCCACAATATTCCAGCCGAGGCTCAAACAGTAATTCACAAATTTCTCGCATGATCTCTTCATTTTTATGTTACATTCCTCTGTAAATCCCAATAACACTCTTTCTCCCCCAGCCGATGAACTTATCAACAATGACTTGGAAGTTCCCATTTAGTTATAAACTGGCCTGACTTGGAACTAAATCAGCCTTTCCTTTAGTTGCTGGGCCAAAATCCTGGAACTCCGTCCCTAACAGCACTTCCTTATGGAAGTCATTCAAAAAGGCAGCTCATTGCCACCTTCTGAAGGGTAACTAGGGATCTGCAATAAGTAGCTCATGATATCCTGTTAAAGAATATTACCAAGAAATTAGGATTTGTGTGTACAGGCTCTATTTTTATTTATATTTTACAAAATTGCATAATTTACAGCATTCATTCACATGTGCGCTGCCCAATTGCAAGTCTTTGGCTCGTTGTCTGCTGATGGTTAACCTTCAGCTATTTTCAAGGTAGGGTTTGATCATTATTTACAACTCCCATAGATAGGGAAAGGTCCTAAGTCTTACACCAGCCAGGATTGGAACTGAACCAGTGCCAATGGAGTCATTCCGACTCACTATCGGGCCAACCGAGCCAACCAACCTCCCTGAGTTTATAACATCCCGGCTTTTATATTCTTCATGTTGAAGGGTAAACTCATGCTTGTCTTCATTGAGTTCTATCTGTTAAATACCTACCTGTTTTACCAACCTGTCTATGTCATCCTGAAGTCTGTAACTATCTTCATTGCTGTTTATTACTTTGTAAAGTTGCATACAGTTGCTAACTTTATAATGCTGTGCCCTACTCATGGGTTCCTAACCGATTGTAACAATTGCTGTGATCAGATGGCTGACAGCTACTGTGGAAGGAATGGATTCTGATCAGTTACAGTGATTAGGAAAAAGATAAAAACATAAGAATTAGGAGCAGGAGTCAGCAAATTGCCCCTGTTCCACCATTTGAAATGATTGATCTGATTGCGACCTGAACCCTACTTTCCTGTCTGCCTTCATAACACTCAACATGTTCATTAATCAAAAATCTAACTCAGACTTGAGTATGTTCCACTGCTTACTGGGGTTGGGGGGGCATTGGAGCGGAGGGGGACATCCAAAGTTAAAGAGCCTCTGACTGAAGAATTGCTCCTCATCTCTGTCTTAAATGGGAGACACCTTTATTGAGACTGTGACCCATACATCTAGATTCACCCACAAGGGTTAAATATTGCTCAACCTTCAAACTTTCTTTTTTTTAACTGAATTCTAAAATGCTCCCAATCCTCAAGTTTGCTTCTGTTTATGGCAATTTTATACATCTTTTTGGAACTAATACCATCCCTAATTTCTTTAGTAAGCCATGGCATTTTTGCATGAATAATTGTTGCAATTCATGTGTGCAATCTTTAACTATCAACCACTCTTGATCCACCGTCAAACTCTTTATTAAGATCCCCTTGCCAGTTCAAGCCTCATACCATTGTTACACCCATTATTTAGATTCACTGTGTGTATTATGGTGGGATGGCCTCAAACAGTCACTTTTCCCTGTTGAACTTTTAAGGTAGCTGGCCCAATCTTGAGTCTGTCGGTCAGAACATCCTGGACCTTGTAATGTGCCAGTCGGTGACACTCAGTGATAACTATTTGCACTGGAAGACCAACAAGTTTCAGGCAGAACCAAGAGTGTCTTTCACCGAGCTGATAGCCTTCCAGGTGCATTCAATGTTTGTCTCAGTGTGCGTCCCGGGGAACAGACTGTGCAGCGCAGAGTCCTGTGTCGTGGAGCATCATGGACAAAACTCAACAAAAACCATTGCAGAGATAGTAAGAACTGATGATGCTGGAGGCAGAGATAACGCAATGCAGAGCTGGAGGCCCACAGCAGGCCAGGCAGCAGCAGAGGAGCAGGAAAGCTGACGTTTTGGGTCGGGACCCTTCTTCAGAAATGAATTTCAGAACTTATGAACTTTATGAACTTCAAAACTTCTTTCAGAAAAACCACCTCAGCTCTCTCCAGACTCTTTTCGCAAAGACACGTTCCAGATGAAGGAGGGAGTGCTCACCCTCTATCGCTCGAAGTGGATTTTTAAAACTCTGCCTCCACCGTCCCCCTCCATTGTCAGTTCATTAATGTCCTTTAGGGAAGGAAACTGCCATCCTTACCTTGTCTGGCCTACATGTGACTCCAGACCCACAGCAATGTGGTTGACTCTGAACTGCCCTCTGGGCAATTAGGGATGGGCAATAAATACTGGACTTGCCAGTGGTGCCCTCATCCCTTGAATTAATTTTTAAAAAAAAGTCCTTTTAAGAGTTGGTAGGCTCCTATAAGCAAGGCAGCTCACTCCTGTTCTGGGGGCCCTTGTTGATGGTAGCAGAGCTGGTCCCAAAAGAAAAACTGACTGGGAGAGGGGTGGACAATGAGTACAATAGAGCTTCAGGACAAACTGTGATCCCCAAAACCCCCTTTTTCTGGGGTGGGGGAGCGCTATTCCAGGTGAGTACCCAGAATCCTCTCAAGACAATGTGGCACTGGCAGAGTCAGTCTCCCATTGACCCTGTGCCCAGTCAGCAGAGACTGACTTCAGTATAAACCTTACCTGGTTAACCCTTTCCTGTTCTGATGATCATTGGCTGATGTTCACTGCTCCCTCAATGGATCCAGTCAGGATTGAGGGAACATTTCCCAGGAATTCCCGGTGGGGAATTGGATTGGGACAGGGAGAGGGAAAGAAATGGCAGGCCCTGTTACTGGGACAGTGGGAATAACGGTCCTCATCCCTTTCCCTGCTTCCCAAACACTTGTTGAAAAGCTCTCCCTCCTTTTAAAAAAAGGGCCAGAGTAATGTGTTGTCAGGGAGTTGATCCTATCTCCAGTACAGCTATATTTCTAAGTTTCTATTTCTGAGAATCCCATTCTGCACTGTTGTATGTTGTGGAGTGAGAGAGAGAATGAGAGAGATAGAGAGAGAGAGAGGGATTGTGTGTAAACTGAAAACCAGATTCCAGCCCTCGATCTCGGGGAGTTTGTTGAAGCTGTGGTTGTGTGTATGTTTATTTATTAATGCCGTGTTTCCTTTCTGTTTATCTGTCATCAAAAATGTATGAGGGTTCCGCTCTGCAGAGCAAATCTTCCTAAATGAATATCAAAGCAAGCATTCCACACAGATCCTCGGGAATTTCTTCCCAGGAATTAATTCCCAGTATTTTTGAGGGTCGAGGGACTGTTCACCCCACAACAGTTGCCAACATTTAAGTTTAGAGATACCCTTCCGGTTTAATTTGTTTACGCGTTGCAGTGTCCTATTGGGTCCCAGTGGATCCCAAAGTCCCACCCCCTTCCTTTGTGGATCCTAGTGAAATCTCCCAGTCCATCCATGAGATCTGTTGGGACACCCCACTGGATCTCCAATGGACCCACTGGGATCTCGCCATGCTGTGCCCCAATCCTGCCTATGTCTCACCTACTCCTGAAATTGCTCCTGGATCACTTCCTGCATCTGCCAGATCTGGGATCCTAGCAGCCAGGCGGGATTTTTCTCCGGCACAAGGGAAAGTTCATTCCCAATCCAATTTCACATTGGGAATTCCTGGGAGAAGTTCCGTCAATCCTGGATGGATCCGTTGAGAGAGCAGTGAACATCAGCCAATGAGCATCAGAACAAGAAAGGGTTAACCGGGCAAGGTTTTTACTGAAGTCAGTCTCTGATGGGGAGCCCCAAGGAGATGGAAAAGTTGACTGTGCCTAGTGGCACACTGTCCCAAGAGGTCCTTTATTCCTTTATTCATTCACGGGATGAGGGCATCACTGGTCAGGCAGCATTTATTGCCCATCCCTAATTGCCCAGAGGGCAGTTAAGAGTCAACCACATTGCTGCAGGTCTGGAGTCATGTAGGCCAGACCAGGTAAGGATGGCAGTTTCCTTCCATAAAGGGCATTAGTGAGCCAGATTGATTTTTCCAACAATCAACAATGGATTCATGGTCATCATTAGATTTTTAATTCCAGGTATTTATTGAATTCAAACTCCACCATCTGCCATGGCGGGATTCAAACCCAGGTCCCTAGAACATTATCTGGATCTCTGGATTAACAGTCCAGCAATAATACCACTAGCCCATTGACTCCCCTGTGTTGGTTTCTGGGTACCCAACGTGAATAGTCCTCCACCTGCTGAAAACGGGGGTTTGGCAATCGTTGTAAGCTGTGGAGATTCAAGAAGATGCTTTGTACCTGCAGTGGAGCAGGAGGACCCCTCCAGTAACATGTTCAGAAGACAATTGGAACAATTGGTGGGGCAGATCACTGCCAGGGGCATAGCTCGAAGAACCCAGATACAGAGCAGGAAGAAGCTTAACGATCTGACTTCAGTTGTCAAGGTGCAGAAAGTCAAGTGCTCATTTGTCCCACTGTAGCACTAGCCACATCTCCTTCTCAATTCAGCCTATGTTTTTCTAATCAACCTGTTCAGAGACCTCTGGAGCAAGTGACACTTGAACCCATGTCTCCCGGTCGAGGGGTAAGAGCACTACCATTGTGGCACAAGATGGCCCCCTTCTCCTGCCCAACAGCCTCACCTCCCAATGGTCTCTATCAACCAATTCTTACATAAGGAGGCCAACGGCAACGTGGTTGATGCTTAACTGCCTTCAGGGTAATTAGGGGATGCAATGGCCTCGTGGTATTATTGCTGAACTGTTAGTCCAGAGACCCAGATAATGTTCTGGGCACCTGGGTTTGATTCCCACCACAGCAGATGGTGGAATTTGAATTCAATAAATATCTGGAATTAAGAATCTAATGATGACCGTGAATCCTTTGTCAATTGCCGGAAAAACCCATCTGGTTCATTAATGTCCTTTAGGGAAGGAAACTGCCATCCTTACCTGATCTGGCCTACATGTGACTCCAGACCCACAGCAATGTGGTTGACTCTTAACTGCCCTCTGGACAATTAGGGATGGGCAATAAATGCTGCCTAGCCAGTGATGCCCCCGTCACATGAGAAATAAAATCAAATGGACGCAATGCTCTTGGTGTAGTCTCCTCTGTACAGCTGCAATAACACATCCCAGGTTGGATATTCCAATCCCTTTGCAACAGCGTTCCAGTTGGCATGCCAATCACTTACTGTGCGTGCATACTGATGTTTTTGTGATTTATGTGCCAGAACACCAGATCCCTCTGTAACACAGTGTTGCAGGCTCCCTCCAAGTAAGACAGCAACAATCCTCCCTCCGTATTCCTTTCATCACAATGCTGCTACATGTGTCACCCTGTTGATTGGTTATGTCACCCATTCTGTGGTCTCAGCAGGTTTTGTTAGGAACGTAGCTCAAATCCTATTTCTACCTCACCTCCTCTTAAGCTGCATTTGGTACTGAAGGCACACAATTCGATTGATGTGATACATGTGATAAAACTGTCTGTGAAATTCTCCTGTGGACTATTTTGCTAGAAACATAAACATAAGGGTGGCTCAGTGGTTAGCACTGCTGCCTCATAGCACTGGGGACCAGGGTTTGATTCCACCCTCGGGCAACAGTCTGTGTGGAGTTTGCACATTCTCCCCATGTCTGTGTGGGTTTCCTCTGGGTGCTCTGGTTTCATCCTGTGGTCTAAATGTGTGTAGGTTAGGTGGATTGGCCATAGTGTCCAAAGATTTGTAGGCTAGGTGGGTTAGCCAAAGTAAATGCAGGGTTTTTCTCTTTTTCTATTGGTTGAGTTTCCTAAAGAAGAGGAAATCTTATTGGATTGTGGTTCAATATAGAATTCCTGGAGAAAATGAAGGCAATTCCTCTGAGTGGATTGGTCACCTATGCTTGTCCCATATAGTGGTTGTAATGAGGTCACATAGGTGAACCTCATAGAACATGAATGGGGCTGTTAATCTGGTCCAATCAGGGAGCCCTGGCTGGCAGATATAAACAGGAGGGTCAGGGGTTCTGCCCACTCCAGGAGTTGGCTCAGATTGCTGGGTCAGTGCCATGTACTATGCATGTGTAAATAAAGGGTAGCTTGGTGTCGGGATATTGGCCTCCATGGAGTTATTTTGGTCCACCCTCTGTTGAGAAGTTCAGTGACCTCCCACAATATCAAAACCCTTAATTTCAACAAGTTTACCCCATTAACATAGAAATGGAAAAGTCATAATCCCTGGATATCTGAATGAGACCTGCAGAGGGACAATGAATAGAGGAATCGTGAAGTCATAGAGATATATGGCACAGAAAAAGGCCCTTCAGCCCATTGAGTCTGTGCCAGTCAAAAACAGCCACCTAACTACTCTAACGCCATTTTCCAGTACTTCCCCCATAGCCTTGTATGCCTTGGCATTGTAAGTGCGCATCTAAATACTCCTTCAATGTTTTGAAAGTCTCTGCCTCCACCACCCTCACAGCCAGTCAGTTCCAGATTCCTACCATCCTCTGGCTGAAAATGTTTTCCTCACATCAGATTTACCAGGATGCTGCCTGGACTGGAGGGCAGGTCTTAGGAGGAAATGTTGAGGGAGCTAGGGCTTTTCTCATTGGAGCGAAGAAGGATGAGAGGTGACTTGACAGAGCTGTTGAGAGGCATAGATAGAGTGGATAGTCAGAGGCTTTTTCCCAGGGCAGAAATGGCTATTATGAGGAGGCATAATTTTAAGGTGATTGGAGGAAGGTATAGGGGAGATGTCAGAGGTAGGTTCTTTACACAGAGAATGGTGGGTGCGTGTGGAATGCACTGCCAGTGGTCGTAGTGGAGTCAGATACATTAGGGACATTTAAGAGACTCTTGGAAAGGCACATGGATGATAGTAAAATGTAGGGTATGCAGGGTAGTTTGATCTTAGAGTAGGATGATAGGTCGGCACAACATTGTGAGTGGAAGGGCCTGTACTGTGCTGTCCTATTCTATGTTCTATGTTCCTATAAACCTCCTGCCCCTTACCTTAAATTGATGCCCCTGGTCAGTGATCCCTCCATCCCCCCTTCCTTCCTGCCTACCCTATCTATGCCCCTCATAATTTTATACATTCCAATCATGTTCCACTTCCCCCTCACACCTCCTCTGCTCCAAGGAAAACATCCTCAGCCTGTCCAATCTCACTTCAGAAGTGAAACTCTCAGTCCATGTCTGAAAATATGGCAGGTGAGGGACACCAGGGGTTTGAAGGATTCGGAAACTGGGAAAGCAGATGTTTGGATGGGGTGGACTGTACTTAGACATGGCTGTGACCAACAGGATGCTTGGAGAGCTGAAGGAGGCTGTTTGCCTGTCATGTTCATGCCAATTTTCTCTCTGCAAGAGCAGCTCAATTTTGTCATGCTCTCCTGTCTATTCCCTCCAATCCTGCAATTTATTTCACTTCAGGTGCTTTTCTGATGGTCTTTTGAAAAGCCCAATAGAATCTACCACTAAGTACACTCAGGGGACAATGCGTTCCAAGCTATTTACTGCATAAGCAGACACTCTTCCTCATTTTCCTTCTTTTGTCAGTCTTGACCTCTGTGTCTCGACCTATTCCCTCTGCAAACAGGAACAGCTTCTTTCTACCTGCACCCCTTATAATTATCAAATTTCCTCCTGACCTTCTCTATGGAGAACAGCCTCAGAATAAACAATCTATCCATATTGCTGAATAAATAAATGAATGAATGATTTATTGTCATGTGTATTTTACAAAGAAATATTATAAAATACAGTGAAAAGCTTCCATCTGTGCCATTTTGATAGTTTAAGAATAAGAGAAAATGAAAAGATACAGCTTCAAGAGAAGTCTATTTACGTATCTGAGTTCTGAGCCAGTTCAGAATCACCATGGCCTCGCCAGAGCTACCTGACCTCAAAGTCACCGATCCTCAGGCACCACCTTTCATCACTGGGCTTTCCTCTCCAACATCACCTCGGGGCTCACTTCCCCCCCCCCCCCCCCCGTATCCCCCCCCCCCCCCCCCCCCCCCCCCCCCCCACCCCTCCCACAACTCTGCACTGAGCTCATTGTCTCCCCTCTCCCCCGCCCCGCACTGGGCTCACTCTCTCCCACCACCCTCCCCCGGCACTGAGCTCACTCTCCCCCATGAGTCTCACTGCCGGTGATGCTGGGACGAGCTGTCTCTGTTGCCACCGATCCCACATATGCTGGTGAGGCCAAGCCCACTCCTGCCCTGCAGAAGATGCTGAAAAAATCTTTTAAAGAAAAAAGAAACTGAGCATAGGTAAAAAGAAACAAAGTGAGCAGAAGAGGCCCAGGCCAGGAGCTCAGACACAGCGTCTCTACTCCACCGCCATCTTGGAATGAGTTGAATTAACTGAATATCCTCATCACTTTCATCAATCCTCACCTTTCTAAAGCCTGGACATCTTTTCCTATAACACAATACCTTGAATTGGTTGTAGTACTCCAGTTGAGGCTGAGCGAGTGCTTTATAAAGACAGCAGCATAACCTTCATAATGCTCTTGACTATTTACAAAGCCCAAGATTCTGTTATTCAGAGGGTTAAAAGTTGCCAAAGGAAAACAGTTGATAACAAAAAATGTAAGGGTTAGCAAAAAAGCTAACAGAAAAACATTTCTTTCAAAAATGAAAAGGAACATTCTGCGTGAATACAAAGGCCACTAAAGGATAATAAACAAACTGTCAGAGTGAATAAATAGAATATGAAAACAAACGTATAGAGGGCAACATGGTTTTGAAAAGTATCAGGAAGAAGGAGATGCTCAGGAACATTGAAAACTGATAACTATGACATTGTCAATGAGACAAAGGAAATGTAGGAGAGGTCCTGAAGAAGGGTCACTGGACCCGAAACATTAACTCTGCTTTGTCTGCCCAGATCTGCTGAGTTTCTCCGACAAGATCTGCTTTTGTTTCAAATGCTGGAGATGTTGTTTGTTGCATTGTTGTTCACAACCAATGCACTGTTAAAACAAACGAAATGAGCAATTGAAGCTTTCCATCTTGCACCTGCCAGGACTGACACAAGAATACCAAATTTCAAAGGGAACAACAATTTACTTAGTATAAGAAAAAGTTGCTAGTTGGTTTGCCGTTCATTCAGAGTTGACTTGCCGACCAATCAGCACCCTTTTCTCATAATCTACTCCCAGACCATAATAAAGGTCGGCAGCAGGGATGTGCAGATGAAGGTGAGTACCCTTTGTGTTCATTCACGGGATGTGAGTTTCCATAGCTAAGCTAACATTTATTGAACATCATTAATTGCACTGAAGAAGTTGGTGGGCGGCCACTTTCTTGAACTGCTGATCACCTACCACAGCGGTAGGTCCACCCACAGTCCTGCTGGGGAGAGAATTCCAGGGTTTTGACCCAGTGACAGTGAAGGAACAGACGTATAGACGCAAGTCAGGATGGTGTGTGACTTGGAGGTGTCCATTTATCTGGCCAAGGCTGGAGCTCTTCAGTTTCACTGTTCAAGCCTTTCCCATGCGATCAATTTCACTCACGGAACTCTTCCCACTGTGCACTCACCTTGATGACCCTGGGAAGTTGCTGTCAGTTCGGGAGACAGGAACCTGCCTGGGAAATCCAAATCTCAAGGCTAAAGCAACTTACAATTTTGCTTTATCACAATCTCAGCAGCTTCTTAATTATATCGCATGATGATCTGTGGGAGAGATCCTCACTTTCCTTCAGTCAGATCTCCTGGCACCCCTCCCCTCATCAAACCTCAGCACAATTTGGAAGACAGTGAGACCACTTTGGACTTCCAATCTTCCTTTTCAGGAATTTCCCGGCCAATTCCAAGCCAAGCAGCGACTGAACTTAACCTTCAATGGCTGGGAAAGCACTTAACAAAAAATAAACAAAGAACCGTGGATGTTGATTATTTGTAACAGAAGTAACAACGGCTGTAGAAACACTGCAGCATGTACGGAGAGAGAAAGCAGAGTTAGCGTTTCAAGTCCAGTGTCCCTGTTTCAGAATTGTATTTTTGTTGCTGGGAGAATACTACTTTACAGCTCTGTTTCCGTCATGGATGCTAACAGATTTGTTGGCTGTTTGAAGCATTTTCTCTTTTTGATATTGGAATTCCAATATTGGCTGTCTCTTACTTTTGTCATAATGTGAATGGTTGTCTTTGACACTGGAGGGAAGTACCAAGTGGTGTCCCACAGGGGTCAGTGTTGAGACCGCTGCTGTTTTTGATGCATATTGACCACCCAGGCTTGAGGACAGATGGGATTTGATTGAGGTTTTGATAAAGTAATTCAAGTGGGACAGTTTGTGACACCAGTCATGTTGGTAACCAGAGAATATAATGTGACCCAATAGGGAACTGTCATAAACTGAGACGCCCCCAGTCCTCAGCAGCTGGACAGGGCCTGGTCTTTGGCAGTGGTCAGTTCGTGAAACCAAGAGGCCATGGAATGAACAAAAAACGATATTTGTCTTAACTTTATCACATTTTTTAAATGTATAATTTATGTAATTAAATGGCACTGTTTTTGTGGTGACTTATACACTTTTTACTGTATTTTCACAACAAGTGACAACTGAGCTGGAGATGTTGTATAACGCAATGAATAATTTTACTCAGGACTAGGGTACCTGAAGGAACAGAGGAAGCAGCTTTAATATGGATTTTCAAAAAGGAACTGGGTGAGTCCTCAAGGAGAGAGTGAGGGATTGGGACCAATAGCCCAAGGTATTAGTTCCATCAGACAACCAATATGGGATTATGGGTCTTATGACACTCTCAGGTGTTGTGTTATTCTGTGTTTCCACGACTGTACGTTTGAGAGGAATTTACAAAGCATTTGCCAAACAGGATCCAAGGCCCAAGTCCACACCTAGGCCCAAGATCAGCTACAGGTCCATAACCAGCCCAAAGACCAAAGCCCAGACCTATATTCTTGAAGATTGAGAGAGACTCACATGTTGCAATTTTGGAGTTAGACACATACTGATATTTATGGAGTGCTGTGCATAATCTGCTTTCTGTCTCATTATGCAGTGACTCTGGTTAGTATTGTACAACAGAGAGACCTAAGATTCAAGTTCATAGTGCTTTGAAATTTGCGTACATGTAGACAAGGTGATTAAGAAGGCATTTAGCATGCTTGCCTTCATTGCTCAGGAGTAGAGGAGTTTGGGACATTATATTGAGGTTGTACAGGACGTAGGTGAGGCCTCTTCTGGAGTACTGTATCCAGTTCCGTCACCCTGTTATAGGAAGGATATTATTAAATTGAGAGGACTAAGAAAAGATTTACCAGATGTTGCTGGTAATGATGGGTTTGAGCTACAAGAAGTGGTTGGATAGGCTGGGACTCATTTTACTGGAGTGTAGGAGATTGAGGGGTGACCTAATACAGGTTTATAAAATCATGAGGGGTGTTAGTAAGGTGAGTGGTAAGTGTCTTTTCCCCAGGATGGGGAAGACTGAAGGACGTACATTTAAAATGAGAGGAGAAAGGTTTAAAAAAAGACACGAGGGGCAATTTTTTTTATACAGAGAAAGTGGTGGGACAAACTTCCAGAGGAAGTGGTGGATGCAGGTACAGCTACAACATTTAAAAGACATTTAGATCAGGACATGAATTGGATATGTTTGGAGGTTTATGGGCCAAGCACAGGCAGGTGGGACTAGTTCAGTTTGAGATTATGCTCGGCATGGACTGGTTGGACCGAAGGGCCTGTTTCCGTGCTATACAACTCTATCACTCTATGTCCCACTTACAGACCTAGGCCCAGCCAATGTTCCAGGACTAAACCCAGCCACAGGCCCACAGCGAGTCTAAGGCCCAGGCTCAGACCAAGACCCAGCCCCGGATCCAGATACAGGCCCAGACAAAAACCCAGAGCCAGGTGCAAACTCAGTCCTGACAGTGAGAGAGAGAGAGAGAGAGATCAGTGGCCCAGCCTGACCACAGACACTGAGCAGTTCCCTTTCCCAGACCCAGCTCTTTCCTGTGAAGTTTCTGTCTGGTTTCTGAACAGGAATTCTATCTGAAACATTATTTCCATATGTTCCCCTCGATTTTTAAGTGTATAATACAGTCGATTGGCCTGTTATAGACTGGTTGGTAGGCTGTGCTTAACACGGGGAGTTCAGGATTTTGTAATCCCGGACTAGGATTGCCACCCTCTCTCAACTGGAAGGAAAGGACAAGACAGTGGTAATAGGCAAACGTCTGTTCTCTCTGCAGTTCACTGAGTCCATATGGAATTGAACAGCTGGGAGACGCTGAACTCCTGCAGGCCATGTTTGTGTTTTCGTGTGAGACTTCAGATTACTGACCCTGGAACAATTCATCGCAATGGGGGAAACATCACATCACCACTGAGCGCCATCTGATTGATGGTGACATTAAAAACTGATGTCTTTTTAAACCTGGACTGACTTCCCATTTCTGAGCAATGAAAAATAGGAAAATGGCGCAACAGATGATATTCAAGAGAAAAGAACTGTACCAGCACCAATACAACCTCCCTCTCGCCATCCCCCAAACCCCCCCACCCCCAACACACAAACTGTGCCAGTGCAGGTATCGCTGTGTTAGTGCTGACATCCCACACACACTATGCCCATTCCGATACCACAGACACATACTCACTGAGCCAGTTCTAATATCCCACAAACTCTCACTGAGTCAGTACTGATAAATCTCGCAGCCAAATAGAATTCTAGAGATTTATGTTTCCTCGTCACCTTCTGTGAGGAAAGTTATTCTCTAAACCTCCTGCTCCAGACTGTAAGTCAATGCTCCCTGGATCAGGAGCCTTCAATAAAGAGGCTTAAGGTTTCTTATCTACTGTCATTAGTCCCCTCATAATTTCCTTCCTGTCAATTAGGTTTCCCATCAGCCTCGTCTGATCAAAAGACTATCCACTCTTTCCATGTCTCATTAATCGAAAGGTCTTGACACAATATTTGAGGGTGCATAGCCATTTCACTCACAATTGACATTGTGTTTGGCATTAACAGAGCAGACTTTCACTCCTCAAAGGGGAGGCAATGGCTTGTTAATGCAGAGACATTGGTAACGCTCTGGGGACCCAGGTTCGAATCTCCATGGCAGATAATGGATATTGAATTCGATAAAAATCTGGAATTAAGAGTCTAATGATTACCAAGAACCCATTGCCAATCGTTGGAAAAATCCCATCGGCTCAATAATGTCCTTTGGGAAAGGAAACTGCAAACTTTACCTGGTCTGGTGCGTACATGACTCCAGACCCACAGCAATGTGGTTCACTCTTAACTGCCCTCTAGGCAATTAGGGATGGGTAATAAATGCTGGTCCACCCAGCAAAGCCCTCATCTTGTGAATGAATATTAAAAGAAGACATTGGGATTGTCTCTGAAGCATTTTGTTTGGTGACTGTGTTAGTGAGCATACGATTTGAGCGCATAGGTGAGGTTTTGACAATGCAACCCTATTGTTCTCAGCCAATGCGAGATAATGCCAGCCTGAATAATTGGCGTGCCTGACCCTTGCAGAACCTTCATTGTTGTTCTTTCATCCTCCCCCTTGACATGCGAGATGCTTCTATGCAGCATTGATGATGATGTTTCTGGACCCTGCTATGTCTGTTGTCCAAGTCTCCATGTTATAGAGAAGCACAACACAACAAAATTTGAGTTCAGATCCTTCACAGTACTTGAAATCTTCACAATTTAATTTCCCACTGGCTGAGCAAACCAAAGAGCTTGCTAGACCTTTTCCCCAGCACCGTTGTCAACAGGGCCCTCAGCCGGGTCTGACCCATCTCCTGTACTTCTGCCCTCACTCCCTCTCTTCCCTCCTGCAACAGCGATAGGGTTCCCCTTGTCCTTATTTACCATCCCATCAGCAATCACATCCAGAACATCATCAGCCGCCATTTCCACCACCTCCAGTGGGATACCACCACCAGATACATATTCCCCTCCCCTCCCTTGTTTGCCTTCCACAGGGACCATTCCCTCTGGGATACCCTGGTCCACTCTTCCTTCACCCCCAACATCCCGCCCCCACCCCCCTGCCCCCTCACAGCCCCACGGCATTTTCCCCTGCAACCAGCGAAGATGTAACACCTGCCCATTTACCTCCTCCCTCCCCAGTATCCAGGGACCCAAACATACCTTCCAAGTGAAGCAACATTTCAGCTACACTTCACACAATCTAGCCTGGACCCTTCTTCAGATTTTCTGAAGAAGGGTCCCAACCTGAAATGTTAAGATTCTTGCTCCTCTGATGCTGCCTGGCCTGCTGTGTTCCTCCAGCTCCACACTGTGTTATCTCTGCCTCCAGCATCTGCAGTTCTTACTATCACACAATCTAGTCTACTGTATTCACTGTTCACAATGTGGTCTCCTCTACATTTGGGGAAACGAAGCATAGGCTGAGTGACCACTTCACAGAACATTTACGTTCTGCTTGCAAAAAAGACCCTGAGATTCCAGTTGAGTGCCACTTTAACACACCACTCTGTTCCTTGGCAAACATCTCTGTCTCAGGCTTGCTGCAGTGTGCTAGTGAAGCTCAGCGCAAGCTGGAAAAGCAACATCTCATTTTCCACTTGGGGACCCTGCAGCTCTCTGGACTCAATATCGAGTTTTAGGGTCTAAACTCTCCCATGTCCTAGACCCCGACCCCACACACCTTGTTATCACATCACTTGCCATTACACAACCTATTGTTAGTCACTAACAGCCCCCATTAACAGCTATTCACCCTCCTAGCCAGATCGTTATCAACTCCTTTGTCTATCCAAGTGCTCTTCTCTCTCTTGGGCTCTAACCTTTATCCTATCATTTACTCCCTATCCCATCCCCCTCCCTATTTTCGGCATATAAATCAGCGATTTCCTCACTGCCATCAGTTCTGAGGAAGGGTCAATGGACCCGAAACGTTAACTCTGATTTTTTCTTCACAGATGCTGCCAGACCTGCTGAGCTTTTCCAGCAACTTCTGTTTCTGTTCCTGATTTACAGTATCCGTAGTTCTTTCAGCTATTTTTAAGAGGCAAAGACATTGTAAGTATGCTCTCCCTTAAAAACAGAGACCAAAACATTTTAGGGCTAAAGGGGTCAAAAGTGTTAGAATTAGAATAAGATTTTATTATCATGTGTACTTGAGTGAGAGAACCTAGGAGTACAGTGAAAAGTGTACAGAGTCATCATTCTCTGGCATCATCTTGGTTACAAAACCAGAATTTAAATCTAAACAAAGCAGAAAGAAAGCCAAAAGGTAAGATCTCAGATCTCAAAGTCTAAAGTCTTATCTCCATAAAGGTGTTTGAAATGTGAAATAATTGCATAAGAGGCCTGTATCCCATCACCAAGTCTCCCTTTATTTACTAGTGCACAGTACACTGGCTATAGCCAGCTTGGAGTCAGTCCCCTGAAGTGAGGTGATTCTCGTCTCCTGGTTATATTTTTATTATTGTTTGTACATAACACCAACAGGAAAAGAACACCCATGTGACCAAAGCATGAGTATCAAGCAGGGTCCCTGTAGGTGCAATGCCTACGTGAAAAGGAACAGTGAGGGTAGGGTAGGGATCAAATTAAAATAGAGGTTGTGGGGGAAATAAAGCACTCCACACCACCCCTCCCCCTCCCTCCTCCCAGTGCCCACCTCTCCTGAAAGGCACCGAGAGCGCCGGTGCATACCACGTGTTCCTCCTCCAGGGACACCTGGGCACGGACGTAGCTATGGAAGAGGAGCAGGCAGTCAGCCATAATGACCCCCTCTCCTGGTGTCAGCCAGGGCTTTTCTGATTGGCCCAGGTTAACAACCCCAGTCAATGACCACATAGTCAACAAGGTCAACCTGGTTCCAATCACTACATCCCCCACACCCTCTAAGTCTGGGGATATAGGCCTGGACTTTGGCTTGTAGTTTCCCTGCGACGTTTTCACCCCAAGCCCAGTTCCTCTGATTCGGACTCCGACACAGGTGGTGTGTATTGGACTGCAACATGTCTCCGGTGTCCGGAGCATCTTGGGAGAGTTTCCTCCTCTTCATCCACCAGTAATGGTATCAAGGCTGCGTCCACCTCGGACTCTGAGGTCTGCTCGACACTAGATGGAGGGGCAGAACCTACAGTTTCCGACAGGCCTTCAGGCTGTTCTGAGGGGCCAGGTATGTTTTGCTCCTGACCCATTTGTGAGGTAACAGCTTTCAGGTCATTCACATGTTTGTTCAGGACTGTATCAACTACCTGACCTTCGTAAGTCACAGGTCCTTACCTCGCATCAACCTCGCCTCGTACCCAAACAGGGCCATTTCCATGGTTCCAGCACCAAACGTCATCCCCAGAAATAAATCCTCTCTCTCGTTTAGAGGGGCATGTAGCTGGCATTGGCGTTCCTGCTGCACAGGTGTAAACTGGTTTATTCAACTGTGTAACCCAAATAGGTCACTTGGGGCGTCTGGAAAGCACATTTTTCCTCTCTAAGGCGTACGCATGTCTGGGAGAAACGTTTAAGCACTATGTCCAGGTTCTCCAAGTGTTCTTTATTGGTCTTCCCTGTTATTAGTACGTCATCCAGATAAATGGCAACCTGGGGCAACCCTTGTAAAATGTTCTCCATGGTCTGCTGGAAAAGAGAGCAGGCTCATGATACCTCAAATGGCATTAATGGGCATTAATCGTAGCGTATTTCTGAGACACCTCATCCAATCACAATTGCAGGTAGGTGTGGCTCATGTCCGGTTTTGGAAAGGACAGCCCATCCACCAACTATGCGGCAGATCAGGTATTTATCCAGCTGAAAGAAACGGTTTACCATTTGCTTAAAACCCCCACAAAGGTGAACCAAGCCGTTAGGCTTCACAATCGGTATGAACCGTGCTGCCCATTCTGTAAACTGCACTGGTTTGATAATTCCCTCGTTCTCCAGCTTCCTGATTCTCGCCTCTACCTTTTTCCGTAAGGCAATGGCATTGGGCAGGCCTTGCAAAATCTCAGAATTTCTTCCTGGTCAACACATAAAGTGGTTTTGGCCTCTTTGATAGTCCCAAGTCCTTCCTGAAATGCTCCTGGGAAGTTCACTCAGACTTCACTGAGGCAGCCATTTTCGAATTGAAAGATGTTGAGGTGAGTCTTTATCAATTAATTCCGCCCCAATAGGCTTCCGCCTGAGCCCCTTACTACTATCAGTGGTAACTGCACCAGCTGCTTCTCATAGGAGACTGGAACCAAAGTTGTACCCTTAATCTGCAACAGTTCCCCAGCGTATGTTCTCAGTCTGGCTGAGGTCTTGTGCAAACTGAAGGGTTGGAGTTCCCAGCGAATCCTGTTAAAGACAGATTCTGCACCCACAGAAACAGCTGTGCTGGTATCGACATCCATAGGAAATGAGTGACCATTTAACCAAACGTTAATTATAATCGGTTCAGATTTGGATGTCACTAAGCAATTTAGTTGTTCCAACCCAAGTGTAGGGTGACTTTCAAGGGTGTGCATTCTCCTGAGAACCAGCCTATAAGTTTTCTTACTCAAGTCACGCCATGTAGGACTCTTTTGGTCTCTCAAGTCCACATACCGGCAGCAACTGCAATGGCTTGCCGATCCAGATCCTGGC
Source organism: Rhincodon typus (assembly GCF_021869965.1). Taxonomy (NCBI): domain Eukaryota; kingdom Metazoa; phylum Chordata; class Chondrichthyes; order Orectolobiformes; family Rhincodontidae; genus Rhincodon; species Rhincodon typus. Next base: position 6,430,661 of record NC_063367.1, on the reverse strand, counting down.
TCATGTTTTAGCCACTTGGCCGAGGCTTGGCTTTGTTGTGGGGTTTTGCTGTGGGTTGGCCGAGGGTTCCTCTGATCAGGATATGCCTGTGGAGGCTCTGTGATTGCCTACACTGAAGTGGTGTTCCCCAAGCTCAGTTGGACAGGTAAGAAAGTCCACTTTCATTGGGACGATCTGCAGCTGTCATGATCCACGTGTTGCATTTCCTAATGACAAAGCCAGCTGTCATTCCGGTTTGAAGTCCAGTTGGGCTTCAGCTGGTAGGTGCTTCTGCTGGTTACATCATTAATCCCACACACCCTGATCTCTCAGCATCTCATTCAGCATTAACCTAAAATCACACGCTTCTGCCATTCGCCTCAACCTCGTGAACAATCCCGAAACGGATTCCCCCCCGGTTCTCTAACGGCTGAATAAAATAACGATAGCATTTCAGAAGTAGAGGAGGTTTGGGATTGTAATATTCCTCAATCAGTTCTGTCAACTCTTGAAAGGTTTTAGTGTATTGCCAGGAGTAGCCGCAACCTTACTGCCACTTCAGACCCCCAGCTGCCACTCCGTGCACAGTCTGCTCTCGCTGCCGATGCCATCTGCTGTCGTCTCCAATCACCGGGAGAAACTCTGCCTCAGCAGGCTGCCAGGAGGGAGCCTGCCACCATCCTATGCACAGGCCTATCTCTCACTGTCGCACTGAAGCTGCCGATTAACCCAGCGCAGAAAGGGTTTTAAAGAAAAGAAAGACAGAAAAGAAGAGAGCAAATGTAAAAAGAAACAAAAGAAAGAAAGCAGAGGGGTGCGGACAAGCCCCAGGCTAAGGGGCCTGCATACAGCCTGCTACTGTGCTGCCATCTTGGCAAACTCCGAGGTGAGGAGAAGTGGGAAAAAGGGACTAAGTTGGATGATCAGACATGATCATATTGAATAGTGGAGCAGGCTCGAAGGGCTGAATGGCCTACTCCTGCTCCTACAGTCTATGCTTCCATGTTTAAGTAAAGCCTACACTATCCTTGGCTATATTAATAGAGGCATAGAGTACAAGAGTGAGAAGGTGATGTTGAACTTGGATAAAGCACCCTTTCACTTGGAGTATTGTGTAAAGTTCTGGGCACCACATTACAGGAAGGACGTGAATGCATTGGAGAGAGTGCAGAAGTGATTTACAAGAACGGGTCCATGGATGGGTCATTTCAATGATGAGGATAGATTGAAGAAGTTGAGACTGTTCTCCTGGGAGATAAAATGGCTAAAGGGAGAAGTGATATAGGCTTTCAAAATTATGATTGGGCTGCACAGAGTAGATAGAAACTTTTCCCATTTGTAAAAGGGCCGAGAACGAGAGGGCAAAGCTATAAAATGATGTGCAAAAGAAGCTAGGGTGATACAAGAAAAATCCTTTTCATTCAGTTAGTAGTTAGGGTATGGAATGCTCTGCATGGAAGTGATAGAGGCAGGTTCAACTGGAGGCATTCAAGAGAGCATTGGGTGATTGGATAAAAGTAATGAGCAGATGTACGGTGAAATAACAGGAGATTAGCACAAGGTAATGATGTTCATTTAATGAGACAGTGCAGGCATGATGGGCTGAATGGTCTCTGAATGGCATAAGACTTCTGTGATTCTGTGATTTTTGTACTGCTATCTATAAAGCGCAGAATCCCACATCTTCTTCACAAATTAAATGGAGCCCACTTGTCAATTATGAGCACTTTGGTTAGATTTTATTGGTTAACTATGACCAATAACTAATAGTTTGTCACTCCAGCAATGTCCTCATGCCCACACAGTGTCGGGCAGGAGTCACGTGGAGGTCTTTCATCTAAAGGTTGGCATATTGCTTATTGCAGTCACCCACTTGCGTTTTCCTTAACAATAATCCAAGGTTAATCATGGTCATTATCCAGGTTTTTGTCACAGATACAAATTGGCAAGTTTATTGACTTCAGTTTCACAACTTGGCCTGGGGGATTGACTGGGACAGCATTTATTGCCCATCCCTAGTTGCCCTTGAGAAGGTGGGGGTGAGCTGCCTTCTTGAACCATTACAGTCCATGTTCTGTGGGTTGACCCACAATGCCATTAGGGAGGGAATTCCAGGATTTTGACCCAGCGACATTGAAGGAATGGTGACATATTTCTGAGTCAGGATGGTGGAGTGGCTTGGAGGGAACTTGCAGCTGGTGGTGGTCCCATGTATCTGCTGCCCTTGTCCTTCTAGATGGAAGTACTCGTGTGTTTGGAAGGTACTGTCTAAGGATCTTTGGTGAATTTCTGCAGTGCATCTTGCAGATAGTATGCACTGCTGCTACTGAACATGCTAATTCTTAAATTAATAAAAATGGTGCCAGATCGCGTTGAAAAATGGAAACTTTTCACTGTATTTTCTTGTATTCTTTCTGCAAAATACATGTGTCAATAAAATCAATCATTCTAAAATCATTCATTCATTCTAGGATCTTGGCATTGAATTAGAATTAGAATTAGAATTAGAATTAGCTTCATTGTCACATATTCAAACGAGTACAGTGAAAAGCATACAAGTCACTGCTTACAGCACAATCTTAGGTACAAAGGTCCCTAGGTACGGCTCTTTTAGTTCTAGTTCTTGGAAAAATAGAGAAGTAAAAAAGTCTAGCATTGCAGATTTTAGGAATAAATTATAAAATTGAGGGAAAAACAAGTTCTGAACAATGGTCTTCTGGCCTAGTCAATGTTGGCACCTAGCCTGCAACCTCTACCAGGCCTTGACTCCAGACCACGCCTGGCTTCACTTCAGGGTTCATGAGACCAGGAGCTGGCTTTGGTATCACCTCGGGACCAGAAGTTCACACCGATGCTCTCCCAGGCCAAGAGATTGCCACGTATGGCCCGAAGACCACTACCAGCTGGGTAGCTGAGAGATTGCCACGCCAGGCCAAAAGGATGCCATGCTGGGCTGGGAGACCACCATGCCAGGTCTGCGCTGAGGCCAGGAGCTCCGCGGGCCGCAAGGCCCAAGATCGGGAGGTCAGAGGCCGCAAGGTCCAAGGCCTCAAGGCCTGAGGTCGGGTGCTCAGAGGCTGCAAAGCCCAAGGTCAGGAGGTCAGAGGCTGCAAGGTCCAAGATCGACTGATGAGAGGCCGCGAGGTCTGAGGCCAAAAAAAGAGAGGAGAGGAGGAAAGACAAAAGAGAAAAAAAAGAGAGAAAAAAAGTAAAGGAAGGGACAGTGTGGACGAGCCTTGGCTGAAGCATTCTACTCTTGATCTTAATCAACAGGGAAGATGTTGTGTTGTGGGGGCTGCATGGAAGAAAAGAAACTTAGTTTTTTAGGTATTTGGAAAAAGGTTCAGAAAGATTTACCAGGATATGCCAGTAATGGAGGGTTTGAGATATAAAAATAGGCCAGATAGGCTGGGACTTTTTTCACTGGAGCGTAGGAGGTTGAGCAGTGACCTTATAGAGGTTTATAAAATCATGAGGGGCATCAATAAGGTGAATGGCAGGTTTTTTTTTCCTTAGGATGGGTGAGTTCAAAACTAAGGCCACATTTTTAAGGTGAGAGGAGAAAGTTTTAAAAAGGACATAAGGGGCACTTTTTTTACACAGAGAGTGGTTCATGTGTGGAATGAGCTGCCAGAGGAAGTGGTAGATGCGGGTACAGTTACAATGTTTAAAAGGCATTTGGGTAAGTACATGAATAGGAGAGGTTTGGAAGGATATGGTCCAAATGCAGATAGGTGGGACTAGTTCAATTTGGGAACATGGTCAGCATGGACTGGTTGGGCCAAATGGTCTGTTTCCATGCTGTATGACTCGATGGCTATAACTATATCTGACTGCCTCTTGAAAACATTCAATGACAGAAAATTCTACAAGATCACCACAGTCTGGGTGAAGAAATGTCTTCTCGTCTCAGTCCTAAGTCTTTTTACTGTATCACTCTCTCCAAGCAAGGAAGCCATGATAAATCTGTGTAAAATCTGGCTGGACCTCCTCTGGATTGTTGAATACCAGTTCTGGGCACGGCATTTTAGTTAGTATGTGAAGGCATTGGAGGGAGTGCCTGAGAGGTTTATGAGATTGGTTCCAGGGATGAGGAATGACAGTAGCGAGAATAGATTGGAGAAATTGGGAAACAAAACACTCACTGAGTTAACGCTTCGGGCCCGGTGACCCTTCCCCAGAAACAGTCACCAGACCCGAAACGTTAACTCTGTTTTTCCCTTCACAGATGCTGCCAGACCTGCTGAGCTTTTCCAGCAACTTCTGTTTTGTTTCCTGATTTACAGCATCCGCAGTTCTTTCGGTTTTTTATTGGAGAAATTGGGATTGTTTTCCTTTGAGAAAAGCAGGTGAGAAAAGAAGTTTTTAAAATCGTGAGGGACAGATTCGATAGAGAGAAACTGTTCCCATTAGTGAAAAAATCGAGATGCAGAGGACATCAATTTAAAGTCAAGGCCAAATGCAGGAAGGTTCTATGATTCTATGATTTTGTGATTCTATAATGCTAGAGTTGAGGAGGAATTTATTTACACAGCAAGAGGTCAGGGTCTGGAAGGCCAAGTCTTGGCGTGTGGAGAATGCAGACTCAATTCAAAAGAGAATTGGACAATCAACAAAAAAAAATCAAAGAGAAATTGCAGAGTTAAGGGAAAAGACAGAGTATGGGAATTGCTGGGTTTGTTTTGCAGTGAACAGGTACTAATACAATGGATCAAATGGCCTCCCACTATGTCATTAGCAGGTTGTGACTCCGAGCACAACATATAACAGCTGCACTGAGAGAAGAAGCAACTTTCAAACATAATTACTTCCATAATTTAGCCATTTACCAGATACCAATGATTTGAATGATGCCTTTGCCAGCTTTGAGAGAATACTTACATAGCGGTTGAAGCTGACTGTCGATGTGCAGGAGCAAAGTTCCAGTTTCCCCCTAATTTATTTCCCACCACAGACAATCCATGGTGACGGGGTCTAAATGAAGTTTTATAATCCCATCCAAGTGTTACTTAGGAATGAATAATAGAATTATTCAGAGTAATTTGACAATTTTAATCAGTTCATATATTATCTGAATGCTGTCTTGGTGTGAGATGTGGCTGTACTAATCACCAGCAATTGGTAAAATGAAAGATTAAAGGCCTCCTATTGAATGCTTGCGGTCGTTAATTGAATGTGAATATGCGAAGAGCTGTGTTTCAAGGCACTGCCTGCAGTCAGTCCCACAATCTTCACACTGTGTCGTGGAACAGTGAGCCACAGACCTCATGTCAATGACACTGTGAGAATTTGACTGAATAAATAAAACCTGGGGAGATCAGAAATGGAAAGGGAATATCTGAAGGGGGAGAAAGTGTCAGTTAGTATCAGTTTGAGGATTGCTGCCCTGTACCATGCCAACATTACACTGGTACTGGGGGCAGGAGTCCAGAGATATGCAGTCACACAACCAGAACTGGGCTCTCTTCAATATTAGAAGGCACAGACAGTGAGGGGTCAGTGAGGAGAAGGTGAGGCAATTTTGAGGGTCAGTGAGGAATCAATGAGAGTCCATGAGTGGTCAGTGAGGGTCAGTGAGGTGACAGTGAGCAGACAGTAAGGGTCAGAGAGAGTCAGTGAAGGTCAGGGAGGGTCAGAGAGAGTCAGTGAAGGTCAGTAAGGATCAGAAAGAGTCAGTAAGCGTCAGAGAGAGTCAGTGAGGGTCAGGGAGTCAGTGAGAGTTCATTGGGGGGTTAGTGAGGGTCAGTGAGGTGACCCTAAGGAGATATTGAGGGTTGTTGGTAGCAGCTTGGAACATGATGGAAAACATCACAAATGCACATAGGACATGTGTAGTTGGCGCAGAAGGAGACATTAATCTGCTTGGCCATTTGTGAAGCATGCTGGTTGGTGCAGCTCCATCAACACTCAAGAAATTTGACACCATCCCAGGACAAAGCAGCCCACTTGATTGGCACTAGATTCACAAACATCTACTTCCTCGACCACCAATGCTCAGTGGCAGCAGTGTGTACTATCTACAAGATGCACTGTAGAAATTCACAGAAGTTACAATGTTTAAAAGGCATTTGGGTAAGTACATGAATAGGAGAGATTTGGAAGGATATGGGCCAAATGCAGATGGTGGAACTAGTTCAGTTTGGGAACATGGTCAGCATGGACTGGTTGGACCAAATGGTCTGTTTCCATGCTGTATGACTCGATTGCTATAACTATATCTGACTGCCTCTTGAAAACATTCAATGACAGAAAATTCTGTAGATCCTCAGACAGCACCTTCCAAACCCACAACCACTTCCATCTCGAAGAACAAGGGCTGCATTACATGGGAACACCACCCCCTGCAAGTTCCCCTCCAAGCCACTCACCATCCTGACTTGGAAATATATTGCCACTCCTTCACTGTCGCTGGGTCAAAAATCCTGGAATTGCCTCCCTAATGGAATTGTAGGTATGCATAGAACACAAGGCCTGCAGAAGTTCAATAAGGCAGCTCACCCCCACCTTCTCAAAGACAAGTAATAAATACCAGCCAGCCAACGACACCCACATCCCACCAGTGAACTTAACAAAAAGATGCTGCTGTGGCAGAAATGGGTCTTTGCTGATTTTATTGGAGCTGTTTAGTATGGAGCACCTTCTTCCCTTTGATACTGACCCACAAGTAAACAGGCTTCTAGAAATGGGGTGTAGGCTATGGGAAAACATGTGTGTGTTAGGCCCTGTCCCTGCAGTGAAGCCTGTGCTCCATACATTTTGGCTATCTCTGCCAGTATGAGAGTCAGTGTGCAACAGACACTGCACATTAATAAAAAAAAACCAAATGCATAAGCATCTTCCACCCTCAGAATAAAGTTTAGGAACATCAGGACCCTCATGGACAACTCAGCAGGAACAGACCTGAACCTCACAATGCTATCCTCACTTGGGGGAACTCCGTCTCTATGATGTTGACATCACTGCTCTGGATGAGCGGTGGTGGGTAGGAGAAGGTCAACTCAAACCACAAGGTGGCGGATACAGCTGCTGGGTGGGTAAATCTGAGGAAGAACACTGACTCCATGAGTGTGGGTACACCATCAAGAACAAACTAATTGGTTGAGCCTTCCTGTGGGATAACCAAATGCCCCATGACCTCATCAGCTCACCGTAGTCCATCGCAGTCATCAGTGCATACGCCCTGAGTCTAGAAGCAATGGCTGAGCCAAGAAGAATTTTTCTCCAGCCTTGAGCACTTGTTATCTGTGTCCCAAAGGGGATACAAGCTAATTCTTCTTGGGGATTCCAATGCCAGACTTGAGAGGGACACAAACCTGTGGAAAGGTTTGATTGACAGAGAAGGTGTAGCGAAGGCAAACACCAATGCGTTGTCCTCCTGACACAATGCCTACAGAACGGTGAAGTCAGAATGAACATACAATTTGGTCAGAGAGACAAATACAAGACTTCAGAGCAGCACCCTTGCTCCAGAGATAACAAGAGCTGCAGATGCTGGAGTCAGAGATAACACAGTGTGGGGCTGGAGGAACACAGAAGGCCAGGCAGCATCAGAGAAGCTGAAGAAGAGTCCCGACCCGAAATGTCAGCTTTCCTGCTCCTCTGGTGCTGCCTGGCCTGCTGTGTTCCTTCAGCCCCACACTGTGTTAACCCTTGCTCCAGACTTTGGCAAGTGCTTGACCACACTACTGCCTGAGCAAGGGGCCATAAGGATGGCCATCACAGGAGCTGCCAGAGTGAGCTACGTTCTGACTTGTTTAATTTTCTTCTGCACAGGCCCTGGATGGTGCCTTCCCAAACCAGAAGCCAACACTGGGACCATCTGAGCAGCCGAGCAACTTAAGGAAGGGACGTTGCAACTGACTGTCTCCAAATCGCATTCACTCTCTCTACCAAGCCGGTCTGAATTTAGCCCTGGCAGCAGGTGCACAGTTGCAAGAAATTTGCTGTTGATGGACTCAGAGAAAGAAGACCTCCTCAGCTGTGCCTCACAGGCAAACTTGGTGACTCCCCACACAGGTCCTGTGTGGGTCTTGCAAGGTAAAAAGGGGCAGTAAAGATGGAGAGATTGAAGAAGCAAACAGCCCGGTGGCAGTGAGATGCTACAGTATCTTTCCAATGAGGTAAGGAGACCAAAACTGCACACAGTACTCCAGGAGCAGTCTAACTAAGTTTCTATACAATTCAAGCAAAACTTCACCACTCCTGAACTCAAATCCTCTTGTGATGAAATTCCATTAGTCTTCCTAATAACTTGCTGCATCCGCATATTAACCTTCAGTGATTTATTGACAAAGACACTAAGGTCCCTTTGCACATCTACACTTTCCAACCTCATATCATTTAAGAAATACTCTGCACATCAGCGTCTCCTACCAAACAGGATAACTTCATATTTTTCCACATCATATTCCATCAGCCACATTCTTGACCAATTACTAAGCCTGTCCAAATCCTCCTGCTGAGATCAATGCCAGGGCCTCAGCGGTTCACAATATACATTAATGACTTAGATGAAAGGACTACGGGTGATTTAATCCAAATTTACTCATGACATAAACTGGATGAGTCTGAAATAGGATGTAGACAGGTCAAGTGAGTAAGCAACAATGAGACAGATAGTATACAATGTGCAGAAATGTGAGGTTATTCACTCTGTTAGGAAGAATGGACAAATTGGACATTTTTCAAATGCTGAGAGATTGGGATATTAGATAAATCAGAGTGTGAACTGGGAGTCATCGCACTTTAAAGACTGTGTCTTTTTATTTTTTCATATTTTTAATTGAGGACTGAAATGAGAAAAGCCAAAGGTTTAGTGAATAGTTTGAAAGCAAGAAACCTGACGCTGATTGGAAACATCAGTTGCTTGTTAAGACAGCAATTGAAGATGAACTGAAGCCAAAGGGGTTGTGTACAAACAGATTTGATTGGCAACAAGTATCTGATTGGTTTGTCACTGTTCTAGTGAGAAGTTATTGGTGACAATAGTCTTTTGCCTGCCAACAACTATGTGGCTGGTTCTCAGGTAACAGAACAAAATGGGAGTGTAAACAAAATGCAGAGAAATGTTCGGACCAAGAGCAGCTCAGGCACCATCTCTCTGTTGTCTGCAGTAAGGCACTTTAAACAGGAAGGAAACCAGTTTATCTTTCCTTCAGCAGTTCCTGCAAAAGCAAATTTTAACTAATGTGTCAGAGACCTTTTATAAAAGAGGCAGCCACCCTGTGCCCCTTGCAAAACTGTGGCAGCATCCGGAGAAGGACAACTGTAATCTGACCAGCTGCAGAATCATCTCACCTTGTGAACAGGAGCTAGTGCACAGCTTTCCTGCTTTTCCCTCTGTCTATAACCCATGATTTTTGTTTAATGTAAATATCTGCAGTATAGCCCATCTCTTTTGGGGAAACACTACAGCCAATCAAACCACAAGGAAGCAGGCTCTAGTACAAGGGCCACCTAAAACCAAATTCACAAGATCCAATATGCCCAGAGGAAGGCCAGAAGTAAAGCAGCTACACAGGTTCTCACAAGTACCATCAATGCCAGGATGAATAACTCACTCTCTCAGTGATCATGCCAGCCTCATCTCTCACTTCAGTCATGAGCGGGTCCACAGATGATGGTGAAATCACTTTTGACTTAGGGATTCTCAAACGTTGAGGAGTCTATCCATTATGAATTCTTATAAAACTGCAAATGAATCAAAGAACCTGTACCCAACAAAGATGTCATTTTATTCAAAAGGGATAGAAATTTTTAAACCCAGAATACTTCATGGTTGATTTCACTTCGGGGGGGGGGGGGGGGGAGGTGAGGGTGGTAGCCAGCTCTCTTATCATTTGGTGTAATTATTTTGCTCTTGTGTATGAGACAAATTGAGGATTATCAGGAACTTATTGAATAGACCCAATGGGCAGCATGGCCTACTCCTGCCCCTATATCTTATGGTCATATAAATTATCCTCATTTCTCTCAAGAAAGCAGATTACCTACCCTGCCTCCTGGTTAAAACAGGGGCAAGCCCATGGACAATCTCCTTTCTTTTAACAATGTACATCTCCTTTAACTCAGTGGCCCCTATCCTGAGAGGTTAGAACAACCCCCAGTGCATCTTTTCCCAGGTACAGTGCCCCCAAATAAAACATCTCCTGATCGTGCAGTCTTGTCACTTGCTGAAATTGAGTTTTTTCAAAAGCGACCTTGTGACGCATTGGGTAGCATTCCTATCTCACGACTAAACACTCACTAATGTCCTTTAGGGAAGGAAATTGCCGTCCTTACCTGGTCGGGCCTACATGTGACTCCAGACCCACAGCAATGTGGTTGACTCTCAACTGCCCTCTGGGCAATTAGGGATGGGCAATAAATGCTGCCTAGCCAGCGATGCCCTCATGCCAAAAAATGAATTAAAAAACCTCCAAATTCAAGCCCCATACAAGGGCATGGAACATGACATTTATCATCAAACAGCTTGATTGTCAGCTAGTAAAATCTTTTTATTCATTAATTTCATGAGGGCATTGCTGCCTAGGCCAGCATTTATTGCCCATCCCTAATTGTCCGGAGGGCAATTTAAGAAAATGGCATTAGAGTAGTTAGGTGGCTGTTTTTGACTGGCACAGACTCAATGGGCTGAAGGGCCTTTTTCTGTGCCATATACCTCTATGACTTCACGATTCCTCTATTCATTGTCCCTCTGCAGGTCTCATTCAGATATCCAGGGATTATAACTTTTCCATTTCTATGTTAACAGGGTAAACTTGTTGAAATGAAGGAAAATGGGTGGGTTTTGATATCGTGGGAGATCACTGAACTTCTCAATGGAAGGTGGACGAAAATAATTCCATGAAGGCCGATATCCCGACACCAAGTTACCCTTTATTTACACGAACATAGTACATGGCACTGACCCAGCAACCTGAGCCAACTCCTGGAGTGAGTTGAACCCCGACCCTCCTGTTTATATCTGCCAGCCAGGGCTCCCTGATTGGACCAGATTAACAGCCCCATTCATGTTCTATGAGGTCCACCTGTCTGACTTCATTACAACCACTATATGGGACAAGCATAGGTGACCAATCCACTCAAGGAATTGCCTCCATTTTCTCCAGGAATTCTATATTGAACCACAATCCAATGATATTTCCTCTTCTTTGGGAAACTCATCCAATAGAAAAAGAGGAAAAACCAAAGCCACGAGGTTACTGTACTTATCAGGCAACTCGACAGGCAGATTTGAAAGGAATGTTTCCTCCAGTTTTGCATGATTGTTTTTCAATGTATTTATTCACCGAATGAGGGTGTTGCTGACCAGGCAGCATTTATTGCCCATCCCTAATTGCTCACAGAGCAGATCAGAGTCAACCACATTGCTGTGGGTCTGGAGTTACCTGGCCAGACCAGGTAAGGATGGCAGTTTCCTTCCTTAAAGGACATTAGTGACACAGATGGATTTTACCTCAACAATCAATTTGTGATCACCATTAGACTCTTAATTCCAGATTCTACCCCGACACTGCCCCAGAATTCAAATTGCACCAAACGCCATGGTGAGATTCGAACCTGGGTCCCCAGAACATCACCTGGGTCTCTGGATTAACAGAATAGCATTAATACCACTAGGCCTTTGCCTTTCCATTTTAAATATGCCTTCCAATTGCAGGCAGTAAGAGTGGGTGACTGCCTACCAGGCAGTCATAGAGTTATAGAGTCGTACAGCGCAGAAATAGACCCTTCAGTCCAACTCGTCCATGCTGACCAGATATCCTAAATAAATCTAGTCCCATTTGCCAGCATTTGGCCCATATCCCTCTAAACCCTTCCTATTCATGTACCCATCCACATGACTTTTAAATGCTGTAATTGTACCAGCCTCCACCACTTTCTCGGTTAGCTCATTCCATACACGCACTACCTTTTACACGAAAACTTTGCTCCTTAGGCCTTTTAAATCTTTCCCCTCTCACCTTAAACCTATGCCCTCTAGTTTTGGACTCCCGTACCCTGCGGAAAAGACCTTGGCTATTCACCCTATCCATGCCCCTCTGCAGAAAGCAGGATGCAAATCACTGCTGTACTTTAGATGTAAGGATGGGCCAAACTGAATGGAAGTCCACGGCCCAAGCCTTGGAAAGAAGGACAGGGGAAAAGTGGAAATATTGACCGTAGTTTGACCTGAATTACACCGGGTGTGCATTGAGGTGAGTCCAGTGCCAATCACTTTTTGACTGGCTCGAATTTGCATGTCCAGAACGTTGTAACAGTATCTCTGGGTTTTCCGTTAGCTGAGCTGGCAGACAGAACTCTGTTTACCAAACAACATTTACACTTGAATAGTTTTGCAAATTGATTTAATTAGATTAATTAAACTGGTGATTAACCAAATGAAGGCTGATAGCAGAATGAGTGTGTTTGTTCTGTAAATGCACCAATTGCTGCAGTGATTATACACAGCAGATGCAAGCTGCTCACAAGGAGCTGTTGAGGCCGTGCAGAGTACGTCCTACAGCAATTGTTGCATAACCTGGTGGGTGGTTTCGAACGGGTAACTTATCCTTGCCACAATGCTCCGATTTTGTTGCTCTCTTGTCCCACAGGCAACTGAGCTTCTGAAGCTTGGAACCCTGCTCCCAGGCAGGTGCAGGGCAGATGGTGCCCTCTGACCTCTTGGCTAGTCTGCGGCCAATTTTTAACTTGTCGGTTGTTGGTTTTCTGACTGCTTCTGAGGGATTTCCAGTAACGCTGAAATAACATTGGCTAACAACCCTGGCTCTAGTCCTTGAGCAACGCGTCTCACCCACACCAACAACAAAAGGACTACAGGTCTCTTGGACGCTTGGATGTTTCTCACTGGTTGACTTGTCCAGAAGGGCCTGGAGTTGCCAAGAGTTGAAGATCATTCTCCAGGAACACTGCCATGTGCAAAAATATTCAAGACAGTAAAAAGAAAAGGAGTTTCTTCAAACAGTTCTCTTTAGCAGATGTAAAGAAATTGAATATGGGAAGGAAATGCTGTTAGGCTGATAATCAAGCAATTGGGTAATAAGTATTTTTATTCACTTATGGGATATGGATGTTGCTGGCTGGGTCAGCATTAATTACCCCTCCCTAGGTGCCCTTGAGAAGGTGGTAGTGAGCTGCCTTCTTGAAACTCTGCAATCTGTAGACCTAGGAAGGGAGTCCCAGCAACAGTGAAGGAACAGCAATATATTTCCAAGCAAGGATGGTGAGTGGCTTGGAGGGGAATTTGCAGGGGGTGGTGTTCTCATGTATCTGTTGCCCTTGCCCTTCTAGATGGCAGTGGTCAGGTGTTTGGAAGGTGCTGCCTAAGGGTCTTTGATAAATTCTGACATCTATCGTTTTGCTTTTTAATTGGACTATGAAGGAAATGTGTCACAAGGATGGAGTGTAATATTTGAAGCTTGGCGGCAAATCATAGGACAAAATGTCAGGATTACCTTCCCTAGCTGGCATACTGGTGTGGAGCATGGATTGATGGGAGGATCTCTTTCTGTACCTGAAGTACAGATTGTCTAGAGGGAGCAATTAGCTTCAAAGCTTCAAATCACCTGGGTCCAAAGTCCACAACATGACACACCTGGATGAGTCAATCTATATCTTGTCTGTTTTCCTACCATCAGGTGATACAATGCCAATAACTGCCCCATTATTGGCATCACAGTCTATTTCCTCATCACCACTATTCCTTACACACTATGTGGAAAATTTTAAGGAAATCAGATTTTCATTCCCACTTTTATACAGTTCAATTTTTTTTAACCACTTAGCTGACAACATTATCTTCCACAAGAGCAGTGTTTACAATACTGTTCCCTTCTTAAAACTTAAATAAGCACTACAATTTAAATCCAAACAGAGTGGCACATCCAAATACTGAAGACCACATACGTCTCCTCCTGTATTTATGTGTCTCTTGGAGTTGGGGTTGAGTGTCTGTGGGGGATATTGCTGGTAAAAGATTTCTTATTGCAGGTTATGTTAATATCTTTCCAAATTGTTGCGCACCACGCATGTGCGCGCACGCACGCGCACACACACACACACACATATACACACACACACACACACACACACACACACACACACACACACACACA
>NC_063367.1:6404793-6416555 GCF_021869965.1 Rhincodon typus | reverse complement strand
CACACACACACACACACACACACACACACACACACACACACACACACGAACGCACGCACACACTTTGATCCTTTAGACACTACAAATCAATCTTTTGACTAATCCTGCGGGCAGTTGGGCTATCATCACTGTAGTGATCGGAACAAGGTCATCCAAGTGGACATCATTGAATATGGGTTCCCTGATGCGGGTTGATCTGGTCCAGTCAGGGAGCCCTGGCTGACAGATATAAACAGAAGTGTCAGAGGTTTTGTTCACTCCAGGAGCGGCTTTGAGCTCGCTGGGTCAGTGGCGGGTACTGTGCACTTGTAAATAAAGAGTGACTTGATGACAGGATACCAGCCTCAGTGGTGTTATTTCAACCACCCTGTGAGGAACATTGGGACATTTTGCACTATTTGGGAGTATACATAAATACAAATTATTGTGGGTGTGGAAAGTGTGGAGAAGCCGAGACTGTTCTGCTTTGAGTGAGCGAGTTTAAGATGAGATTGAAAAGAAGTGTTGGAAATCATAAACAGAAAACAGAACAGGGACTGCATGTGGCAGAAGCATAATGAGCTGAATGGCTACATCTGTGTCAAATCAGCCAATGATTCTGGAAGTGTTTGGACAACAAGATGACAATTGGGTACAGACTTGAACTGTGAGCATAAGAAGCATTAACTCCAGACTGTGCAATTTTGTTATCTATTGTGTGCAGTTTTGGTCTCCTTTCCTGAGGAAGGATGCTTTTGCTCTTGGTGGAGTGCAGCGAAGGTTTACCAGGCTGATTCGGGGGATGGTGGGTCTGACGATTGAGGAGAAATTGACCAGGTTGGGATTGTTTTCACTAGAGTTCAGACAAATGAGGGGGATCTCATGGAGGCTTATAAAATACTAACAGGACAGGACAGGGTAGATGCAGGGAGGATATTCCCAATGGTGGGTGTGTCCAGAACCAGGGGTCACAGTCTGAGAATTCAGGGTAGATGATTTAGGACAGAGATGAGGAGACATTTATTCACCCGAAGAGTGGTGAGCCTGTGGAATTCATTACCACAGGAAGTAGTAGATTACAAAACATTGAATGTATTCAGGAAGCAGCTAGATATAGCACTTGGGGTGAATGGGATCAAAGGTTTTGGGGAGAAGGCAGCATTAGGTTATTGAGTTGGACGATCAGCCATGAAGCAGGCTTGAAGGGCCGAATGGCCTCTTCCTGCTCCTATCTTCTAAAAACAAAAATTGTGTAATCATCAGTGGGATTTGACAAAAAGATATGTTGTTAAGCTTGCTTCCGACTTAGGGTTTATAAACTAGCATCAGATTCACCTCTTCCTGATTGTGTATTGAGTTCCAGAGACCAACCCATACCAAACATCAATACATACTGAGGTCCACTGGGTGGATGAATGGTATGGTGATTGTCCATTTCAAAGATGGTAGTGGGAAGGGATATCACAGCAAGGGGCTTGAAGCTGACTGGGTCAACAGAACACAGAATTTCATCTGTAATCTTTTTCTGAGATTTACCTTTTTTTTTATTATTCATTATATGGTGATTGAGCATCACTGAATACACCGACATTTCTCACCCAGTCTTATACCCTGGAGAAGGTGGCAGTGAGCTACCTTGTTAAGCTGGTGCAGTTCCTGTGCTGTAGACATGCCCAGTAGGCATTAAGGGAAATAGTTTCAGGGTCTAGACCCACTGACACTGAAGGAACAGACTACAAAAGCAAAATACCGCAGAGGCTGGAAAACTGAAATAAGAACAGAGAGTCTTGGAGAAACTCAGCAGATCTGGCAGTGTATGTGGGGAGAGATACAGACTTAATGTTTTGAGTTTAATGATTCGTCTTTGGAACTTATTATATTCCCCTATTGAGCTTCCAAACCATTCAAGAACACCACTGTCCTGTTGTTGGGTGACTCTGGCAATAACCATGCTTAGCCTCTTCATTGTTCTTCTTCTCTATGAGTGAGTGAAGAACAGTTTTGGGCCTTCTCATGCCACCATACTCCTCTGCTGCGCAATCTTATGCAGGAGGCTGCATTCCACGAGCATCTGGACAGAGGGGTACAGAGCCATCCCTTCAAACCTGAAACATGTCTGACATGTAAATGGTTGAGGCAGAACACCCCTGATGGTAAAGTGATTCGCTGATCCCTACACTAACACTAACCTTGACCCTAACTTTGACCCTAACTCTTGTGAAAAGACTAACATTAACGCACAACCCTGACTCTAACTCGAACCCCAATGCACAATCTTAACCCTGAGCAAAACTGTAATCCTGATTCTGACCCAAACGTGAACTTTGAGCCTAATCCTACTGCCAAATCCAGCCTTAACTTTAACACTGGTCCTAAAGGTTAGCTATTATCCTAATCCTAATTCTAATCCCTTCCCTAACTCTAAACTTAACCTTGACATTGACTCTAACTCTAAACCTGCCCTGACACCAAACCCATAGATGATAAGACTGTAGGATATAGAAACAGAATTAGGCCATTCAGCCCATCATGTCTGCTCTTTTATTCAATCATGCTTGATAGGTTTCTCAACCCCATTCTCCTGCCTTCTCCCCACAACCTTGATTCACTTACTAATCAAGAGCCTATCTCTGCATTAAAGACATTCAATGACTTGGCCTCCACAGCCCTCTGCAGCAATGAGTTCCACAGCATCACCACCCTCTGGCGAAAGAAATTCCTCCTCATCTCAGTTGTAAAGGGCCGCCCCTTCACTCTGAGGCTGTGGCCTTGGTCCTAGGCTCTCCTACCAGTGGAAACATCTTCTCCACATCCACTCTATCCAGACCTCTCAGAATTCTGTAAATTTCAATTAGATCCCCCCTTCATCCTTCTAAACTCCATTGACTACAGAGCCACAGACCTCAACTGCTCCTGATATGACAAGCCCTTCATCCTCAGGATCATTCTTCTAAACCTCCTCTGGACCTCCTCCAACGTCAATACATTCATCATTAGACACAGGGCCAAAAACTGCTCACAATGTTCCAAATGCTGTCTGACCAGAGCCTTATACAGCATCAGCAGTACATCTTGTGTACTCATTCTGTCAATGTAAATGCTAACATTGCATTTGCCTTCCTAGCTACCAACTGAACCTACAAGTTAACCTGAAGAAAATCCTGAACTAAGACTCCCAAGAATTTTGTGCTTCAGATTTCCAAAGCTTTCCACATTTAGAAAATGGTCTATGCCTCTATTATGGAGTCATAGAATCATACAGCATGGAAACAGACCCTTCATCCAACTCCCCATGCCGACCAGAATCCCAACCTGACCTAGTCCCATTTGCCAGCATTTGGCCCATATCCCTCTAAACCTTCCTATTCATGTACCCATCCAGATGCCTTTTAAATGTTGGAATTGTACCCACCTCCACCTCTTCTTCTGGCAGCTCATTCCATACACACACCACCCTCTGTGTGAAAAACCTACCCCTCAGGTCTTTCCCTTCTCACCTTAAACCTATGCCCTCTAGTTTTGGACACCTCTACCCTAGGAAAAAGACCTTGGCCATTGACCCTATCCACGCCCTTCATGATTTTATAAATCTCTGTAAGGTCACTGCTCAGCCTCCAATGATCCAGGGAAAAATATTCCCCACCTATTCAGCCTCTCCCTTCAGCAAACCCTCAAGTTCCCATGACATCCTTGTAAATCTTTCTGCACCCTCTCAAATTTAACAACCTCTATAAATTGTATGACCTCACGTTGTATTCCATCTGTTACTTCTTTACCCACTCTCCTGGCCTTTCCAAGTCCTTCTGCAGCCTCCCTGCTTCCTCAACACTAACTGTTCCTTCACCTACCTTTGTGTTATCTGCTAATTTAGCAAGAATGCCCTCAATTTCTTCATCCAGATCATTAATGTACAACATGAATAGCTGTGGTCCGAACACTGATCCCTATGGAACTCCATTAGTCACCAGCTGCCATCCCGTAAAAGACCTCTTTATCCTCACTCTCTGCCTTCTCTCAGTCAGCCAATCCTCTATCCGTGCCAGTACCTTGCCCTGCCCACCATGGACTCATAACTTATTTAGCAGCCTCCAGTGTGGCGCTTTCTGGAAATCCAAATAGATCACATCCACTGGCTCTCCTTTGTTTAACTTGCTCATTATCTCCTCTAAGAATTCTAACAGATTTGTCAGGCATGACCACCCCTTAAAGAAGCCATGCTGACTCAGCCCTACATTCCCATGTGCTTCTAAGTAATCTCATCCTTAATAATAGGCTCTAAAAACTTACCAAAGGCCGAGGTCAGGCTAACTAGGGTACAGTTTCCTGTCTGCTGCCTCCCTCCCTTCTTAAACAGGCCACATGTTACATTAACCATTTTCCAGCCCTCTGGGAGCCTCCCCTAACTCCAGTGATTCCTGAAAGATCACCGCCAATGCCTGCACAATCTCCTCAGCTCACTCCTCCAGAACTCTGGGCTGTAGTCCATCTGGTCCAGGTGATTTATTCACCTTCAAACCTGTCAGCTTCCCCAGCACCTTCTCTTCAGTGATGGCCATTACACTCACCTCTGCCCCTGACTGTCTCGAAGTTTTGATACGTTACCAATGTCCTCCACCATGAAAACAGATGCAAAGGACCTATATAGTTCCTTCACTATTTCTTTGTCTCCATTATGACTTCTTCAGCCTCATTTCCAGCAGTCCAATGTTTACACTTGCCTCTCTCTTACCTTTTAGATATCTAAAAAGAACTCTTGCAGCTTCTTTTATATTGCTAGGTAGCTTACTCTCATATTTCATATTCTCCCCTGCTTACTTTTTTTTTAGTTATCCTCTGCTGCCAACTCTAATGTTAACCTTGCTGCTCATCCTAACTCGGCTCTTGACCCTCGCTGGGTGATCGACCCAGGTCTCTCTGCACTTCCCTCTTTCCCAATCTATCACCATTCAGAGAATAATTGCCTTCCTGTTTTTGCTGCCAGGGTGGTTAATCTCACATTGGTACATAATTAGGCTTCATTTGGCCACTCACTCAACTTGTCAAAACACACTGAAGCATCTCTGCATCCTCCTGACTGTTCACCCTCTCACCTGGTGCTGTCATGGTGCTGCAGTTTCTTAGTTATATGGTTGTGGGGATTTGGATCTTACCTTGACAGTTCATGTCAAATCTTTTGTGTCACTGCAGCCATGTTCTGGCTGTGACTTCCCTGATGATCTCTCACATTTATTGTATCAGTAGCTTCTGTGACCCACTTTCAATCAGCCCCACCTTCTCAGCACCAGCGGCGACTTTGCAACTGTTTTCCCCAAAATAACTTGGGGAAAAAGAAAATGGTGTAAATTCTCAGTGGTGTATCTATCAAATTTACAGGACAGGAGCGTTCATCAAACATAGACTGACATTAGTGCTCTACACAAGTCTCAAAACCCATCTTACATTGTCAACATTTGAGCTAGGAACAAGATCAGGCCATTCAGCCCCTCAAGCCTGCTCTACCATTCAATATGATCAGGGCTGATCTGATTGTAACCACATAACCTCATTCCCGCCTGTTCCTGATAACCTTTCAGCTGCTTGCTTCGCCTTTATTAATTGGTGCATTGGGTATAGGAGTTGGGACATCATGTTGCGGCTGTACAGGATATTAGTGAGGCCATTTTTAGAATATTGTGAACAGTTCTGGTCACCCCGCTATAGGAAAGATATTGTTAAACTTGAAAGGATTTACAAGGATGTTGCCTAGATTGGAGGGTTTGAGCTATAGGGAGAGGCTGAATAGGCTGGGGCTATTTCCCTTGGAGCGTAGGAGGCTGAGGGTTAACCTTATAAGGGATTATAAAATCATGCAGGGATACGTCGAGTAACCAAAGTCCATTCCCCAAGGTACGTGGGTCCAAAACTAGAGAGCATAGGTTTAAAGTGAGAGGGAAAAGATTTAAAAGGGTTCTAAAGGGGCAACTTTTTCACACAGAGGGTGGTGCGTATATGGAACGAGCTGCCAGAGGAAGTGGTGGAGGCTGGTACAATAACAACATTTAAAAACATAGTAAGGGTTTAGAGGGAAATGGGGCAAATGCTGGCAAATGGGACTAGATTAGTTTAGACTATCTGGTTGGAATGGATGTGTTGGACCGAAGGGTCTGTTTCTGTGCTATACAGCTCTATGGTTCTAAGAATCTATCCACCCCAGCCTTAAAAATATTCAAGCATTTGGTTTCCACCACTTTTTCACAAAAAAGTTCCAAAAACACAACTTTCTGAGAGGAAAAGTTCCCCACACCTCTCTGTCTTAAGTGGGTGACTCTGATTTTTAAACAATGATGCCTGGTTTTAGATTCTCCCACAAGAATAAAGTCCTTCCTGCACCCCTCCCACATCTACCCAGTCAGGAAGACAACCCCCAAGGATCCTATATGTTATAATCAAACCACCTCTTAGTCCTCTCAACTCTAGCAGATACAAGCCTAACTTCTCTAACCCTGAGATATCAACCTATCCACACATCAATTTCTCCCTCGTACATTTATCCAACTTCCTCTTAAATGCATCCATTTCATCCATTTTACGTAGCGTGTTCCACATTCTCACAGCTCTCTGAGTAAAAGTCGTTTCTCCTGAATTTGGACAGGATTTATAATCTTAATTATATTCCTGCCTTCAGTTCTGGTTTTCCTTTGGAGAGTATGACTGTGTATCATTGTCAGACAGATGTGTCTGGGAATGGGGTATGCAGTGAATGTATGTTAGTCTGTTAAAGGTAACTTGTATGTTAGAGTCTTTTGGAGATAGCAAGAACTGCAGATACTGGAGTCAGAGTCAATACAGTGTGAAGCTGGAGGAGCACAGCAGGTCAGGCAGCATCAGAGGAGCAGGAAAGGTTTATACCATTCATCAGAACTGGGGAGGGGGAAGGGAGCTCAGAAATAAATAGATGGAGGCGTGTGGGGCTGGGGGAAGATAGGTGGGATTTGTTCTGTCATTTCTCTTGCTAGCAGAGTTAAAGGTGAGGTGCTGGAAACAGCTGAAGCTACCTTTTTTCTCCCCATTGACTCTGGGAGGGATAGAGGATTCCGAAGGAGAGTCATATTGGACTTGAACTTGTTTCTGTCTCCACAGATGCTAAGTTTCTCCAACATTTTCTGATTTTGTTTCAGATCCACTGTATACTGGTTTCATGTTGTAGCAAGGGATAATGTAAAGTGAAGAATTAATTGTCAGTGATAAAATAGATGATGTAACCAGAGCACAAAGAGAAAAGCATCTGGTTTGGAGACTATGAGAGAGGCAGCACTCTGTACCAGACTGCAGTAACGGAATTTTATTATCATAGCTACTGTACAAGCCAGATCCCAGACCGGAATCTGGTGGTAGATCTTATTTTGTTCTATTTTGGTTTTAACATGATTGTCTTTCACTGAAATGTGAGCACGCAATGGTGCAGAGTTAGTTTTAACAATATAACAGAAGCTTATTACACTAATGAAATGCAGATAAAATAGAACAAACCAAGCTATTTACATTTATCTATTCAACAACATACTTGCATTGAAGGCAGTCCAGAGAAGGGTCACTAGACTGATACTAGGCAGGGAGGGACTGTCTTATGAGAAGAGATTGAGTAGGTTGGGCCTGTGTTCATTAGAACTTAGAAAAATGAAAGAAGACCTTATTGAAACATAGAAGATTCTTAAGAGGTTTCACAGGCTAGATACAGAAAGGTTGTTTCCCCCGTGGGAAAATCTGGGACCAGAGGGCATGTCTCAAAACAAAGGGTCACACATTTAAGACAGAGATGATGAGGAACTTCTTTTCTCTGAGAGAGTAGTGAATCTGTGAAATTCTTTATCACAAAGGGTCACTAGGTATATTCAAGGCTGAGGTAGACAGATTTTTAATTAGTAAGGGAATTAAGATTAAGGGGAAAAGGCAGGAAAGTGGAATTGGGGATGACCAGATCATGATCTTATTAAATGGCAGAGCAGACTCAATGGGTTGAATGGCCTAATTCTGCTCTTGTGTCTTATGGTCTTATGGTATTGTATACCACAATTTGTGAGGTTTTAAAACACATAACAAAAGGCATAACAAAATCCCATCTTTCCCAATGCCATCACTATACAATATTCAAATACCAGGCAGTGTTCCCTTCTTGATCATATCTATGGGATTGACTTACCCATGTGGTTCAATTCCCTGTTTTGACAGCTTGATAGGCTTTTCCTTGATTATCCACAAATCTGAGTTTAAACTTTCTTAGCTTCAAGTAGCCTCTTCAGGTTTCTAACCAAACACTTCTGGTCTGGAATTTTCAACTAAAACCTTACTTGGAGGCAAACCATTTTCTAACTTTCCTGAACTAACTCCTTTCTCTAGAAAAGATTATTCTTATATCTGACCCCAGCCAGGTCTTGTGTGAACTGCTTCGAAGGCTGTCCAATTAATGTGTTTTGCCAAAGCAAAAATCGCTTCTTGATTCTTCTAAAACAAAGACAAGCTAATTCCTTTTAATGTTTGCTCTCACTGATCGAAACACTTTCACAATTCAAACAAATTCACATTATGTCTCCAGGATGGTCTTGATCACCTTCTCTATAGCACATACTGGTTTAAAATTATGGCATCAGAAAGAGTGACAAGTTAATTATTCACCCCACCTCACACACAAAGAACAAAGCCCACATGCCACTAGTTCCAGATCAAAACTCTAAAATAAATTATCTTAATTTATATAAATGACACACCCGTATATCACAGTATATACCCTGACAAAAGAGTTAGAATTACTGTACCACTGCAATATCCAGATTACTGGTAGACTCAAGAGGATAAGGCCAACTGTTGGTTCAGATTTAGAGGTACTGGCACAAACCAAGCCTTAGGTTAAGAGCTATTCTGACCAAGGTGCAGATCTACACCTCAAACCAGTAAATGTGAAGATCACCCTGCTCATCAGCTCCATTTCACTGGCTACCTTTGACCTCTGTAAACATTTGCGAAAGAACAGGTTTGGTTTAAGAGCAAAGTCAGAAGTCACACAACACCAGGTTATAGTCTAACAGGTTTATTTGATATCATGAGCTTTCGGAGCGCTGCTGCTTCATCAGGTGAAGTGTTCACTCGATGAAGGGGCAGCGCTCCAAAAACTTATGATTTCAAATAAACCTGTTGGGCTATAACCTGGTGTCATGTGATTTCTGACCTTGTCCACCCCAGTCCAACACTGGCACCTCCACATCTTGGTTTAAGAGTAAAAGATGATGTTTTATATTGGCCTGAAATAACAACGAGTCACCTTTCGGAAGTGAATTAATTTTTTTCTTATTCATTCACAAATTGAGGGCGTTGCTGGCTAGTTACAAGTCACCTACATTGCTGTGGGTCTGGAGTCACATGTAGGCCAGACCAGGTAAGGATAACAGTTTCCTTCCCTAAAGGGCATTCATGAGCCAGATGGGATTTTCCAGAGATAGTAGGAACTGCAGATGCTGGAGTATCTGAGATAACAAGGTGTAGAGCTGGATGAACACAGCAGGCCAAGCAGCAAAGCTGATGTTTCGGGCCTAGACCCTTCTTCAGAAAATTGCTGGATTTTCCAGCAATGGTTTTATAGTCACTAGGTTCCTAATTCCAGATGTTTATTGAATTCAAATACCACCATCTGCTGTAGCAAGGCTTGAACCCAGGTCTCCAGGACATTACCTGTGTCTCAGGATTAACAAATCCAGTGATAATACCACTAGGCCATCACCTGCACACATAGACACAATAAGATATTGGTTACAACCATTTGGACACACACTAATCTGATTTATGGCCCCTTTGTACAAATCTGAAATCCTAAATTGTGAATGGGTGCAGAGAGACATTGATAACTGTGCCTAGATGCGAGTGAAAGTGTGTCCCAGACAGGCATGTGAGTTGGCCCTGCAATAGTATGAATATTTAATTAATAATTAGTCATGTAATTTCTCCTCAGGAGTGATTATCCCTGGAACTGGTTTGTGAATCTAATTATTAGTAGGCTTTTTGTTTCCATGTCCCCTCATTACTGTCAGGATTGATGCAACATAAACTTCATTAAAAATTAAAGCTAGAATCTTAATTACAAGGGTACCCTGACTGAAGTTAGAATTAGCCAACTCAGTGATGTGCAAATGAGTGCATTATTTAAGAAACATGCTGGAAGTAGTTATGCTAATTTAGAAGGTTCACAGTAGTAGACCTTTTCACTTGCAGTTGCATATTCATTAAATGCGCTATGCAAATTTTATGTAGCTGCCTTACTAATGCCTTGTTAATTTATTCCGATTTATTGAGTACGACTTGTATCAAGTACAAATTTAATTACTATATCTCCTTGGATGTTGCAAGAAGTTAGTCGAGGTTTGGAGTGTGTAAATCTGGATTACTGCGGTTTGGTCGAGAATGTGGTATCAAAGGACAAGATTTTTATAACTGTGCTTGAAAGCCTGTTTGATTTACTTATGGAATGATCTAAGAAATCACCAGAATTACACTCTCAGGCTCCCGAAAGGAAAGTAAAAGCCTCGCTGGTATTAAGTAAAGAGCTAGCAATGCTGAGTCCACAGTCTAATGGGTATAATGGGCCAATAGAGATGGGAAGGGTTATTCACTGAGATGCAGGTGTCACAAAGTGTCTGAGCGGTAAATGACTGCGCTGCTGTTTGTCTTGGTCTAAGTGCATTGACTGTTTGACTTCCACATCCCTCATGTTGAACCGCTGGCTGCAAGTTTTCCTAACAACCTCCAGTGACTTGAAATCCACTTCGAGCAGCAGTCACCCATTCAGCCTCCCCCCACCTCCCTCATACCCCCACCTGCAAGTATGAGACTGATGTCAACTAAAGCAAAGGCAAATGACAACAATACAGAGGGCCATCGGCTTTAACATGGAATGCTAAAGTCAACGCAAAGGTCTGCTGGACGGTGCCAACGTGAGGAGGGATTTTATGGGTAATTCAGAAGAACACTTATCACCAAGTGCCCACTGGTCCCCACCTCCAGCATTGTTGCTGGCAGCAGATGGAGGGTAAACCTGCGTCAAAGGAGGCTTCTGCCCAAAAGCACCTTCCCACAGTGAAACGACATGAGGAAGTTGCTCAGTGGGTGATTGTGTCTTTCCACACCACAGCTTTGCTGGGGCTGCTAGCACGGCCAATAAAATCAAAACGGTCCCCGTGACTTCCTGACTGAATGCTGATATTAACCCACAGATTGGATGGGGACTGGCGCAGGAATGACAGGGAGAATAACCCAATGCATTCATGCAGGCAGTTTTCATGGCCAATGGCATCTAAATAAAGATTCATTGTCACCAAAACACAGCGGTCACACTGACTGCGCGCAATGGCCACACTCAGGTACGAGCTGTGATTGCACTTGAGTGTGTGCAAAGGTTACAACGCGGTACGTGTTGTAATCACAATCAATCACCTGCAGTTACCACACTTACTTGTAGTAATAATGCCTGAGTGTGTGCAATGGTCACACCCAAGTGTGTGCAATACCCGAGTGTATGCAATACCCGAGTGTGTGCAATATCCGAGTGTGTGTAATGGTCACACCCAAGTGTGTGCAATATCCGAGTGTGTGCAATACCCGAGTGTGTGCAATGGTTACACCGAGTGTGTGCAATGGTCGCACCTAAAAATGTGCAGAAATCACATTCGTGCAGGTGCAATAATCACACTCAGGTACATGAAGTAATTACATTCAAGTACATGCAGTGTTTACACTTGAGTATGTGCAGTCATCACGCT
>NC_063367.1:6379331-6404783 GCF_021869965.1 Rhincodon typus | reverse complement strand
ACTCGAGTATGCGCAGTCGTCACGCTCGGATACATGCAGTGTTTACATGATAATGCGCAGTGATCACATTCTGTAACAGGCAGTGACCGCACTCTGTAATTTGTAGTGATCAAACTCAGATACGTGGAGTGATCACACTCGAGTATGTGCAATGGTCACACTGTGGTACATGCAGTGATCACACTTGATCAGTTGCAGTGCTCACACTCGAATATGTGCAGTGATCATATTGAAGCAATAATCATACTCACGTGGGTACATTGTAACAGTGGGGTATGTGCAGTGGCCACACTCCATGTAGGCAATAGGCAATAGCCCTTGGTTATTGTTGGGATCCCTGACAATTACACGTAGGTAAGTCTAGCTTTAAGTTCATCCGTTCTGTTTATCAATGGGTTGGATGTCTGCCAGGATATGAAATTGTACCATTTCAGTCTCACCTGCAGGCCAGTGCATCTCCCACATTTCCTGGTAAGATGTCTGCTTCTGGTTGATCCTGGGCATCGGTGTTGGAAGTCTGTTGCTCCAGAAAGTCAGTGAGTCTTCCCAATGGAGTCCTGGTGCAGGTTGCAGTCACAAACACTGCAGGGGGGTCTTGGAGTCGTTTCCATTGGGCCTCTACGTTGTCCGGCTCCCTTAAGGTCAGTTATCGTTCTTGGGCTGGACAGGCCACTTCAGGGTGGGGTCGTTGTGGGGTCAGAGTTCAGTCCTGGGCTCGTCAGGCATCTTCAGGGTGGGGTCGCTGCGGGGTCAGAGTTCAGGCCTGGGCTCTTTGGGCGTTCTCAGGGTGGGGTCACTGCAGGGTCAGAGTTCAGGCCTGGGCTCTTTGGGCGTCTTCAGGGTGGGGTTGCTGCAGGGTCAGAATTCAGGCCTGGGCTCTTTGGGCACCCTCAGGGTGGGGTCGCTGTGGGGTCAGAGTTCAGGCCTGGGCTCTTCGGGCATCCTCAGGGTGGGGTCGCTGTGGGGTCAGAGTTCAGGCCCTCGGTTCTGAGTTGCCTCATGGTCAGGAAGGTCGGGCCTGTAGGATATCAGTAGGATTACTCTGGGTCTGCAAGCCCAGTGTCAGTATGATCGGTCTGGATGATCGGGATCCTCAGGCCTGTAAGTAGATTGAAGAGAAAATTGTTAGCAATTTTAACAGGCTTAGAATTGAGGGTTAAAAGTGCAGACTGATTACAAGAAATGTGAGAATATGATCTGCTGTCGACGGCTTGCAAAGTGTCACTCAGTGTCAGTGCCATACCAGTACAGGCAGTGATCACACTGATGGATCACACTTGATTACATGCAGTGATCACACTGAAGGATAATGCTTGACAATGTTTAGTGATCACTTTTGGGTACGTGCAGTGATCACATTGGGAATGTGCAGTGATCATGCTGAGGGATCACATTTGACTATGTGCAGTGATCACACTCAGGCACATGCAGTGATCACATTCAGTTATGCACAGTTATAATTCTCTGATACATGCAGTGATCACATTTGGGTATGTGCAGTGATCACTCTCGGAAAAGTGCAGTGATCACTCTCGGATAGGTGCAGTGATCACACTCGGATACGAGCAGTGATCACTCTCGGATAGGTGCAGTGATCACTCTCGGATAGGTGCAGTGATCACTCTTGTGCATATGCAGTAATCACTCTCGGATATTTGAAGTGATCACTCTCGGGTATGTACAGTGATCATTCTCAGATAGATGCAGTGATCACTCTCGGATACGTGCAGTGATCACTCTCGGATAGGTGCAGTGATCACTCTTGTGCATATGCAGTGATCACTCTCAGATATTTGAAGTGATCACTCTCGGGTACGTGCAGCGATCATTCTCAGATAGATGCAGTGATCACTCTTGGACAGGTGCAGTGATTACACTTGGTTACATGCAGTGATCACTCTCGGATAAGTGCAGTGATCACTCTCGGGTACGTGCAGTGATCACTCTCGGGTACACGCATTGATCGCACTCGGTTATTATATCAGTACACGCAGTGATCACACTCTGTTATTATATCAGTACACGCAGTGATCACACTTGGTTATTATATCAGTACACGCAGTGATCACACTCGGTTATTATATCAGCACACGCAGTGATCACACTCTGTTGTTATATCAGCACATGCAGTGATCACACTCGGTTATTGTATCAGTACACCCAGTGATCACACTCTGTTATTATATCAGTACATGCAGTGATCACACTCTGTTATTATATCAGTACATGCAGTGATCACACTTGGTTATTGTATCAGAACACGCAGTGATCACACTCTGTTATTATATCAGTACATGCAGTGATCAAACTTTGACTATGTGCAGTTCACACTCTGGTACATGCAGTAATCTCACTCAGTTATGTGCAGTGATCACAGTCAAGTATGTGAAGTGATCACACTTGAGCACATGTAGTGATCACTTTCGATTATATGCATGGATCAAATTGGGATACATGGAGTGATCACCCACGCGGATATGCAGTGATCACACCAGGGTCCGTGTGGTAATCACACTCGATTCCCTGCAGTGATCATTCTCGGACAATCACACTGCATTAGTCACCTCTTCAAAGAGCTCAAGGAGGGTTGTCAGGCATGACCTACCTGTCCTGAGTCAGTGCTGGCTCCCTCTGATTAACTGATAATGTTAAAGGTCTCTGTTACCCCCATCCTTGATAATGGACTCTAGTAATTTCCCCAACACACATGTTAGGCTAACCGGTCTGTAATTCCCTAGTTTTCCTCTTCTGCCCTAAGGTGAATCTACCTGAAGCTCCTTTCACCTTGCTGACTGCGGTACATCATCAAAAACTGTCCAATGCTAACCTTCAATCCACATCATTAAAAAAAGTGCAATTGTTTTGTTATTGTTGTCCTCTTTATGAGGTTTCTCTGTGCACAAATCAGCTCAAATTAGAACCAGGACTGTGCTTCAGAAAGTAATATATTACGTGTAACATACTTCAGGATACCTAATGGTCACGAAACACACTACATCAATATAAGTCTTCCAATTCTTTTAAAAGTAATTCTTTTAAGGCGATGTTGTCAAATGGTTAGTGGGCAAAGGGTTAAAAGTGAGTGGCATTCATGAGAACTGTGTCTCCATGAATGTGGTTAAATGGGAAAGAGTTGAATTTTGTTTAATTCATTCATGGGATGTGAGCATCACTGGCTAAGCCAGCTTTTATTACACATCTCTAATTGCCCAGAGTTGAGAGTCAACCACATTGCTGTGGATCTGGAGTCACATGTTGACCAGACCAGGTAAGGATGGCAGAGTTCCTTCCCTGAAGGACATTACTGAATGTGATGGGTTTTTCAAACAATCAACAATGGATTCATGGTCATCATTAGATTCTTAATTCCAGACTCTTTTCTATCAGATTCAAATTCCACCATTTACTGTGGCAGGATTTGAACTCAGGTCCCCAGAATATTATTTAGATTTCAGATTATCAGATCAGCAATAAAGCACTGGGCCATCACTTCCCCAAACATGCACCGGTAAACAGGAAAGTCTTAAAATTGATGGCTATAAAATGCATTTTGTTGAAGGACGTGTTGTTAGTTGGGACAGTGGTGAAGCGAATGATGGTTAAAATGGAGAGGTTTAAAGAGCATATGATTAAAGTTACAGTTTAGAATGAGACAGGGGAAAGTGTTAAAGGAGAAGAAGTTAAAAAGTGGTGTCATTGTGG
This sequence comes from Rhincodon typus, assembly GCF_021869965.1. NCBI lineage: Eukaryota > Metazoa > Chordata > Chondrichthyes > Orectolobiformes > Rhincodontidae > Rhincodon > Rhincodon typus. The sequence continues at coordinate 6,401,081 of NC_063367.1, read as the reverse complement.
ACATAGTTACAAGGGAAGATTGATTGATTGACTGATCTTACCAAAATACAATGTACCAAAATACAGAAACAAGCTTTGTTTTACAAGCGGTGCAGGCAGGCCATAGCAAGCAAAGGATGTACAGATCGAAAAGACTTAGAGACGCACAAGTTATATTGCAGGTTACGTTATTTGAGGCTAGAGTCCATTCAACAGTCTGATAACGGCTGGAAACAAGCTGTTCCTGAACCTGCTTGTGGAGGTATTCAGGCTTCTGTATCTTCTGTCTGACGGAAGAGGTTCATTACCGGGGCATGAAGGGTCTTTGATGATGTTGGCCGCCTTTCCATGGCAGCGAGCCGTGTAAATAGAGTCCATGGATGGAAGGTTGGCTTCTGTGATGGTCTGGGCTGTACACACCACCTTCTGTAGTTTCTTACAGTCCTGGGAGAAGCAGTTGCCGTACCAGGCCGTTATGCACCCGGACAGTATGCTTTCAGTGGTGCATCTGTAAACTGTCCTTGTGGACATACCCGATTTCCTGACCTACCTGAGGAAGAAGAGGTGTTGTTGTGCCTTCTTGACCATCGCATCTACATGGGAAATCCAGGACAGGTCATTGGTTATCGTCACTCCGAGGAACTTGATAGCTTCACAATCTCAACCTCAGTTCAATTGATATAGATGGGGGTGTGCTCTCTTCTTTTCCTTCTGAAGTCAATGATCAGTTCTTTAGTTTTGCCGACGTTGAGAGACAGATTGTTATCACTGCACCACGTCACCAAGCCCTCTATCTCCCTTCTGTGTTTTGACTCATCGTTGTTAGATATCCGTCCCACTACAGTGGTGTCATCAATTAACTCGTAGATGGCCTTCATTCATAATTTGGCAACACTGTCGCTGGTGTACAGGGAGTACAGCAGGGGGCTGAGGACACATCCTTGGGGGGCTCCAGTGTTGAGTGTTATTGTACTGTACTGTGGGTCAGAAAGCTAAGGATCCAGTTGCAGAGGGCGGACCCGAGACTAAGGTCACACAGTTTTGAGATCAGTCTGGAGGGGATAATGGTGTTGAAGGCGGAGCTGTAGTCAATGAGCAAGAGTCTGACGTAGATGTCTTTGTTGTCCAGATGTTCCAGGGATGTGTGTAGGGATAGGGATACGGCATCCTCTGTGGATCTGTTACATCGGTAGGCAAACTGTAGGGGAGCGAGGCAGGTTGGGAGCTGATGTGGGCCATGTCCAGCCTTGAGGCACTTCATGACTGTTGAGGTCAGAGCTATTGGGCGGTAGTCATTAAGGCACACTGCGTGTGTTTTCTTGAGTACGGGGATGATGGTGGTCTTCTTGAAGCAGGTGAGGATTTCTGTTTGTAGGAGGGAGAGGTTGAGGATGTCGGTGAATACCTCTGCCAGCTGGTCCACGCAGGATCCGAGTGCTCGGACAAGGACACCATCCAGGCTCATTACTTTCCTTGAGTTGACTCCCAGGAAGATGGATCTGACTTCGGAAGCGGTGACAGAGGAAATAGGTGTGTCTGGGGCTATCGGGGCAGGTGTTACCACACCAGTGGTATTCTGCTCAAACCGAGCATAGACTGTGACGGGGCTGGTAGACAGAACTAAAAATGAGAAAAGAACTCAATTTCTTAAATGGTAAGATGTATTAGATGTTGGTGCACAGATGGATTTGTGCATCTTTGTACAAGAAACACAGAATTTACACACAAGGAGAACAGGCAGTTAGGAAGGCAAAAGAGGACAGAATTAATAGTAGCACCCAGACCTGCCGGGTTTTCACCATCCCCCCAGACCTCCCCCTTACTGAAGACGAATGGTCAGTCCTCAGTAAACGGCTCACCTTTATCCCCCTCCACCCACATATCAACGAATATCGCTCACGCTTGGACGTTGAACAGTTTTTCCACCGCCTCCGCCTCCGTGCTTACTTCTCTAATCGTGAGCCTAACCCTCCCCCTACTGACCCCTTCTCCCGCCTCCAACACACCCCCTCCTCCTGGACACCACCCCAAAGCCTCTTACCCTCCCTTGACCTCTTCATCTCCAACTGCCGTCGAGACATCAATTGCCTCAACCTCTCCACCCCTCTCATCCACTCCAACCTCTCCCCCACAGAACGTGCAGCCCTCCGCTCCAATCCCAACTTCACCATAAAACCCGCGGACAAGGGAGGCGCAGTTGTAGTATGGCGCACTGACCTCTACATCGCCGAGGCCAGACGCCAGCTCTCTGACACCTCCTCCTACCGCCCCTTGATCATGATCCCACCCCTGACCACCAAACCATCATCTCCCAAGCTATCCACAACCTCATTACTTCAGGTGACCTCCCACCCACAGCCTCCAACCTCATCATTCCACAACCCCGCACCGCCGCTTCTATCTCCTTCCCAAAATCCACAAACCTGAATGCCCTGGTCGACCCATTGTCTCCGTCTGCTCCTGCCCCACCAAACTTATCTCCACTTATCTCGACTCCATTTTCCCCACCTTGGTCCAGGAACTCCCCACCCACATCCATGACACCACCCACACCCTCCACCTCCTCCAAAACTTCCAATTCCCTGATCCCCAACACCTCATCTTTACCATGGACGTCCAGTCCCTATACACCTGCATTCCCCATGTAGATGGCCTAAAGGCCCTCTGCTTCTTCCTGTCAGACAGGCCTGACCAGTCCCCCTCCACTGACACCCTCATCTGCTTAGCTGAACTCGTTCTCACCCTTAACAACTTCTCCTTCAATTCCTCCCACTTCCTACAGACAAAGGGGGTGGCCATGGATGCCCACATGGGCCCAAGCTATGCCTGCCTCTTTGTAGGTTATGTGGAACAATCCCTCTTCCAAAGCTACACTGGCCCTAAACCCCACCTTTTCCTCCGATACATCGATGACTGTATCGGCGCTGCCTCGTGCTCCCACGAGGAGCTCGATCAGTTCATCCACTTCACTAACACCTTCCACCCCAACGTTATGTTCACATGGACTATCTCCAATACCTCTCTCTCCTTCCTGGACCTCTCTGTTTCCATCTCTGACAACCACCTGGAAACTGATATCCGTTTCAAGCCCACCGACTCCCACAGCTACCTAGAATACACCTCCTCCCACCCACTTTCCTGCAAAAATGCCATCCCCTATTCCCAATTCCTTCGCGTCTGCCGCATCTGCTCCCAAGATGAGGCATTCCACTCCTGAACATTCCAGATGTCCTCGTTTTTCAAGGACCGCAACTTCTCCTCCACAGTTGTTGAAAACGCCCTCGACCGTGTCTCTCGCGTTTCCCGCAACTCATCCCTCACACCCCGTCCCCGCAATAACAACCAAAACAGAATCCCCCTCGTCCTCACGTACCACCCCACCAACCTCCAGATCCAACGCATCATCCTCCAGCACTTCCGCCATCTGCAATCCGACCCCACCACCAAAGACATTTTTCCCTCCCCACCCTTATCTGCTTTCCGAAGGGACCACTCTCTCCGTGACTCTCATGTCCGCTCCATACTCCCCACCAGCCCCACCACACCCGACACTTTTCCCTGCAACCGCAGGAAGTGCTACACCTGGCCCTACACCTCCCCCCTCAACCCCATCCCGGGCCCCAAGAAGACCTTCCACATCCAACAGATGTTCACCTGCACATCTGCTAATGTGGTATACTGCATCCGCTGTTCCCATTGTGTCCTCCTCCACATCGGGAAAACCAAGCGGAGGCTTGGAGACCGCTTTGTGGAACACCTACGCTTGGTTCCCAACAAACAACTGCACCTCCCAGTCGCGAACCATTTCAACTCCCCCTCTCACTCCTTAGATGTCATGCTCATCCTGGGCCTCCTGCAGTGCCACAATGATGCCACCCGAAGGTTGCAGGAACAGCACCTCATATTTAGCTTGGGAACCCTGCAGCCCAATGGTATCAATGTGGACTTCACAAGCTTCAAAATCTCCCCTCCCCCAATCGCATCCCAAAACCAGCCCAGCTCGTCTCCGCCACTCTAACCTGTCCTTCCTCCCACCTATCCCCTCCTCCCACCTCAAGCCCCACCCCATCTCCTACCTACCAGCCTCGTCTCGCCCCCTTGACATGTCCATCCTTCCTGGAGTGACCTATCCCCTCCCTAACTCCCCACCTACACTCACCTTTACTGGCTCCAACCCCGCCTCTTTGACCTATCTGTCTCCTCTCCACCTATCTTCTCCTTTATCCATCTTCTATCCGCCTCCCCCCTCTCCCTATTTATTTCAGAATCCCCTTCCCCTCCCCAATTTCTGAAGAAGGGTCTAGACCTGAAACGTCAGCTTTCCTGCTTCTCTGATGCTGCTTGGCCTACTGTGTTCAGCCGGCTCTACACTTTGTTGTCTCAGAATTAATGTGGACCAGGTTAAAGTCCACATGGATAGAGGGGACCGAGATAAAGGGACAATCAGAAGAACATTCAGGCAGAAACTACTGTGTTAATGAGGATATGGTCAAAAGGGACACTGTTAAGGAGGACATAGAGTTACAGAATTGCTATGGTGCCGAAAGAAGCCATTCAGTCCATCATACCTGCACCAGCTCTTCAGACCAGCCCTATTACAGAGCGTCAAACTCCTGCTTATTCCCCAAATACTCACACACTATTTCTTTTCAAATAATCCTGCATTACCTCAATTGAATCTGCTTCCACCACATTTCCAGGCATGGTTAAACTCAAAGGGACTAAAAGGGATGATATTAATGAGGATTATATCAAAGGAGCCAATGTTTAAATGCAGGGTACTAGCTGCGGTGATGTTACACTGGATGGTTTTAAAGGAAAAGCATTAAATTGTATAGGGTTAAAGTAGACATCGTTAATAAGGTTGAGTTTGAAGGACATTTGTGATCGGGATTAGAATAGTCAGGTGGTTGTTTTTGACTGGCACATGTGATGGCACCATGGGTTTGGGAGGTGTATTTTGTCCTGTTTTTTTTAAAGAGAGGTTTTGAGCCAGAGGTGGCAAGCTGTTTCTTCCAAGCCAATAAAGTAAACAGCTTGTGAGACCTTGAGATTTTTTAAAAGTTAAAACAATAGAAGCAGCATGAATGGATGGAGTCAGGCTTCCACAGATCCAGAGTTTTAATTTCCCTTTTATTAGTTGTTGTGGTTTTGAAGTTGGTTGTGGGAAGCTACCATACATCTCCATCTCTCAGAATATTTTCTTCATGTTCTTTCCTCCTGGACTAGAGAATTGCATGTGAGACAAGTTATTTTCCTGAATTTTCCCTTTGTGAGAGGTGTGTTGATGGCATGTTACTATGTTGGAACAGTTGCTGTTTGGTAGCTAAATAATCTATTATTCTGTTAAGTTTTTCTATAAAGTTATACCTTTTCTTCTTTTTTGTATTTTAACTAGCTCAAGAATAAAGTGTGTCGGGCTTAAAGCTGAGTAGTGTGACCAATCTAATTGCATCTGGAACACAGTGCCTTACACTTGCCTTTAAATTAGATAAAGGTGAGGGTCTAGGCCATCTCCTTGATATATTTGAAGGGGGTTTGGTCCATAAGAAACTGGGGGATCTTGTTGGGATCAAAATCTCTAATTCCTGGTTGGGTTTAGGATTATTGGACTCAAAGGCAGTGAGTGGTAAGTGTCGATGTTTCTTTTTCATTTGGGGTTTGCATTCAGTTGGTTTAAACAGCATGTTCCTTGTGTAATAACGGCTTTTTCAGTTGTTAAGAGTTTCCTGGGAGTGAAAGAAGTCACTTTGGGTGTTTTACAGAAAGTGGCCATGATGTGGAGGTGCCGGTGTCGGATTGGGGTGAACAAAGTCAGAAGTCACACGACACCAGGTTATAGTCCAAAAGGTTTATTTGAAATCACAAATTTTCAGAGGGTAGCCCCTTGCTCCAAAAGATTGTGATTTCAAAAAACCTGTTGGGCTATAACCTGGTGTCATGTGATTTCTGACTTTACAGAAAGTGAGCAAGGCAAAGCTTTCGGAATTGGCAAACATGTTGAAGTTGGAGTTGCATGTGTCTGTGAGAAAAGGGGAGATAATTGCAGCAACAGCTCAATGTTTACAACAGCCAGGAGTGCATTCAGAATCATTGGAAATGGCTAAAATTCAATTGCAAATGAGGCAGATTGAATTTGAGGCAATGGCAAGGGGGAAAGAAGGAGAAAAGGAAATGAAACAGTTTGAACTATGATTAAAAGCAGAAGAAAAAGAAAGGAAGGCCCTATCTGAAGAGAAGGAGAAAGAGAGAGAAGAGAAGGAGAAAGAGAGAAAAGAGAGGGAGAAAAGGAGAAAAGAGAGGGAGACATTTGGAGGTTTTGAACTTCAGAAGTTGGTAAAAAAAAGAGGAAAGTCAGCTTAGAAAGGTGGAGGTGAAGGTAGACAGTAGGAGTAGCGATGAGGGCAGTGATGAAGAGCAAGCTCATCACAGCCAAAAGCCTGGTGGGGATCTGTTTAAACATGTCCAAATGTTACCAAAGTATGACGAGAAGAATGTAGAAGCCTTTTATTTCATTTGAGAAAGTGGCTAAACAAATGAAATAGCCAGTGACCATGTGAGTATTGTTGATTCAAATGAAGTTGGTGGGTAGAGCTAGTGAGGAATTTGGAGGTATCTGGAGAGTATGAGCAGGTGAAAAAACCCATTTTATGTGCATATTGAGCTTGTTCCGGAAGCCTACAGACAACGTTTCAGGAATCTATAGACAGAACCTGGTTGATCGTAACATAGAGTTTGAAAGGATCAAACAAAGTAATTTTGATAGATAGATTAGGGCATTGAAAATAGATCAAACATATGATGCACTTAGACAAGCAAGAGTTCAAAAATTCACTTCCTGAAGTAGTCAGAACTCATGTGGAAAGGCAGAGAGTTAAAACAGCAGGATTAACATCTGAAACGGCAGATGATTATGAATTAGTTCATAAATCAAAGTTTGGCTTCTGACATCAATTTCAATCTGTGATGGATAGAAATTGGGGAAAAGAGAAATCCTCAGGTAGTAAAGGAAAAGGAGATCTCGTTGAAGGTAGTAAAGATAGTTTACTAGAGGCTGAAAAGGAAACCAACGAGGGGGAAAAGAAGTAAAAAATCTCAGGTGTTGTCACTATAACAAAGTAGGACACATGAAGTCACAGTGTGGTGGTTTAGAAAACACTGGGAGACAGTTGTGGTTAAACAGGATAAGCCAGTTGGTAGAGTGATATTATTAAAGAGGTAAAGAAAATCCCAGTGGAAAGTAAAGAGCTGCAAAAGAATGTACAGCTAGGTTGGGAGTTGGTTAGTAAGAAAGTATCAGATCTCTTTAAAGAATTTACCTGTGGGGGTAAGGTTTACTCATATATGCCAGGAGGAACAGATAAAGAAATTAATATTTTGAGAAATACAGGAACAAGTAAATTTTTGATGGTCAGAAGTGAGGAGGTATATAATTTGGGAAGGAGTATTGCCAGAAAAGATGGCATATGTAGAAAATATGTGGAATCCATGGTAAGAAGTGTTCCATTGTACAAGGTGAGGTTGGAGAGTCCAGTGAAAAGTGGTGAAGTGGTGGTAGGAGTAATAGAGAAATCCTCTGTTCTGGAGATATAGTTTATTCTCAGAATGATAGAGCTGGATCACATGTGAGAGTGATGCCTACTGTGGTTGGAAAGCCAGTGGAAAATCCGGCAACTGAGATGTTATAGGAAATATATCCTGGGATTTTTTCCCGACTGTGTGGTAATTCGGTCATAAAGCTGCAGGTTGAAACAGGAGGAGAAATCACAGAATAAAGATAAGGAAGTCGAAGGCTCAATTATCAGAAATTATGTTTGACCAAATGATTGAGAAAAAACAAGAGGAGGCAAAGTGGATATTTTTAGTTCAATGAGGTTAGTTGAAATACAACGAAAGATTTTTTAAAAAAGCAGTTGTATGAAAACGCATACACAGAAGAAGAAACAGAATATATCCCAGAATGTTACTATCTTAAAAGTGAAGTCTTGATGAGAAGATGGAGACCATCACATATTCAGGCATATGAAAAATAGACAGGAGTTCAGTAAGCTGTATTACCGATGGGTTATAGGAAGAAGGTGTTGTGGGTAGCATATCGGGTACATTAGGAGGTCATTTGGGAGTAAGGAAAAGTCAAGCCAAAATACAGAACATTTTTATTGGCCTGGACCACATAAAGTGGGTCTAGGCCCGAAACGTCAGCCTCTCTGCTCCTATGATGCTGCTTGGCCTGCTGTGTTCACCCAGCCCTGCACCTTGTTGTCTCGGATTCTCCAGCATCTGCAGTTCCTACTATCTCTGATTCGATTTTAACCCCACATAAAGTGTGTTTTGTTTAAAGCCAAGCAATGTAACCAATCAAATTATATCTGGAAAATAACACTTTACACTTGCCTTTAAATAAGATTAGCGTCTTGGCTATCTCCTTGATATACTTGAAGGGGGTTTGGTCTGGTCTATAACACACAGACTCAAAGGCCTTCTTTCTCCGTTGTAGACCTCTCTGACTCTATGACTTGTGGCTAAAGGTGATGATGGTAATTATGATGGAAACAGAACGAACACAAGAGGGTGCTCAGGCATATCTGCAGTTTGAAGTCTGATTTAAAACTGTCTGAGTTTCCTGGAGCTCAGGATCTAGAAGGGAAATTGATACAGGATCTAGTAATCTACCACTGGATCCTGAAGGAAGCCTCCTGCTTCTTCAAGCTGCTCTAAACACACAACACCTGTGTCGAGGCCACCCATGGACCCTCCCCTGGAGCTGCGAGCCCTGGGGTAGGGGAGGGGAGAAGAGTGCAGGAACCCTGCCCAGTAAGAGCTTGGCCCCAACAGCACCACTGGAAATGGTGGCTGCTGGTGGTAAGACATCCTCAGAGCTGCAAAGTGAGCCAGCTCAAAGGTCAGTAATGTGATAGGGGGGTTTTGACAGGATAGGGAAGCAAGGAGAGAGAGAGAGAGAGAGAGAGATGCTGAGGGATGGATGCAAGGACAGAGAATTGCTCTCTGAAGATTCCATTCCCCTCCCCCCGCCCCACACCCCAGCCATTCCCCCAGCATCCAGTCTTTCAATTGCCTCCCCACGGGATGTCCAGTGGTCCCGAAAGTTTGACCCACTGCATGGCAACAGTCCCAAGCATCTGAAGCTGGTTTGGTCTCAGCGACAGAGGAATGTTCTTTTTAACTGGTCACTTCAGGGCATCAGTTGGCACTGGGTTGGAAAGGTCAACCATCTCATGAGGACTTCACCCTGGGAAAAGCAGGAAGTTGGCCTGGTTTGGGTACAACATCATCCTGCCCTTCCCACCTCCAAGCCACCAGCAAAGTCAGCAGGAGGTTCAACCCATTAACTCTGTTTCTCTCTACACAGATTCTGCCTGACCTGTTGAATATGCCCAGAAGTAGGCCATTCAGCCCATTGAGTCTGATCCACCATTCAATGAGATCACGGCTGATCTGATAATCCTCAAGCCACTTTCCTATCTTTTCACTATAACCCTTGACTCCCTTCCTGACTAAAGATCTGCCTGTCTCAGCCTGGAATTGACTTAATGACCCAGCCGTGACAGCCCTCTGTGGTAAATATTCACTACTCTCAGAGCTGGACTTCCTCCTCATCTCTGTCTTCAACGTGCAACCCCTTATTCTGAGATTATACCCTCTAGTCCTGGACAAGGGGCAATGACCTCTCCACATCTACCCTGCCAAAGTATCTAAAATAATTTAATAACGTCACCTCCTGTTCTTCTAAATACCAATGAGTACAGTCCCAGTCTATCCAACCTGTCCTCATAAGAAATCCTTCCATACCTGGTATCAATCTAGTGCATATTCTCCGTCCTGCCTCCAATGCCCAGAGTACATTCCCTAATTCAAAATGGGACCAAAACTCTTCACAGTATTCTAGGTCTGATCTGATTAGTGCCTTGTAAAGTTTTGGCAGGACTTCCCTGTCTTTATGCTCCATTCCCTTTGATATAAACACCAATATTCCACTTGCCTTCCCAATTACCTGTTCAACTTGGTTTTTTTAGTTTTTTTGTGATTTATACACAAGGAGCCCCAAATCCATAACTTTCTGCAGTCTTTCTCCATTTAAATAATACTCAACTCCTCTATTCTTCCTGCCAAATTACATAAACTTACATTTTCCCACATTGTAGTTCATCTGCCACTTATTAGTCCTCTGTAGACTCATCACTTGCCTTCCCACCTATTTTTGTGTCATCCCCGAACCTGGCAATAGATCTTTCACTTTCCTCATTATGGAAAATAGTGAAATTTGATTTCAATTAAAAATCTGGAATAAAAAACAGGCCTAATGGTAACTATGTAAAATAAAACCCATCTGGTTCTTTAAAGTCCTTTAGGGAAGGACACTGCCATCCTTACCTCGTCTGGTCTACATGTGACTCCAGACCCACTCTTACCCTCTAGGCAACTAGAGATGGGCAATAAATCCTCGTCTAGTTTAGGATACACCCATCCCATGAGCAAGCAACGCTTTCTGAAATTACCCTCGATCAATCCAGTTTGAATGTGAAGGCCACACTGTCGCATTCTGAGGTCACCCACTGTGGGAAATAAAATCTTCATTCTACGGAAGCTCATGGGCTCATAGACATTTACAGCCCAGAAGGAAACACTCAGCCCATCATGCCTGCCTCAGCCAGACAGAGATCTGACTACACTAATCCCGTTTTCCAACTCTTGGCCCATAGTCCCGGAATATTTAAAAGCTGCTTCAATGTTCTGGGAGTTTGACTCAACCACCCTTTCAGGCAGAGTCCCAGACTCCCAATGCCCTCTGAGTTTAAAAATATTATCCTCATCTCTCCTCTTGGATTTCTAAGTCTTACATTACATCTATTCCTCCTGGTTATTGAACCCTGTACTAGTGGATAAATTGTCTTCCTATCCACCATCTCTATTCCCCTTATAATCTTACCATTCTGTCAGGTCTCCTCTCAACGTTCACTTTTCCAAGAAAAACAATGTCACCATGTCTAACCTTTCCTCATGGATCAGATCCCCCAGCCCAGGCAATAGTGTAGTGGGCAGTGAAGAAGGTTATCTCAGAGCACAACAGGACCTTGATCAGATGGGGCAATGGGTTGAGGAGTGGTGGATGGAGTTTAATTTAGATAAGTGTAAGGTGCTGCATTTTAGTAAGGCAAGGATAGGACTTATACATTTAATGGTACGGTACTCAGGAGTGTTGCACCCTTGGGGTGCAGGTTCATAGTTCCTTGAAGGTGGAGTTGCAGGGAGACAGGCTGGTGAAGAAGGTGTTTGGTACGCTTTACTTTATTGGTCAGTGTATTGAGTATAGGAGTTGGGAGGTCATGTTGTGGCTGTACAGCACATTGCTTAGGCCACTTTTAATATTGTGTTCAATTCTGATCTCCCTCCTACAGGAAGGATGTTGTTAAAGTTGAAAGGGGGCAGAAAAGATTTACAAGAATGTTGTCAGGTTGGAGACTTTGAGCTATTGGGAGAGGCTGAATACGCTGCGGCTATTTTCCCTGGAGTGTCAGAGACTGAGGGATGACCTTATAGGGGTTTATAAAATCATAAGGGGCATAGATAAGATTAATTGCCAAGGTCTTTTCCCCAGGGTAGGGGAATCCAAAACTAGAGGGCATAGGTTTAAGGTGAGAGGGGAAAGATTTAAAAGGGACCTAAGAGGTAAATTTTTAATGCAGAGAGTTGTGTGTGTGTGTGTGTGTGTGTGTGGAATGAGTTGCCAGAGGAAGTGGTACAATTATAATATTATAAGGCATCTAGATGGTTATATGAATAGGAAAAGTTTAGAGGGATATGGGCAAAATGCTGGCAAATGGGACTAGATTAATTTTGGATATCTGGTCAGCATGGACAAGTTGGACCAAAGGGTCTGTTTCTGTGCTGTACATCTCTATATCTCTATAACTCTATAACGTGCTGTACAACTCTGACTGCATGACTCAGAGTTAGGGGCCCTCTCCACAAGAGCCCCCAGCAGAAGTGGTTAGGCTGTGATAGGAGATGTTTTCATTCTCACTACGTTGACCCTCCCAGTGGCCTCCACTTTGAACTGTTCCATTTACATTTTGAGCAGTTTATTAGCCCGTATGAAGTATCGCTGAACAAGTGCACTGTGTTGCCTGTTTGGAAAATGGATCCTTTCAGAGGGGCCTGCTCTCCATTTAACAGAAATCTGCTTCTCGTTGTGACTGGACATGCAACAAGACGAAGCCTCATTCTGTGGAATTATTCACCCAGCATCGCCTGTGTTTGCCTTCAAAAAGAAAATACAGCAAAGTCTTGACGTTACGGTGGAAGGAAATGAATGTGAAGGTGTCAGAAACTTCATCAATAACGCTGACACCAGTAGCGAGGTGGCCACAGCTTTGGATATAATTGATCGGTGCAGATGACAGTTTAACTGCACTCACAACACCTGATTCCTTCATCAACAGTGACCAGTCACAGTTCGAGATATCCGCCAGCGATGCTGCTGGTCTATTTTCTTGTCATGTCTATGCATCATAAGAGGCATAATAAGGTCTCTAGCGCTTGTGTCTTAATCTTCTCCTTTGGTGATAGAAAGGGCCTTAATCACTTTACATACTCAATGAAGGAGCACGCATTCATTACAGAACCAAAGATCATCGGCTCTCAAGTTGCACATTCTGGACACCCCCACCCCAGCCCATGTAGATTCTTTCCACAAAAAGTGGTGCCATACATTAACATGTGTCGAATATCAGCTTCCCATCCACAGACAAAGGGTGTGAGCCGCGGTTTGAGATAGAAGGGGGGTGCGGTGTTGGGGATGTAATCTCCAAGTACATTACTCCAACCCCATGTTAATTTAATCCCCTCCCCATGCCCTGCATTTGTTATTGTTGCACTGCCCCCAGTGGGTAGTGCTTGCTAGTTGTTCTCCTAATTAGCAACACTGGTGATTTGGTGGCGGATTCAGAATAAAAAAGACGTCCAAGACTATTGCTCGGTTTTATTAACCATCTCGGTGAATATGTGGTGACTACTTCAGCATTGGTTGGGGAGAAATTGAGCTTTTTTGCAGCCTCCAGCACATGAGAATGGGGTCAAGTTATGCATGCAGACTTTAGACCAGCTAAAGAGTAAGCTTGCAGTTCTTGTGTCACGGTGGTAGTGTCTCTACCTTTGAGCCAAGTGATTCGGGTGCAATCCCACCTCTCCCAGAGAGGCAGTAACATCTCTGAACAGGTTGATTAGAAAATATCTTAAAGAGTAAGCTGGACATTGCCCTGACAAAGAGCTTTGTGCTTAGACCTCCAACAGTTTGTGTGTGTGTGTGTGTATGTGCTTGTACTCAACTAGAGATATTGAGATGAAAGAGATTGGAATTGAAATTTCCCAACTGCTGCACATACAACAGCAAACTTAAAGTTGGGCAAGAACAGCATGTCAGTTGTGTGAAGATGACCAAACGTACATGTCTGGCTCCTTTCAGGAAGTCAGTGGAAAGGTGACATTGTTGTACAGGAAAGTAAACACAGCCTCAGAGGGCTGCTCCTTCATTAGAGAGAGAGAGATGACTGCTGGTGGTACTTTAACCTGAGGATCACCATGACCTAGGCGAGGTTAAGAAGGAGAGTCCTTCACGTTAACCTCAGCCAGTGCAGGAATTGAACCCACAGTGTTAGTAACACCTACATCACAAACCAGCCATCCAGCCAACTGAGCTAACCAACTCTGCATTGGGGGGAGGGGGGGTGGTGAGGGAGGTCTTGCTCCTTGTGGGTCTTTAAGCACGCAGATAGCTTCATCTCATTCCCACTTTGGCAGGTACAGGTGGTCAGAGTGAGTGCACATGCATGGTCTCAGGGCTTCCCTTTAGCAGCTCCTAAAACAGTCAGAGACAGGAGGACATGGAGAACAGACGGTTGTCATTCAGTCCAGTCCAGTTCAGTCCATGACTCTAGAGCAGACCAATTGGATTCTGAGAAAATAAAGTGTGATGTTACCCATAAAGCAGATAGTTGATTGGTTGGTGAGTATTTACCTTTCAAAACTCAAGTAATTTCAGTATTTGCAAAGTTTTATTAGAAATTGTAGTAATGTTCAACAATAATAGTAATAATAGTATTTCCTATTTATCTTATCCAGTAACTTTAATCAGGATAATTAGAATATTTATTGAAATAAATATTGTCATCCTGGAAGCATTATTTCAAATTCAATTAGTAAAATAATTAAGTAAAAGTGTCAGGAGAGTGATGTGTGGCAGCTGCAATGTGTGAGAGCTCACGGACACCATCCTAGGTAAACATGTCTACAATAAACATGAGGAACTTCAGCTCAGAAACATTCAGATGAAGGACAAGCTGAGCCACAGCAGGGAAGGGGATCAATGCCTGGACATTTTGTTCCAGGAGACAATCACATCCTTTAGGGGAGATATAAATAATTTGGTGCATGGTTAGGAACAGGAGGGTGTATCTGTTAGTGAGACAAGTATGGGGATTGAGGTAGACGTTGAGGATCTTCAGTGCTTGTCATTATCCAACAGGTGAGATTCTTGCAAACTGTTTGAATGGAAACTGGGACTGCACTGTGAATGGATGAACTGATCATATCACAGTGGTACAGGGAACCATTCAATTATAGGAAGCTAACCAGAATGTCGTGGTAGTATGGTATAATATTGTTGGAGGGATTGGCACTGTTCTTCGCAACAGTGCAAGAGTTCAGGGGGCTGTGTTAGCTGCCCAGTGACAGGGTTTGGGTTATCTGCACCGGGCTGGAGAGGAACCTACAGAAGATCCATTGTCATCATCCATATGGGTATCAATGATGTAGGAAAAATCAATACATTAGGATGAGGATCTGTGATCAGAAGATGACAATGAGTCAGTTTGGGTGGAGTTATGAAACAGCAGAAGGGCAGAAAACATTGATAGGAGTGTTTATAACAAAACAGTCGTGACAATGTAGGACAAAATATGAATCAGGAAAATTAGAGAAACATACAATAAAGATAATAAAGTGATTATAGGGAACCTCAGTCTACATATAGACTGGCTAAAGGAACCAATTAGATAAAGGGCTATTTTAGAAAGGGTTAGTCAAAATCCAGTTGCAAAAGAGCACTTAGGGAAGATGGATCATAACGTAGAATTTTGCATTAAGTGAAGATGGCACAGTGGTTAGCACTGCTGCCTCACAGCGCCAGGGACCCAGGTTAGACTCCAGCCTCGGGTGACTGTCTGTGTGGAGTTTGCACATTCTCCCCATGTCTGCGTGTGGGTTTCCTCCGGGTGCTCCGGTTTCCTCCCACAGTCCAAAGATGTGCAGGTTAGGGTGGATTGGCCTTGGGAAATTGTCCACAGTATGCAGGGAAGTGCAGGTGAGGTGAATCAGCCATGGGAAATGCAGGATTACAGGGGGCTGGGTCTCGGTGGGATGCTCTTCGGAGGGCCAGTGTGGACTCGATGAGCTGAACGGCCTGCTTCCAAACTGTTGGGATTCTATGAAATTCAACAGTGATACAGTTCAATTCAAAACTATGTTTTTACATTGAAACATAAGGAAAATATGAACCTATAAGGAATACATTGGTTGTGATCGATTAGATCTTAAGGTAATATTCAACATTTGAAGAATTATTACATAGTTTGTTACAAATTCACATTCCTTTGAGGCACAAAAATGCAACAGGAAAGGTAAACCAGCCATGGCTAAAAAACAAGTTCACTATTTTATTAGATCAAAAGGACAAGACTTATAAAGTTGCAAAAATTAGTAAACCTTAGAATTGTGAGCATTTTAGAACTCAGTAAAACAGGACCAATAAACTGATAGAGACAGATAAATTTGAATATGAAAGTAAATGCATGAGAAACATATAACTGTACCAGCTCCCACCCAACCCCCCCGCAACTGCGCACCCGCCCCCCCACCCCGCCTACCTGAATATTCAGACAGGTTGGAGGTGGGTGAGCGAGTGGTCACTCTCTGATTTTAACCAAACCCCCACCCCACCCCACAGCTTCAAACTTGCTATCAGATGGATGTGAAATCAAACTACGTGTCTCTATTTATAAAAGCCAGATCCCATGCATCTTATTAGATACATCAGCAACCTGTCCCACTAACTTCAAAGACAGAAAGACTCCGATGTGTCTCTATCCCATCATCCCCTTTCAAAATTTTCCGCTTAACACTGCCTGTCATCCAATTACCCTACCTCAAATGTTTCTGCCTTGAATATATTTGATTTGATTTGATTTATTATGTACCTAAGTACAGTGAAAAGCTTTAGTTGTGAGCAATACAGGCAGACCATAGTAAGGAAGGAAATACAAATCACAGGGTGAAAAAAAAAACTTGGACAGCATAAGACAGGTTACACCACACAGGATGGGCGCTACGCAAGATCACATAAACAAAATCAGTATTATTTGAAGTTAGAGAGTCCATTCATCAGTCTAATAACAGCAGGGAAGAAGCTGTTCCTGAACCTGCTGGTGCATGTGTTCAGGCTCTGCCTGATGGAAGAAGTTGTAGGAGATCATTACCAGGGTGCAATGGGTCTTTGATGATGTTGGCTGCCTTTCCGCGGCAGCGAACCGTGTAACTATAGTCCATGGATGGAAGGTTGGCTTCTGTGATGGTCTGGGCCGTGCAGACCACCTTCTGTAGTTTCATACAGTCCTGGGCAGAACAGTTGCTGTACCAGGCCGTTATGCACCCGGACAGTATGCTTTCTATGGTGCAACTGTAGAAGTTGGTGAGGGACCTTATGGACATGTCAAACTTCCAGAGCCGCCTGAGGAAGAAGAGGCGTTGTTGTGCCTTCTTGACTGTCACATTTACGTGGGAAGTCCAGGACAGGTTGTCAGTTATCATCACTCCGAGAAACTTGAAGCTATCAACCTCCACTTTGTTGATGCAGCTGGGTCATGTTCTCCTCCTTTCTTTTTGAAGTCAATGATCAGTTCTTTTGTTTTGCCGACGTTGAGAGACATTATTGCACCATGTCACCAAGCCCTCTATCTCCCTTCTGTATTCTGACTCATAAATGTTTGATATCCATCCTATCACAGTGGCATCGTCAGCAAACTTGTAGGTGACATTCATTCAGAATTTGGCCACACAGTCATGGGTGTGCAGGGAGTACAGTAGGGGGCTGAGGACACATCCTGGGTGGGGTGCGGGGGCCAGTGCTCCAGTGTTGAGGGTTACCCTGGAGGAGGCCTCTTGAAGTTTTTCACTTTCCTCATTTGGGGTACGCTGCACTCCCAGGTTTTGTGCAAATCTCACAATTGCATCTTGAAACCTGAAGTCCAAGTCATCAATGTACAAAAATAGTGCCATTTTTAATTGGCCTTAAGTAGCCAATTAACAGCCAGATGTTTAAACCCGGGTCCTCCATTGTATTATTATCAGTGGTGTCTGTTCTTCGATTCAAAGATTACATCTGCTCAGATCTGTGGCTCTTCCTCCAACCAAATAGGGTAATTCTCGACCTTTCTTTCAGTACATGGGCAGGAGATCCCATCAGGTCTGAGGATCCGGGGTGTTGGGATTTGATCCCTCTTCCTTTCCTTAACTTCTGCTGCTCTGCCTCAGCATTAACGGGCTGGTACTCCACATGAGATTTATCCCGACCCTGAAGTTTTTGCCATTTTGAACAATTGGTAGCAAACTCCTCCCAGTCTTTAATGTCAATGCTGCTGCATTTCACAGAGAGCTTCAGAATGCCTTATTTGTCCTCCCCGGCAACACTGACCATTGAAGAGTGGATGATTTGATTTAATTTGATTTTTTTGTCACATATTTATCACAAATACGGTGAAAAGTGTTTGTCTCATGTTGCCTCTCTCCAACACCATCGTGAAACACAGAAAATAAACCAAGCCACAGAATATAAAGCCAGAAAAATAAGATAGTAAAGTTCACCTCATAGTCTTACCTCAACAAAGTTAGATGGTCTTTGGAACATCTCCCAGTTCTAGCTCAGCCATGGGCCTGGATCTGGGCACCTCCACCCCAAAGCCTTGAATCTATGTGGTTAAAACGATGACACTGCTGTAACCTCACTTCACCAACGCCGCTGCTGCTGCAATGAAGAGTCATCTCTCCCCAGCGCCATCTCGCCTCCACTGGCATCACTGCCACCGTGAGTTCACAAGGGGTCAACTTCACCAATGCAGTCGCTACCGGTGCCGCTGGGTCCAAATCCTCCGCCGTCAGGCACCCGGGCCTAGCAATGGGCCTGGAGCCTCAGCACGGCCTGTCAGTCTAGACCTGGGGATTTAAGCCTAGGGCCTGCCCCTCGATCGCCGGGAGGCCTCGGGCAGGGGTGGACCTGTGTCCACATCTTCTTCATCATTCGCTCGCCAATCCATAGGCCCGTGCCACCATCTTCGTCCACCAATCCACGCAGGGCCCGGTCTTGCTGATGCCGCTGCCGATGCTGCAACTTGAATGACATTTTCCGTCTGGCTGTGTCATCTGGTTACATCCCTGTGTGTTTCCTTTTGCCACACAAGCACCTTACAGCCTCGAGTTCTCGCCATCGATTTCTATAACTCGAGAAACGGGTCGCCTGATGTTCGATGATCGCGCGGACATGAGGAAGAGTTGAGAAAGCATTAAAGCCAAGGGTTAAAATTGATTCAGAGATAGTAGGCACTGCCGATGCTGGAGTCTGAGATAACAAGGTATGGACCTGGATGAACACAGCAGGCCAAGCAGCATCAGAGGAGCAGGAAAGCTAATGTTTCGGGTATGGACGCTTCTGTGCTGTGTTCATCCAGCTCTACATCTTGTTATCTCAAAGTCAAGGGCGTTTTTTTTTCGGACCCTGCCCCTCTCTCAGACCCTGAGAAAACAGGACCTGGTGGCGGGGACAGTACTTTTGGCCAATCAGACAGTGTCCTACTTTAGCAGGAGTTTTGCCTGAATGCATGTGGAGCTGTCTCCAGGGAGGACATGAACATTTGTTCAATGTTCCTCTGGTTAAACAGCTGCCAATGTGTGCAATTGTCCAACATGTCAGTGATGTTGACATCATACATCAGCTCGGGGGTCCATTTGGTTGCAGTATGACGTTTCCCTGGCTGATGACAGCATTTTTAACTTCACCATTATTCAGCTACAGCATCTGGTTGGCTGCTCTACCACATTAGCTCAATCCTGTGTCCCAGAGATTTGGGATTTGCATCCTGTTTCCCTGTGAATCATTCAGGAGTTTTGGCTGAGGCAGGCTCAGGGTCCAGAGGGGTTGGGTGTCAGGGAGTGACGGGGAGTCAGGTTCTGAGGGAGGGGGGTCAGGAGCCGAAGGTGGGTGGGGTTTGAGTGTGATTCAGGATTTGAGGGAGGGGCCGGAGTGTGAGGAGTGGGCCAGAGTCTGAGGGAGGCAGCTGGGTCAGAGGGAGACTTCTGGCTCTGAGGGGATGGGGTGGGGTCTGGGGACGGAGTCAGGGTCTAGGGGAGGAGTCAGTGCCAGGGGTGGGGTCATGTTCTGGAGGAGGGGGTAAAAGTCTGGAGGAGAGGTCAAGGTCTGAGGTGGGGTCAGGACCTGGGGTGGGGTCAAAGTCTGGGGGAGGGGTCAGGGTTTGAGAGATGATCTGGTCTGGTGGAGGTTCGTAATTTGATAGACACTGCCCAAAATCACTGACACATGCAGCTTGAAGCAGTTTTTTTTATCTCTCTACATTAAGTCTATACATTGGGCTTCCCCAGCCTTTACTGATTATCCTGGACGTTGTGGCAAAATTTCAGTTCGAGATTGTCCTCTGACATTATTCTGCTGAATTAACAAAAAAAATGAGAATGAATAACACTGTTTGTGTTGTATATCTGTTTGTAGCTATCTTGAACAATTAGCTCCTTTGCAAGGAGAATTTAATGCCTGTTTTTTTTTGCCATGGCATGTTATTTCCTGCATGGCGCAGATTCTTTCTAATTTAATAAATTCATTAGTCTATTGTATCTTCTGACTACTTCTCTTGCAGTGTGAATGGGTCAGGGCTTTGATGAATGGTTTATAAAGAACTTGCTTCGGGCTATGATTTTCACACCGAGGTACTGATTCAGTAATCAGCAGATGCTCGGAGAACAGGAGGATGTTTGGGTCACCAGTGGATTTCCTCTCTTGAGCTTCTAACTCAGAGACATTAAGGATCTAATACGCCATTATTCTGTCTCCCTTAAGATTGAATTGCCTGTCCTTTGGGTCTGCGCTGTAATAAACTAGGGCTTTAGGAGCAGTCTTTGGGGAAAAATAGCAATGTTTAGAAGTGCTCTTGACACTAACTCGATACATCTGTGGCTATTTGGGAAAAATTGACATTGAGGCACATAGCAATCAGCAAGAAGTGTGTAAGGGAGCATTTAAACTTGACAGCAAATCAACAACTTTACCTCTCATCAGTCTAGGGTCCCTGGGACAAAGACTCTGACATTATTGTCAGAAATTGTCAATTGCTGGGAAGATTTCAGGGATCTAGCCTCGGATTTCCGGGACAGCATTTCTCATTTATTTGTCCTTTTTAACCACATGCAATAAAATCCAGGATTACACCAGCTATGGAACTGGTTTATTTAACAAGCTGGTCAGTGCGCCTGGGAGAAATCTTGCTGAGACATGCTTGACACAGTGACACAAGGCCAGGGTGCCTGACAATCTCGGACTTTCGTTTAGTTTGATCAATTCAAATGTGGATTTATTCCCACACTTTGGGACCTTCCTCACACGGACAACAGACACCGACATTGAAATTCAACATCGCCTCCAGTCTGTCAACACTGTTCCCTCAGCTGCCTGAGATCGTTTGGCCCAACAAGCCCACACCCAACTCTTTGAACAGCATCCCACCCAGACTCACCCACACCCCCCTCCAAACCAATCTGTGTAACCCTGTATTTCCCATGGCTAATCCATGTAGTCTGCACATCCTGGACACTCTGGGGCAATTTAGCGTGGCCAATCCACCTCAACCTGCACATCTTAGGACTGTGGGAGGAAACTGGTGCAAATCCATACAGACACAGAGAGAATATGCAAACTCCACACAGGCAGTTGCCCAAGGGTGAGATTGAACTCAGGTCCCCGGTGCTGTGAGGCAGCAGTGCTAACCACTGAGCTACCGTGCCCATAGCCAGTGCGACCAGTGCCATCCTGAATGAAATGGAAATATGAACAATGTGCTGCTGACATCTCAAATGCCTAGAGAAATATCAAAGAACCAGGAGCAGGGAGTAGGCCATTCAGCCCTCAAGTCTGCTCTCCCATTCAATATGATCACAGCTGATCTCATCTCAGCCTCGACTCCACTTTCCTTCCCAATCTCCATAACCCTTCCACTTACTAAGAACTTTGCCCTACTTCCTGGGGAGATGGACCCCACACCTCCATTTCCAGGTGAAATTAAATTCAAAGGGAAGGTGCTGCATTTAATTAGCCACACGATTCCTCTGAGCTAGGTGCTCTGAGGAGGCTACTGCTGAAAGATCCTCAGTCACCCTGTCATAACAGGGACACAAATCAAAATGTACCCAGTGGCAGAAGACAGAAAATACCAGGTGCGTTAGGGTTGGTGTTAGGGTTAAGGTTTGGGTTAGGACTAGGGTTAGGGTTAAGGTTAGGTTTAGGGATAGGGTTACGGAGAGGGTTAGGTTTAGGGTTGGTGTTAGAGTCAGGGTTAGGCTTAGGGTTAGGGTTGGGATTAGGATTAGGATTAGGGTTAGGGTTAGGGTTAGGGTTAGGATTAGGGTTAGGGTTAGGGTTAG
>NC_063367.1:6355937-6379321 GCF_021869965.1 Rhincodon typus | reverse complement strand
GTTAGGGTTAGGGTTAGGGTTAGGATTAGGGTTAGGGTTAGGGTTAGCGTTGTGCAAGTGGTTGTGGTTAGGGTTTGGGTTATGGTTAAGATTAGGGTAAGTGTTAACGTTGTGATTGTAGTTAGGATTAGGGTTAAGGCTAGGGTTAGGGTTAAGGTTAGGGTTAAGATTAGGGTTAGGGTTAGGGTTTGGGTTAGGATTAAGGTTAGGGTTAGGGTTAGGATTAGGGTTTGGGTTAGGATTAGGGATAGGGTTAGTGTTAGGGTTAGTGTTAGGGTTAGGATTAGGGTTATGGTTAGTGTTGCGGTAGTGGTTGTGGTTAGAGTTTGGGTTAAGTTTAAGGTTAGGGTAAGGTTGTGGTTGTAGTCAGTATTAGGGTTCGGGTTAGGGCCGACAATGATCATAGCTTTTGGTTTGTTTTCTCCTATCGAGGCATCTCCAACTTCACTCCGTGGACCAACTCCCTGCATTGAGAGGTTCACATGCTGTCACAAACACCCTCCCCTCACATCCAGAACCCCCAGGTATGGGTCATGCAGTCTTTGGCTGTATCTTCCTGGGCTCCAAATCAGATGGAATGTCAACTAACATCGTCTGAACAAAAGGAATGGTGATCTGGATCAGCGAAGTTAGAAATGGGTCTCATGGAATCATACAGCACAGAAGAGGCCCTTTGGCCCATTGAAGCTGCACCAGCCCATCTATACTAAACTCCCTTTCTAGCCTTTGGACCATAGCCTTGGATATTATGACATTTCAAGAGCACAAGGTTGTAAGGTTTCCCACCTCCGCTACCCTCCCAGCCAAACTTCCTAACTCTACACTCCAGCTCCCTTGCAGTGAAGGCCAATTTACCTTCCCAATGGCGCTGCACCCGCATACTAACCTCTCATAGAAACAAGGAAAACAGGAGCGGGAGTAGGCCATTTGGCCATTCAATATCAATATGGCTGATCATCCAAGTCAGTCCCCTGTTCCCCGTTTCTCCCTGTACCCTTTGACCCCTTTCGCCCTAAGAACTACATCTAACTCTTTCTTGAAAATATTCCATGTTTTGGTCTGAATCACTTTCTGTGGTGGAGAATTCCATCAGCTCACCACTGTCTCTGGTTCTTAGGGTGTAAGGACCTTTGATTAACATCACTTAATGGTTTTCCTATGTGTCCTAGCAAAGTTATTAAGCTTATATTACAAACATTCCACATTATTTTCCAGCTGCTTTCCCAGTTACAATCTGTTTTCAGCAGTATCATGGCTAACCTTAATCTATCCCACCCAGACCAAACCCCTCCGACACTATCCCTGTAATCCTGTATTTCCCCATGGCTCAACCACCTAGTCTGCACATCCCTGGACACTACGGGACAATTTCCCATGGCCAATCCACCTAACCTGCACACCTTTGGACTGTGGGAGGAAACCGGAGCACCCGGAGGAAACCCACACAGACATGGGGAGAACGTGCAAACTCCACACAGACAGTCACCCGAGGGTGGAATTGAACCTGGGTGCCTGGTGCTGTGAGGCAGCAATGCTAACCACTGAGCCACCCAAACAGGAAGTCAAAGGAATGCCATGCCGGAAGTGATGAATGGCTATCAGTTGAAACTAGCAGGAAGCTCATCTTTTGTGCACCTTATGAAATCATTAACTGACACAGCACTGGATCTACCACAGTCATGCTGCTCCCAGTCTCTGTGACTTCTAACCCTGGTTGGTGAGGATAGCGGTTTCCCCTCGATCCTCAGAGAAGAGAATGTCGCTGCTAGCCCTCGCTGCAGTCAACATGACCTTCAGGAGTGACTGAGAATGAGGGAGCAGCCTTTCCAAATAGTTTGCTTCCATCCCGTGGCAATTTCTTCCTACCCAAGGGTATTTTTAATCAAAAGTATTGGCTCATCTCAGAATGGAGGACGATATATAGAGAATAAAAATGTTTATCTATTCCACTTTGTCATTTCCCATTTGAAACGTTTTTGCCTTCGGGCTATACACCTGACATGGTAAATATATTTTGTAAACATTCAGACTATTGTAAACATATTGAGTCGCACGTGCTGTTTGGGAACAAGTTCAATTTTCTTCCAAATTCTGTAATGTTCAAGTTGAAATGTTTTGAGATGGTTTTTCACAAACAGAATCCGTACAGTGTGGAAGCAGGCCATTCAGCCAATCGAGTCTGCACTGACCCTCTGAAGAGCATCCCATCCAGAACCACTCACCCCATCCTATCCCCACAATCCCACATTTAGCGTGGCCAATCCACCTAACCTGCACATCTTTGTGGGAGGAAACTGAAGCAGCTAGAGAAAACCCAGACAGAGACAATGTGCAAACTCCACACAGACAGTCACCCGAGGGTGGAATCAAATCCGGGTCCTTGGTGATGTTAGGCAGCAGTGCTGACCACTAAGACATTGTGCCATATAGCAAAGGCGAGGAATAAAGTATATTTTGGTGGGACAAAGGCAGCAGCTATAACCAGTAATGATTGTGAGAAGGAGAGAGACAGAAAAAGAAATATTAAGACTATTATAATCATGTTGAGTTGAACAGGTTGTATAGGGACAAGTTGAATCCTCTTGTACATTCTGTATTATTCAAATTAAAATGTTTGTTATATATTTTAACAAATGTTATGGATAAGGTATACTTTTGAAAAAAAAACATTCATTAATGCTCTGCTCAGTGTTGTCCTATTCTGAATTTTGCCACTGTTTGTTTAAAAAGAGACCATTTCACTATACGTCCTTCATTGTTTGTTTAGACACATCATTCCCATGTCCCTCTGTGATTGGTCATGGAATCCATGAACAAAATAGGACGGATTGGTTCTATGACCAGCAAATGGTCCTGCCAATCCACCAGGAGAGATGTCCACAAACTTCCAACCACAAACTCTCATCCCCAATAGTGCCAGACCAGCTCAGCATTTAGAGTAGGTTCTGGTTACGTTTTACATTTCCAGCATCCACTCTGTTCTGCTCCCACTTATTTCCTTGTTAGCGTGGAAACATATTGATAGAGAACGTTCCCTGAGCAGAAGTTCCTCTCCTTCACCATCATAGAGTCACACAGCACGGAAACAGATGCTTCAGTCCAACCAGTCCATGCTGAACACAATCCCAAACTAAACTAATCCCACCTGCCTGCTCCTGGCCGAATATCCCTCCAAACTATTCCTATTCATGTACTTATCCAAGTTTATTTTAAACATTGTAACTGTGCCTGCATCCACCACTTCCTCAGGAAGTTCATTCCCCGCATGAACTACCTTCTGTGTAAAAATTTGCCCTTCATGTCGTTTTAAAATCTCTCTCCTCTCACCTTAAAATGTGCCCCTTAGTTGGGAAATCCCCCATCCTAGGGAAACGACAACTACCATTAACTCTATCTATATGTCTCATTATTTTATAGACTTCTATCAGGTCGTCTCTCAACGTTCTACACTCCAGTGAAAGAAGTCCCAGCCTATCCAGCCTTTCTTAATGACTCAAACCTCCCATACCCAATAACATCCTGGTAAATCTTTATCAGGATCATTAAAGTCTCCTAACATTACTATGTTTCTGTTCCATATTTTCAAAATATGTTAACAAATTGGTTCATATATCCCCTTTATCATGCTGGAGTTGTACAAACAACAGCCAGCAACATAACTACCTCAGCTCAAACCAGATAGAGTTAGATCTTGAAATCATTGATAGAGATTTTTAATCAACCTGTTTGGATATGTTACATGTCAAGCCAGTAAACTTTCTAACTTATTTTGGATTTGAAATTCATGTTTAATAGAAGCTGGCATTCAGCTTCAAAAGTGATTTACAGAGTTCCTCATCCCAAGGAAAAGAATATCTGCGTTATATCTTTCTTCATTGTGATTTGTGATTTAACTCTGGATTTTCTTTTGAACTTGTGGAACGTGGATGTCGCTGGCTGAACCACCATTTATTGCCCATCCCAATGTCCCCGTGAGAAGGTGGT
Organism: Rhincodon typus; assembly: GCF_021869965.1. Lineage (NCBI taxonomy): Eukaryota > Metazoa > Chordata > Chondrichthyes > Orectolobiformes > Rhincodontidae > Rhincodon > Rhincodon typus. The sequence continues at coordinate 6,375,337 of NC_063367.1, read as the reverse complement.
GGTGAGCTGCCTTCCTGCTGCAGTCCATGTGCTAAATTAGGCAATTTAGATTTTAGACAATTAAGTTTATTCATGTTTCCCAACACAGGCTTGCTGCTAAACCAAGCTGTCTAATCTACAGTGTGGTCCCCATTGTATGAGCTGTTAAAAAAGTAAAACATTGCTGGAGACCTAAAAGCAATACAGAAAGTGAGGGGTGAATTCAACAGAACTGGCAGCATCTGTGGAGAGAGAAACAGAGTAAAATGTGACTCTTCTTCAGAACAAATAATTAACATTGGTTAGAATAAGCTGAAGATGACACCACACCTTCCCAGTCAATCAGCCACTTGGCACTTGTCTGAAATTGCATTTTTCAAACTGCATTGACCATGAAGTGGGGTATTTTTGGGGGGGAGATGTAGGAATTGTATAGTTCCATCTGGGTGGATCGTATACGATCAGTCAAGCACCTGAAGGAGTTTCTTTCTGAAAACCCTGCACCAAAATGAATAATTAGCTGGAATAATTAGCAGGTTGAAGATGAATTTCCACACAATGTTGTCCAGGACACTATCAAGGATAACAGGTGTTAAAAGTGCCTGGGAGGGACAAAGATTAAAGATTATTTCATTATCTAGCTTCCTTGAGGCAGGAGAGATGTGCTAGTTTACGCAGCTATGAACAGGCAGGTCTGACTTGGGGCTCGCTTCCCCCTTGTGGCGGATTTGTTACTGGGCCTGTGTATGACAGAGAGTGAATATTGTTTAATCTGTTGGAATGGTCTGTCCTTGAAGTCTTTAAACTGGGCTCGCAAATCAGCCTGCATTCCTCACATCAGTTTTGAAGCGAGTACATATTAGTTTAATGTTAGCCTGCGAGAGGCCGCCACAGGTCAGCCACAGTTATTGGATTAATTGGCAGTAATTCTTTAATTACAGAACCACACTCATAGAATTCACTCAGATTATTTTGGTCTCCTTGTATAGGTCTGAGTAACACATTTAATTTCCTTGCCAAATGTGCAGCATGCCCCAAAAAGGCACTAAACCGGGCATTAGATGGTACTTAAATTGTTATAAAGTTGTTGTAAATTGTTACTTTTAGCTGTTTAGGCCAAATTGATTATTTTCAGCACATGACTTTAAAAAAAGACAGTGATCATAATTACTGACACTAGTTCCCGAATAAGTAAGTATTGTTTTACATTTTGATCCCAAATACTTTCAAAATTGTCATTTTAAAAGCACAGCAGTCACCATCACTACTTTTCCACTTCAGAGCTAATTTCAGAATTTAAACTCCAGGAAGCTACCGCAGTGGGATTTGAAACTGTATTGCCAGAATATTTGCATGGACCTTTGGACTAGTAGTTAGCCTGGTCCTCCAGTGCAGAAACTAGTCTGGTCCTCTGGATTACTGTCTAGTAATTAGCCTGGTGCTCTGGATTACCATGTGTAGTAATGAGCTTGCTCTTCTGGATTATTGGACTAATAACTAAACAGATTCTCTGAATTACTTGCGTAATAATTAGCTTGGTCCTCAAGATTATTGGTCTAGTATTCAGTGTGGACATGTCCAGTCTTGGTGTGGTAATTAGCCCAGTCCACTGGATTACTGGTCTGCAAGTAGCCTGGCCCTCTCGGTTACTGGCCTAGTAATTAATTTGGTCCTCCAATTTACTGCTGTAGTAATTAGCCTGGTCTGTATTGCTGAACTCAGGAGCAGAATTTAGCCTGGGCCTCTGGATTGCTGAAGTAGCAATTAGCCTAAACATCTGGATTACTACTCTGCTAATTAGCATGGTCCTCTGGAGTACTGATGTAGTAATTAGCCTAATCTTCTGGATTACTACTCTGTTAATTAGCTTGGTCCTCTGAATTACTGAATAATAATTATCCTGATCCTCTGAGTTACTGGTGTAGTAATTATCTTGTTCCTCTGGGTTACTGGTGTAGTAATTAGCCTTGTCCTCCAGATTGCTGGAGTCGTCATTAACCTGGACATTGTCCAGGTACTTGGGCTGAGAAAAAGCAGTAGAATGAATACAGCAGTGACAGGGAATGTGTAGATGTTCCTGATGTACATTTTAAGAGGAAGAAATATGGATAAGGTACATGTTCAACTATTATTCAATATATATCAGCTATCAGCGAAAGAGGTGGCTAGGGCTGACATTCAATTGCATAAATAGACCAGAGAAGGCAAAAAAAAGGTTAAAAAAGGGGCATATGATTAATACATTAAAACTTGCACCTTGTTTGATCATGTACTTTGTGGAATTCAACTGGGAGAGCCTCAGTCAGGAACATAAAAAAATGCATCTTCTGAAAGACAGGACATGGGCCATGTGTGAGATCAACAGAATGCAACACTGGGAATGATCCTACAGGTTAGATTTTCTTGTAATTAGGTAGTGGAGCAAACTGTAGTCTTAGATTATTGGGGTCATGGGGGAAACTTGCCAGTATAAATGACAGTGCTGATTGTGCATGGTACCTAATGCAGAGCTGAAAGTTGTGAGGATGTTCCGAGTTGTTCAAAATTGCATGGATTTACATTGAATCTCGTCAAGTTGTACAGGATTATGTAGTACCAGACCAAAGGGCATTATAGAATAGTACAGTGCTGACATAGTCCATTCGGCCCATTATTCACTGGCTCTTTCATGTTGGTCCCACTTTTTAAAAATGTGAGATGTGGGCATCACTGACAGAAATTCTGGTTTTCTTTTATAACTAGCACTGGTTGTCCTGAAACTACCTCAGTCACAGAACAGAATTTTGCTAAAATTGCTGGGCCTGGGAATGTGCAGTGTATCTGTTGATGTCCCCTGTCTGGGAATGTAAACGTAAAACATAAAAATCATGAATATAGGAACAGGAGGAAGCCACAAAGGCTTGAGAACCTGCTCCATCATTCACTGTGTGTATCCTCTACTTCAAATGCATAAGCCCTAGAAACCATTGATCTCAGCCTTGAATATTCTCGATGAGTGAGTGTCTGCTGCCCCCTGGGGTACAGAATTCAAAAGATTCATAGCCTCCGGAATTATTTTTGATTTGATTTATTGTTGTCACGTGTACCGAAATCAGTAAAAAGTATTGCTTTACGTGCTATCCAGGCAAATCATACCTTACATAAGTACATCAGGGTGATAGAACAGAATGCAGAATATAGTATTACAGCTACAGAGAAGATGGAGGCAAAGATCAACTCTAACATATGAGAGGTCTGTTCATAAGTCTGATAACAGCGGGGAAGGAACTGTTCTTGAATCTGTTGCTGTGTGCTTTCAAACTTTTGTATCTTCTGCCCGATGGAAGAGGGAGGAAGAGAGTGCGACCAAGGTGGGAGGGGTCTTTGATTATGTCGGCTGCTTTCTTGAGGAAGTAGGAGTGTGGATGAAGTTAGTGGAAGGAAGGATGGTTTGTGTGATGGACTGGGCTACATTCACAACACTTTGTAATTTCTTGTGTTCTTGGGCAGCGCAGTTGTCAGACCATGTTGTGATGCATCCGGATAGGATGCTTTCTATGGTGCATCTACAAAAATTGAGTCATTGTGGACATGCTGAATTTCCTTAGCCTCCTGAGGGAGTAGAGGTGATGGTCTGCTTTCTCGACCATAGCATCGGTGAGGACGGACCAGGATGGATTGTTAGTGATATTTACTCTTAGGAACTTGATGCTCTCGACCATCCCCACCTCAGCACCATTGACACAGACAGGGGCGTGTCCACCACTTCCTGAAGTCAACAACCAGCTCCTTCATTTTGCTGACATTGAGGGAGATTGTTGTCTTTACCCCATGCCACTAAGCACTCTATCTCCTTCCTGTACTTTGTTTCGGCGTGGTTTGAGATCCGACCTGCTACGGTGGTGTCATCCACAAACTAGTAAATGATGAGATTTCTCCTCACCTCAAACCAAACTAGACAACTCCTTATCTTGTGACTATGATCAATGCTCCCTCTAAGCTGCAGATGGGCAGCCACTCCACATTCCACCCACAGTGATTGGTGTTGTGATATGGATCGTCCTGACCACAGAGGTCCACAGGGAAGAAAAGGAGAGGGAATGCTGACCTTAACTATGGTTTTCAACTCTTCAGCTAAGAGAAGCAGCCTCAATTTCTACTGTGTACAATCCTCCCTATATATTTTAGTATTAATAATCCCACTCAGCTAAACTCCATAAGGTTTTGGTCTCTTTGTACTCGATAAATGTGCAGTAAGTGGTGGTGTGTCCTGGTCCTGTCAGTTTCACAATCCCTCTGTTTCTGATCTTGGAAACTAAGGAGATGTTGTTGTGAGCTGTAACTAAATTTGTGAAGTGTGTGTGTGTGCAGTGAGTCACTTTAAAATAACCTGTTATATGTGTTAAACTTTGACAGATAAATGTTTGAGAGCAGAAACGGGGTCTTCTTCCCAGACTGCCTGTAACTTTTCAACCTGAGATCAGGGATTCACAGTCCGAGTACATGAATAGGAAAGGTTTGGCAGGATATGCACCAGGAGCAGGCAGGCGGGACTGGTTTAGTTTGGGATAGTGTTTGGCATGGACCAATTGGACCGAAGGGTCTGTTTTCGTGCTATATGATTCTATGATACAGGGTGGACCATTCAGGACTGAGATGAGGAGGAATTTCTTCACCCAGAGAGTGGGGAGGCTATGGAATTCTCTGCCACAGAATGTGGTTGAAGTCAAACCACAATGTTTCCAGGAAAGAGTTCTTAGGGCTACAGGGATGAAAGTGCATGGGGAGAAAGTGGGAACAGGATATTGAGTTGGACAATCATACTGAATGGTGGAGCAGGCTCGAAGGGCTGAATGGCCTATTCCTGTTCCTATGTTTCTTCCAGGATTGGATGGATCTGACAATCAAGCTTGCAGAGAGATGTTTCAGAAAAGAGACATCTAAGAGATTGACAGTGGCTCCAAATTTGTTCAACATGGGCTGCACTTTAAAGTGTAATGTGTAAACATTAGGATAATGGCAGAAAAGAAACATATCCAGTTGTAATTAAAATAACTGCATCCAAACAGAAGCAAAACGGGTTTCAGAGATAAACGCCCGAAACTGTAATCAGTGACGCCCAAGGTACTAAATATAATTCATCTTTCTCAGATGCATCAAAAGAACTATTGAGGTTATAAAGAGGCTCTTGGGAAAAATACTGTGCAATTACTGCACTTTTCAGCTTAACTGCCTTTGTAGCTACAGGAGAATTTGAAGCATGTGTCATGGTCCAATCTGCATTTCTTTTGAAAAATTAAAGAAACCTAACACGCCGTTATGCCAACAGAGCAAATCGGAAAAGACAAGCAGCAAAAGGATAGACCTATCTGAAGATCTCACTCTCCAACCCTATCGATTACCTCAACTGTTGGTTTGATTCAGTGTTAGCAAGTTCACTGTATTTTCAGAAAACAAGTGTGCAGCTTTCCTCAGCTAAAAGTACAGAAGGGCAAAATAAAACCACGACTGACTGGATTCTAGAATCTGACTAAACTCATGCCTTTGGATTAAGTGAAGAACTTTGATAGTCCACTAGCATTGGGGAGGCAGCAGCACAGCGGTAACATTACTGGATTGACTCATCCAAAGACCCAGACTAATGCTCTGGGGATTTAAGTTCAAAGCCCACCACAGAAGCCAGCTGAATTAAAATTCAATTAACAAAACCTGGAATATAAAACTAGCAATGGTGTCCATGACAGTTATAGAGCCATAGAGTTGTACAGCATGGAAACAGTCCCTTTGATCCAAATTATCAGCACTAACCAGATATCCTAAATGAATTTAGTCCCCCATTTGGCCCATATCCCTCTAAACCCTTTTCATTCATGTACCCATCCAGATTCCTTTCAAAGTTTATAATTTTTACCGGCCTCCACCACTTCCTCTGGCAGCTCATTCCACACACGCACCACCCTCTGTATGTAAAAGTCACCCCTCAGACCCTTTTCAAATCTTTCTCCTCTCACATTAAACTATGCCCCTCTAGTTTTGGATTCCCCTACCCGGAGGAAAAAGACCTTGGCTATTCAGCCTATTCATGCCCCTCATGATTTTATAAACCTCTATAACATCACCCATCAGCCTCCAACGCTCCAAGGAAAATAGTCCCAGCCCATTCAGCCTGTCCCTATAGTTCAAATCCTCCAATCCAAGCAACCTCCTCATAAATCTTTTCTGAACCCTTTCAAGTTTAATAACTTCTTTCCTATACAAGGGAGACCAGAATCAGATGCAGTATTCCAAAAGTGGCTTCACCAATGCCCTGTACAGCTGTAACATGACATCCTAACTCCTATACTCCATGTTCTGACCAATGAAGACAAGAGTGCCAAATGCCTCCTTCACCACCCTGCCTACCTGTGACTCCAATTTCAAGGGACTATGTACTTACACCCGTAAATCTCTTTGTTCAGCAACACTCACCAGGGTCCTATCATTAACTGTGAAAGTTCTGCCCTGATCTGCTTTAGCAAAATGCAACACTTCACATTTGTCTAATTTAAACTCCATCTGCCACTCCTCAACCCATTGACCCACAACATTGTTGCAAAACCTGTCTGGTTCTTTTAGGGAAGGAAATCTGCCATCCCTAACTTGTCTGGCCTACATGTGACTCCAGACACGTGGTTAACACCTAACTGTAGTAGGCTAGGACAATTAATGGCAGCAAGTGCTGGCCACCCAAATCCCATGGAAGAATAAATTATTTTTAAAAAGTGGTTCTGAAGCCTGGATTCAGGCTTACCTCCTGGACAGTGACTAAGGAGACATCCTCATTTGGGAACATTATCATTTTGGACTAGCTGTCTATGAAAAGGTACCTGTAAACAGACACTGGATCCCCCGAAAAGGCGCTCATATCACTGCACCATCCCTCACCTCAGCTACAAACCATCGCTATATCCTCTTTATGAATCCTGAATTCAAAAGATGCAGAACACCCTTGTCCGATAACACGTACAAGATGTGTCACCCTCCACACATTGTTCTCAGGAAGGGTCATCGGACCCGAAACGTTAAGTCTGATTTCTCTCCACAGATGCTGCCAGACCTGCTGAGGTTTTCCAGCAACTTGTTTTTGTTTCTAATTTACAGCATCACAGTTCTGTTTGCAGCTGTCTTTTCCTAGCTACACCTCTTACACAGTGCAGGCTACCTGAGGAAGGCTGCTGACTTTCACTAGGGGAGCTGTACCTGATTGTTTCAGACACCCTCAGACTGTCTAGCTTTGCAGACCACCACACAAAGTATGGGCTGAGCAGCAGCCTGGACCGTCTGGCTGACCGGCAAATATCGAGGGCACCAGTTCAAATGGTAATGGTGAGGGTACAATGAGAGAGGGCAGCAGGATTAAGAAGCAGAGATACCACTCTGGTGGGGAGAAGGATGAAGTGCAAATCCTGGCAGACCAACTACTGACCAGCTGAGAGAGACTGCTCAGTGAGAGCCAGTCTGAGCCTGTATGACAGCACAGATCACATGATCACTTCTTTTTCCCTTCAGTACTGTAACTGGCCAGCTCAGCATTTATTACCCATTCCCTACTTCATAGAATCTCTACAGGCCTATCGGCCCATCGAGTGTACACCAACCCACTGAAGAACATCCGTGCTGGATGACTCTATGCTTTTCTCACTGGAGCATGGGAGGTTGAGAGGTGACCTTATTGAAGTTTATAAAAGCATGAGGGGTATAAATAGAATTACTGGTAGGTGCCTTTTCCCTAGGTTAGGGGATTTTTCAGGTGAGAGGAGAGAGATATAAAAAAAAAAAGACATGAAGGGCAATTTTTTTTTTTAATACACAGAGGATAGTTCATGTGCGGAATGAACTTCCTAAGAAAGTGGTGGATGTGCGCACAGTCACAACATTTAAAAAACATATACATTCGTACATGGTTAGGAATGGTTTGGAGTGATATGGGCCAGGGACAGGCAGATGGGTCTAGTTTAATTTGGGATTACGGTCAGCATGGCCTGGTTGGACCAAAGGGTCTGTTTCCGTGCTGTATGACTGTGTGACTGTGTGACATCCCACTCTGATCCACAGTCCCACCCTAGCATCTGTAACCCTGCACACGTTTACTAATCCACCCAGTTGCTTGGGAGGAACTGAGAGTTCACTATTTTATTACTGCTCCAAGTGGAGTATGGTTATGAACCAAGGTCTGGGATGACAGCACATGACCAGTAGCCATGAGCACTGCAAACAGCATCATGATTCGATTAGTTTACCTAACTGCAAGTTTTCAGCTTCTCTGTGAAGTAAACCTCTGGAGATTTTCCGAGCAAACTGAACCTACACAATTTAATACTGAGAGGTGTAGCTTAGAACACAAGAATATGACAGATTCCACCCCTGAAGAAAACCAAAAGACATTATCCAGGACAAGCAAAGAACACAGTTAAGTAAAACTTTATTACAGGTTTATCTTTCAAACATAAAAAAAGAGGCAGAAGTAGAATTTATAAAAAGTAATATTCTCACTGATATTGTACATCCTTGGGGATACATTTAGCCCCCGACTACTTGTTCTGTGTCGAAGCAGTTACAGATCAGGCAGCTGCTATCTAATAACCAGGATTATTCACAATATGTCTGGTGTGGATGCTGTTTCACTGAAAGACTTTCATCCACTTTGGGATTATTCAGCAGCATTCGAACCAGTATCTATAGATTGAAAAACAAAACATGAAAATTCACTTCATCCTTTAAAACGCCAATAGACCAGGACTGGATGATACATAAGTCCACTCCAGTTAACTGGAGAAGAGGAAATTTGCTGCACAAGAAGTGGCCATTCAAACCATCATGTCTGTGCTGGTCAAAACAGAACAAGCATAATCTCATTTCCTGAAGATCCCATAATATCATGTGAATACACAATGTCTTTTTCTCAATACAATGAGGACTTTGGCCTCCACTACCATTTAGAGTGAATTCCAGGTGCCCTCTACTGGCTACTGAAAACATTCCGACATAAGGGGAATGTTGTTTCCTCAAAGAGGGGTGGAAGCAGAGTCCTTGAATATATTTAAGGACAAGGTAGACAGATTCTTATAGTTTCATAAAATCCCTACAGTGTGGAAGCAGACCATTCAGCCCATCGAGTCCACACCAACCCTCCGAACAGCATCCCACCCAGACCCAGCCCTTACCCTTTTCCCTGCATTTAACATGGCCAATCCACCTAACCTGCACATCTTTGGATTGGAGGAGGAAACCGGAGCACCTGCAGGAAATCCATGGGGAAAACGTGCAAACTCCACAGTCACCCCAGGGCGGAATCGAACCCGGGTCCCTGGTGCTGTGAGGCAGCAGTGCTAACCAATGAACCACCATGCTGCCTTGATGAACAAGGGGACGATAGGTTATCAAGGCAGGTGGGAATGTGGAATTCTCAGGCTAGCCATGATCGTACTGAATACTGGAGCAGACTTGGAGCTGAGTGGCCCGTTCCAGCTCACTATGTCTACATGCCATTTCTAAATACGATGGAAAGGGGCCTGTGGATTTCTAATGGAAAAATCTTCCAGTCATAATTCAACTTGCCTCCTACGATCGGATCTCGCTGGTTCATACAACTAGGCTGTTATGTGTGTGTAGACTATGTTACAATTTCCTTGTTACTGCCTTAAAAACTGTAATTAGGTTAGTCAGAAACAACCCTCCAGTGACAAATCCGTACTATTTCCCTGATCAACCCGTGCCTTTCTAAATGACAAAATTTTCCAACAATTTATGCATTGACACTTGTCCCTTTCAACGCAAGTTCGAGGTGAACCTGATGGAGTGGGGAACTCCACATTGGGCAAATATCCCTCAGAGAAAAGCATTGGATCAAGCTGGAACAAATCCTTGGACATGATCACCTGCATGCTATGGTTTTGAAGGTTGTGGTTACAAAATAGTGCAAGCAATGGCTTTGGTCTTCCAGAGGTGAAGGTACTATATTTGAAGATTCAGAAGCTTGTATCAGGCAGAGTACAAATGGTACTCAACCAGGCCACACTTTCAAAATCCAAATCAAATCACCAACTCAGACGTTATTCGGTGAATGGGGAACACTTTCTGAACAACCTTGTGTGTGAGAAAACAACTATGCTAACAGCCAATTTAAGATAATCAGTCAAATTCGTACCACAGAACCCTTACAGCGTGGAAACAGGCCATTTGGCCCATCGAGTCCACACAGAGTCTCCAGGAGCATCTCACCCAGACCCACCCCATCACTGTTCCCATGCATTTCCCATGGCTAATCCATCTGGCCTGCACATCCCTGGACACTATGGCCTCGCTAAATTGCCCAATCCATCTAACCTTCGCATCTCTGTGATGGTGTGAGAAAACCAAAGCACCCAGAGGAAACTCACGCAGACATGAGGGGAATGCGCAAACACCACACACAGTCACCTGAAGGTAGCATTGAATCTGGGTACCTAGCGCTGTGAGGCAGCAGTGCTAACCACTGAGTAACAATGTTGCACAACAGTTCTTTATATTTGATAGAAGGCATGTAAATTTATATGCGAGGACTGTTCTACACAAACAAAAAATTTTATCCAAGGCTTGTTCCTGTTTTGAAATACCCAGAAACACAAGGAGCCTCTCTATAGATCCCTCTTGTTTTTCCCCATACCATCACCTTGGCCAATCAGATTAAGTTTGCCAACTAATCAGCACCCCTTTTCACCATAAGTTATTAGGTTATTTCACATTAAATTGGGATATTTTGAAATTTGACATAACGTTGTCAAGTCAATTGGAAGATAAAAAGCTTCAGCTACAATTCTCTTCCTTCAGTAACATTCAAATAATAAAGCATTTTTTGTCTTTTCTGTGAAAACACATTTCAATTTCATCATGCTGCAGTGCTTAAAACTAAAGAATGGGAGATTTTGACCAGGTTTTGATCAGTAGCCAGAGTGGGCAGGGTAAGCTAGCACGGAGGCTATTACTACAGGGGTTAAGGGTAACAGGTTAGAGATTGTCAATAGAATACAAAATGTCTTCATACAAGGTGTTGAGAAGAGGTCTGATTGAGGCAGCTTGTGTGGAGCATGAAGACTTGTTATGGGAAAAGAGGAGAATGTGGGGAAAGCTTGGCTAATTTTGCTTGAGACTGTTTGCCTGAAACGTTATAGGTCTCACTTCGGTCATATCTGAAGCACGAGCACTCCACACACTCACCAAAAACCTCTCAATACCCTCCTACGTCAATGAGACCCACAGACATTCAAGACAGCAATGGATGATTATTTGAATTGAAATCATGTAGAAGGACATGGGCGAAAAGAAACAAGAAATTGGTATTCGGTAATGATACTCAATTGAAGAGCCAGTGCAAGCATGATGGGCCAAGTGGCCTTCTTTTTCACCATACTAATTCAGTGATTCTGTGACACAAAGACTTTCAAGATGTACTGCATAAACTTCCTGTTGCTGAAAAATTCCACTAAGCCCCTGGAATAACGGCCCAGATCTTGCGACAGAAGATTGACATTGCTGAAGTGTAGGCTGTATTCATGCATTGGGATCATGCAGAAGTCCTGATCTGTGGTCATTATCCAGGAAGTCTAAACTTCCAAAGGGAAATCAATTACCTGACATCTGGAATTCTCCAAAAACACAGCAAACTGGGTTTAAATGGAGCATTTTTTGGGGGGGGGGGGGGGGGGGGGGGGGTGGTCCCAACCCACCTGAATAGTCTAAATCCTGGCTAACTACAACAGTAACTCTCAACGATCCCCATGAGAGACACCTGACCTTTCCCCAGCCCCACCCAAAGCCAATCACACCTTACCATCCCCCTCCTAGACCTGATGTGCCACATCATATTCCCCTTCCTACTCTCAGCCCCCATCCCAGACTGGACCATCTCCCACCCCTGTCTCTGACCCAGCCGTCAGCTTACCCACCTTGCCAACCTAAATACGGCCCCCTTACCTTTCCCACCACGATGCCTTTCTTCACTTACCCGATTCTCATTCATTCTCTAACACACCAAAAAGCTATCCAACAGCTGTTTGGTGTATTAGCGTGGGGCTTGGCTTCCCCCAACTGTACTGTCCATAAGGATTAAAACAGATTAAAAATACACTGCACATTTCTGATGCCTCCAGCAGAAGCAGCAGTTGGGGCCAGGAATATGGGGAACAGATGCAGGGTAAAAAAACTAAACGCAAGAGCACCAATCTGACAGTGATTACTACTTGGGCTAATAAGTTCTCAGGGGATTTTAAAATCACAGCAAGGAAAAGGGTGCATTCAATTTTAATAAATTCCAACTCACTTTTGCCATCGCATGCTACAATCTTCACTTTGTCAACTTTAACGAGTTCGGTGACCTCTCGAAACTCCACATCATTTAGGACAAATGTCCAAACATTATCACAGAATCTGTATGTGTTCAAAGAACCCTTCAAAAATAAAACAAAATGGTAAAGGAAGTCAGCAATTGTATTAAGCAATAAACTACTGGCACAAGGGCGATGGAAAAGGTGCCAAACCCAAAAGTGATTTAAAGCAAGTTGGAGAAAGATTGCAAAAGGATTTGCACATTCCATCCCAGCATCCTAAGGTTTTCAGATCACACAATTTGAACGCCCCTTTTCAAATCTCACTCAAACATTTACATTTAGACACAGTGGATTGCAAAACTGAATTCAGACTGTATAGTTTCCATATTAATGTGACATAGAGACAGGTTTATAGCATGGAACAATTTATGAAATATTAACTGAAACCAGTATGTTTTATGATGATCAGAATTGTTTTATCCAATAACGAAATTAGTGCCACTTGAATGGTACTGAACAATGTGCAATTAACAAATATCCCTGCCTCTAATTTTATGATGTTTTAAATTTGTTCTTGCCATGTGGGAGTGACTGGGAAGGCCAGCATTTATTGTCCATCCCTAACTGCCCTTGAGAAAGTGGTAAGTCATGTTCTTGCAACTGCTGCAAATTCATGGCAGGAATAGCAGATGGAGTTTAATTCAGACAAATGTGAGGTGTTTCATTTTGGTAAGACAAACCAGGGCAGGACTTACACAGTAAATAGTAGGGCCCTGGGCAACGTTGTTGAACAGAGCGCGCTAGGGGTTCAGGTACATTGCGTGAAACTGGTGATACGGGGTCGATAGGCTGGTGAAGGCAGCATTTGGAATGCTTGCCTTCATCAGTCAGAGTAGAGTATGGAGTACAGGAGGGGGAACGTCATGTTATAGCTGTACAAGACATGGCTAAGTCAACTTTTGGAGTACTGTGTACAATTCTGGTTGCCCTGCTATAGGAAGGGCATTATTCCCTGCAGCATCGGAGGCTGAGGGGTGACCTTACAGAGGTTTATAAAATCATGAGGGCCATAGATAAGGTGAATAGCCAAGTTCTTTTCCCTGGGCTGAGTGAGTCCAAAACTAGAGGGCATAGGCTCAAGGAGAGAGGGGAAAAATTTAAAAATGGACCTGAGGAGAAACATTTTCACACAAAGGGTAGTGCGTGTATGGAATAAGCTGTCAGAGGAAGTGGTAATGGGGGTACAATTACAACATTTAAAAGATATTCGGACAGGTACATGGATAGGAAAGGTTTAGAGGGATACGGGCCAAATGTTGGCAAATGGAACCAGTTTAGTTTAGGAAACCTGGCCAGCATGGACAAGTTGGGTCAAAGGGCCTGTTTCCGTGCTGTATACCTCTATGACTCAATGTGTTGTTGATGGACCCACAATGCTCTTATGAAGAGAACATTGTGCAAACATCCATGAACGTCCCCATGTGAGTTAATGATGGAGGGACCATCGCATAAAACATTGAGGTTAGTTAGGCTTAGGATGCTGCCATGAGGAAAACCTGCAGCAACATTCTGGGACGGAGAATGATTGATCTTCAATAACTGCAACCATCTTCCATTTTGCTAGGTATGACTCTAACCAATGGAGAGCTTTCTCCCTGATTCCCACCAACACTAGCTTTGTTAGGGCTCCATGATGCCTCAGTCAGTAAAATGCTGCCTTGATGTCAAAAGGCAGATGTTCACACCTCACCTTTAGAGTTCAGCTCTTTTGCCCGTGCTTGGAGCAAAACATAAACTGGACAATGGTGAGTAAGTTGTCGCTGAATAAATGCTGCTTCATAGCAGTGATACTGATACACTGGACTGAAGGGGATAACAATTAGCCAGCTTGGATTTGTCCAGCTTTCTGTGGACAGGACAGGTCTGGGCAACTTCCCACACTGCTTGGTTGGTGCCAGTGTTTGGCTGGACTAGAACAGGTCGACAAGGGGGCACAGCTCAATGTGAAGCACTACAGCCCATGACCTTTGCAGTATCTAGACCCTCACGTGCAATGAATCAACTTGGTTGCTTTGTGGTGTCTATGATGCTGAGAACCACAGGAGGAGGCCAAGATGAATCATCCACTCAGCATTTCTAACTGAAGCTGGACTCAGACAGTTCAGCCTCACCATGTGGGGATGGGAATGGTTTTGCGCCATCGCCACGTATTAGTTGTTCATTGTTCACTACTGGATATGGGAAGCCTGCACGTCCCTATTAGTTGCGTGATTGCTTAACACTGTTTATTTCATACTCTTCTTTTGTTTAGTGTAGCAGATTGGCATCTCACTTTGACTTATAGCTGGTGTTATGCTTGGCATGCCCTCCTACACTGCTAGCCTGGTTTGTTGGTAATGGTCAAACAAGGTATGTGCCAAGTTACAAGGTTACAGATTGTGCTCAAATACAATTGTGTTGCTGACGATGGCTCACGGTGCCTTACGGCTGTCCCGTTCTGAGACGACAGCTCTCTTCTAAGCCAATCCCATTCAGCATGGTGGCATTGCCACATAATAGACAGCATCGTCCAAGTGAAGACAAGTCATAGTCTCCATAAGGACTTTGGTTGTCACTTCTACCAATACTGTCATAGACAGATCAAATACATCAAGTAGATTGGGGAGGATGAGGTCAAGTAGACACTTCCCTCCTGTTGGTTCTATTGCCACCTGCCACGGGGCAGTCGAGCAGCTGTGCCCTTTAGGATTTGACCAGCTCGATCAGTAATGATATCACTGAGCCACTCTTAATGACGGGCACCCAGAGTAGCTTCTGACCCCGTGCTACACTTTGTGTTTCTTCCAAGTAATGTTCGACATGGGGGAAGGACTGACTCCTCAGCGGAGGTGGAGGAAGGGCTGCAGATAATTAGCAGGAGGCTTCCCTGTCCATGGGTTAGAATCAATTTTCAGAACTCTCAGGGTAACACCATCCCAACTGTATTGTATAATGCCATCACCTCTGGTGGGTCTGAGATGCCAATGAGTCAAGCCATACCCAGG
Source organism: Rhincodon typus (assembly GCF_021869965.1). Taxonomy (NCBI): domain Eukaryota; kingdom Metazoa; phylum Chordata; class Chondrichthyes; order Orectolobiformes; family Rhincodontidae; genus Rhincodon; species Rhincodon typus. The sequence continues at coordinate 6,359,991 of NC_063367.1, read as the reverse complement.
AATTCCTCCAGTACCTGTGGTGGGACTTGACCTCGTCACCACAGCATTAGTCTGGACCTCTGGATCATCTGTTTCATTACATTACGGGTTATCCAAATCATAAACCTCACCCTGTAGAACTCCCAATGGTTACACGAAGGTCACTGCAGGCAATTTGACCTCTCTAGCAAGGTCTGCCATCCCGTAACTCCATATACCCATATTTGCCACCATGCCTTAACGTCTTTGGTTAAGAAAAATATCAACTTCAGTCCAAAAATTACAATTGATCAAATATCAGTTATCATTTGCGGGTGAAAGTTCCAAACTTCTTCCTACTTTAACCCCTGAAAGATCAGGTTCTATATTTCGGGCTACGTTCTTGTTCTGTGTACCCAACTACAGGAAATTAAATAGCCTTCATTTCCTGAAAACTCAATCAAATCATCCTGAAGTGAGCACACCATCAGGCAACTCAATTCCTGAGTGTTTGGTGTCATCTCACTCCCCTCTCCTCAGTCAAAACCTCCCTTAAACATTCTCTCTTCCCCTGCCCTCCCAGCCTCACTCTCTGACTACATATCTGATGTTGTGCTTGTTTGCACTTAGAGTTACATTCATAGAGTTGTACAGCATGGAAACAGACCCTTCAGTCCAATTTGTCCATGCTGACCAGATATCCTGAATTAATCTGGTCTCATTTGCCAGCATTTGGCCCATATCCCTGTAAAGCCTTCTGATTCATGTACCCATCGAGATGCCTTTTAAATGTTGTAATTGTACCAGTCTCCACCACTTCCTCTGGTGGCTCATTCCATACACGCACCACCCTCTGTGTGAAAAAGTTGCCCCTTAGATCCCTTTTAAATCTTTACCCTCTCACTTTAAACCTTTGCCCTCTAATTTTTGACTCCCCTTACACTGGGAAAAAGACCTTGGCTATTCATTCTATCCATGCCCCTCGTGATTTTATAAGCCTCTTTAAGGTCATCCCTCAGCCTCGGACGCTCCAGTGAAAATAACTCCTGCCTATTCAGCCCCTCAAACCTGCCAACCCCAGCAACATTCTTGTAAAGCTTTCCTGCACCCTATCAAGATTAACAACATCTTTCCTATAGCAGGGAGAGAATTGAACTGGCTGCCTGTGCAGTTATAAATGGTCAAAATTTGTTCCAAATAGTATGGGACGTTCTTTCTAAAGGAATGCCGGTCAACAATCTGCGACACTCTAGTAATCTGCTTCTAACAAAAACAAAATCAGTAGTGACTCTCTCGACAAACTAGGCCCATGGAAATCAAAGTTCACAAAACGAGAAATAACAACTATGAAGGCAAAGAGAGAAAATTCAAAGTGAAGATGCAATAAAATATAAAAAGGAAAACTTATGAATGGGTTGGAAGGGGTATGTCTCAATAGATGTTTCCAGTTTTGAAGAAACACAAACAGCAGCATAGCTGAAACCTCTTTCCTAAGTATAGAGCTTTCTACTACAGGCGAGTAGTTATAGAGTCAGAGAACTACAGCAGGGAAAAAGGCCCTTTGGCCCATTGTGCCCACCTTGCTCAAAAAACAACCACCTAACTATTCTAATATCCCATTTTCCAGCACTTAGCCCATTGCCTTGTATGCCTTGGCATCACAAATACACATCTAAATACTTAAATATTCTGATGATTTCTGCCTCTCCCACCCTCATAGGCAGTGAGTTCCAGACTCCCACCATCATCATCTGGGTGAAAATGATTTTCTTCACGTCTCCTCAAAAGCTCCTGCCCCTTACCTTGTATCTATCCCTCAGGCACTGATCCCTCCATCAAGGGGAAAAGTTTCTTCCTGTCTACCCTATCTATGCCCCTCATTATTTTATGTATTTCAACCAGGTCCCCTCTCTGTCTCCTCTGCTCTAAGTATATTGTTGAGGTCAATGGTACTGGTGGGAGGGTGCATCAGTGTACGTAACAGTAGCTTAGAGGCAATATCATTAAATGCATAATCCAGAGATCCAGGCTAATATCCAAGGGACACAGGTTCATGGTGATCATGAAACTAATCAGTTGTCATTTAAAAGAAAAAAAATCCAGTTCAATAATGTCTTTTAGGAAAGGAAAGCCAGTCTGGCTCCTGTATAACTTCAGACTGGATCTGAAACATTAACTCTGATTTCTCTCTGCAGATGCTGCCAGTCCTGCTGAGCTTTTCCAGCAGTTTCTGTATTTTCTTGTTTCTGATTTTATTTTGTTTTGTTTTTATTGGGTCTAGCTTTTAACTGTCCTCTGGAATGACTGAATGAGCCGGTCTGCTCAAGGTCAACCTGTGTCCCTAGGATATTAGCCTGGGTCTCTGCATTACGCATTCAATGATATTGCCTCTAAGCCACTGTTACATGCACTGATGTACACTCCCAACAATACCATTGACCTCAACAATATACTTAGACCGGAGGATGGACAACAAAAGTTGATCTTGCCAGTGATGTTCACATCCTGTTGAGTAAAAACTAAAATAGTAAAGCTGTGATTCCACATGAGGCTGTGTTGATGAAATCAGAACACAGTTACTGAAGAAAGAGCAGCAATAGACTATCACCCATTAAACATAAACAGAAATTGCTGGAAAAACTCAGTAGTTCTGGCAGCATCTGTGGAGGCAAAACTGTATTCTGAAGGAGGGTCACTGGTCCCAAAACATTAATTTCTGCTTTCTCTCCATAGATGCTGCTGGACCTGCAGAGTTTCTCCAGCAATTTCTGCTTTCTGTTTCTGATTTCCAGCATCCATAGTTCTTTTGGTTTTTTGTTTACTTGACTCACTTCCTGCCTGCTCCCCAACTCTCAATTCTCCGAAATCAAAAACTTGCCTATTCAGTCTTAAAATGTGGGATGGAGCATTAACAACCCTCCGAGTTAGAGAATGCCAAAGATTCTCAGCTCCCTGAGTAAGGAAACATCTTCTCATCTCAATTGTAAACATTACATCCACTGATAACATAATGTGGAGCTGGAGGAACACAGCAGGCCAGGCAGCATCAGAGGAGCAGGAAAGTTGACGTTTCGGGTCAGGATCGTTCTTCAGAAGCTCCTCTGATGCTGCCTGGCCTGCTGTGTTCCTCCAGCTTCACACTATGTTATCTGACTCCAGCATCGGCAGTTCTTGCTATCTCTGATTTCATCCACTTATCCTGATCTTGTGCTCCATGTTCCAAAGTTCCCAGCAAGAGGGGAAACAACCACTCAGTTTCTAACCAGTTAAGCTTTTTTCACAATCCTGGGGATTACAGTGAGATCACTTCTCATTCTTCTGAGCTCCAGAGAACACAAGTCCAATTGACTCAGTCTCAAATCACAGAACATTCCTCTTAATCCAGAAACTAATCTAGTGAACCTTCACTGTAACATCTCCAGTACAAGTACATCCTTGATAGAATACGGCACACGTTGGACATTGCTGAGGAACAGAAATGTCCTGCGGGCTCTTTCTGTGCTGTGAATGCAGTGGAACCACATGAAACACAAACACGATAAACAAAAGACCATGAGACGGCAGAGGGAGGGAGAGAGAGAGAGAGAGTGGGGGAGAGAGGGAAAACAGGAGGATGGGGGAACTGGCTCACCCTGAAGTTTACTCGATTCCGAACTCTCTGGGCTAAGGCGTTGTTGATTGCTTTGTCAAACTGTAGTAGGACCTGCAGAGCCAGCTGAGGGGTGATCTGCTGGGACTGGGGGAAGCAACATACAGTTTATGAGCACCAGAATAATTAGAGTAACAATACTGTCCCAGCAAAAACGTGAGAAGTTGGGGGTGGGGGAAGAGATTGAGAGATCAAGAGGTGGGAGAGATTATTTGGGGGCTGAAGGTGGAACAGAGGGTGGTAGTGGGGTGACAATAGCTTTGGGACACTGCTCAGAGAAGAAAGGGAGGGAGACTCAGGCAGGAAGGTGCCAGAAAGAATCAAGGGTCAGAGGAAAGGGGAAAGAGGGAGTCAGAGCAGATGGGGAGGGGCAGAATTAGAGGGAATGGGGGTTTCAGTGGGGAGGGCGAGGTCGGGGGGTATGGTGGAGAAGGTGGGGGGGGGGGG
>NC_063367.1:6310508-6355537 GCF_021869965.1 Rhincodon typus | reverse complement strand
GATGAACACAGCAGGCCAAGCAGCATCAGAGGAGCAGGAAGGCTGACGTTTCGGGCCTAGACCCTTCTTCAGAAAATTTTCTGCTCCTATGATGCTGCCTGGCCTGCTGTCTTCATCCAGCTCTACACCTTGTTATCTCAGATACTCCAGCATCTGCAGTTCCTTGTAGACCAATTGGTTTGACATCTGTTATGTGGCTCCTAACAATCTGGTTAGAATCTGTTAAGAGGTTATAGCTGTGCACTTTGTTAAATTCAAGGTATTAGGGAAGAGTCAGCATGGTTTTGTCAACAGGAAATCATATTTGACCAATTTATTAAAGTTCTTTAAAAAGTTGTGCCTTACCCTGTGGGTAAAGGGGAGCCCTCAGGCCTCTGACAGCTGAATTTCCATAAAACATTCGGTACACTGCCACATCAAACGTTATTGCAGAATGTAAAAGCCCATAAAGCCCATGGTGCCTGGGCTTATATATATTAGCACAGGTAGAATTAGAATTAGATTTTATAGTCACGTACTCAAGTACAGGGATACAGGAGTTCAGTGAAAAGTGTAGTGAATGGGAAGGCGATGGCCGAGTGGTATTATTGGGATGGCACAATGGCTCAGTGGTTAGCACTGCTGCCCCAGAGTGCCAGGGACCCAGGTTCGATTCCACCCTAGGGTGACTGTCTGTGTGGGTTTCCTGCGGATGCTCCGGTTTCCTACCACAGTCCAAAGATGTGCAGGTTGGGTGGATTGGCCATGCTAAATTGCTCGTAGTGTTATTGATGTGTAGATTAGGTGGGTTACAAAGGGACAGGTCTGGGTGGGATGCTGCGAGGTGTGGACTTGTTGGGCTGAAAGGCCTGTTTCCACACTGTGGGGATTCTATGACTATGACTTCTATACAGTGTCATGATGTGTGGCACCGTCTTAAGTACAAAATCAAAAAATAAATGAATTAAAAGGTCAACCAGAAGGTCGGCTGGCTGACGGAAAGTAGAGAATATGCATTAATGGTTCTTTGTATTACAGGATGGGATACGTGGAGCCCTGCAGAGATCTGTGCTGGAATCCCAACATGTTACAATTTACGTCAATTTATGTCTTTGTGTATTGTGACTTTGGATCTGCCTCTTTTGATAGGTATTTGAGGCCATATTATTCAATATTTTTAAGGCAGAGATGGTTAGCATCTTGAAAGACACAGGAGTCAAAGGTTATCAGGGCTAGATGGGATGTGGAATTCAAAACACAAGCAGTCATTCATGATCCTCTTGAATGGAAGAGCAGGCTCAAGTAGTGGAATGGTCTACCTATTGCCTTTATTGGTTAATGCATTGAGTAAAGGAGTTGGGAGGTCATGTTCCAGCTGTACAGGACATTGGTTAGGCGACTATTGGAATACTGCAAGCAATTCTGGTCTCCCTGCTATGAGAAGGATGTAGTGAAATTTGAAAGGGTTCAGAAGAGATTGACAAGGATATTGCCAGGGTTGAAGGAGAGGCTAAATAGACTGAGCTATTTTCCCTGGAGCATCAGAGGCTGAGATTATAGAGGTTTATAAAATCATGAGGGGCATGGATAAGGTAAATAGACAAGGTCTTTTTGCAGGGTGGGGGAGTGCAAAACTAGAGGGCATGGGTTTAAGGTGAGGGGGGAAAGATTTAAAATGGATCTAAGGGGCAACATTTTCACGCAGAGGGTGGCGTGTGTCTGGAATGAGCTGCCAGAGGAAGTGATGGTGGCTGGTACAATTACAACAATTAAAAGGCATCTGGATGGGTATATGATTAGGAAGGATTTAGAGGGATGTGGGTCAAATGCTAGCAAATAGGACTAGATTTATTTAGGATATCTGGTCAGTTTCTGTGCTGTACATCTCTATGACTGCTCCTATTTTGTATGTTTAGGCATATTTGTTTTCTCCGTGGCAATGACTATCAATCAGAGTTCATCTAATGTGTATAAATTGTTGTTCCCTTTGAAATTTGATAATACAGTGATTGTGTCCTTATGGGTCCAAGCCAAAACTCTTCAAGAGCATGTCTCTTTTCATCAATACTCAAGTTCTGTATGACAGAGTGACATTTTTGCCCATAAATACCTCATTCTCTAATACTATCCAATATTCACATTTAATGCACCTTATTCCTTTCTGCTGGGTCTTTCTACAGGTCTTCCCAGGCCTTTGATTGCAGTCATATGCTTACTCAGTAATGATTTGTTTGGGTCACTGTTCAAGAATTATTTTCTGACCATTTTTTAAAATCATAAAACTGACCAGAATCCCTCCACCTCTATTATTACAATCTAACATCCGAAAAGTGTCTCTGTCCATTAGAGAGATGCAGTTGGTTATGTATACTTTGAGGGTAACCAGTCCATAAGGGTGGGGAAAGGAGTGGAGGCAGGGCCTCCCATGAAGCAGCACAGCTGGTATAGGGATTGAATCCACAATGTTACACTTATTTTAGATCACATTCAAGTCACCTATCCAACTAATTTGACTGATACCCCTCCAAAAATGATACTTATTTTTATTACACCTTTCATTACAACATATACACAATAGCACCAAGTTCTACCTCACCGGTCCCTCTGTGACTTCCCATTCTCATCCCGCGTAGGGGACTTCTACTGTCTTCCAAAATATACACAAAGCAACACACATGGATGTCCCATTGTATCAGGCTGTGTAAGAACCTCTCTCGCTATGTCGAGGGCATCTTGAAACCCATTGTACAGGGAACTCCCAGCTCCTGTCATGACATTACAGATTCTTACAGAAACTCAGCACCCACAGGCCAGTCGAACCAGGGACATTCCTCATCACATTGGATGTTTTGGCACTCTACATCAGCTTCCCCCACAATGACAGCATCGCCGCAAAAGCCTTAGTACTCAATACCACCAATTGCCAATTTCCCGATGCCATCCTACAACTCATCTGCTTCGTCCTCGACCACAACATCTTGAGCTTCAACAACCAGTTCTTCATTCAGACACACGGAACAGCCACAGGGATCAAATTTGTCCTCAATATGCCAACATTTTCATGCACAGGTTCGAACAAGATTCTTTGCTGCACAGAACCTCTGACCAATGCTATACACCTGATACATTGACAACATTTTCTTCCTTTGGACTCATGGCGAGGAATCAGTGAAATAACTACATAGTGATATCAACAAGTTTCATCGCACCATCAGACTTACCATTGACTACTGTTTAGAATCAGCCTCATTCTTGGACACACACACACATCTCCATCAGGGATGGTCACCTCAGTACATCACTGTACCGCAAGCCCACAGATAACCTCATGATGCTGCACTTCTCTAGCTTCCACCGTAAACATATTAAAACAGCCATCCCCTATAGGCAAGCTCTACACATACACAGGATGAAACAGACACCTGAAGGTGTTGAAGGACGCCGTCATAGGAACAGGATGCGATGCTCAACTCATCGATCGTCAGTTTCGAAGTGCCACAGTGAAAAACCGTAATGACTTCCTCAGAGGACAAACACGGGATATGTGCGATACAGTACGGAACTTCATCGTACAGTACGTCCCCGGAGCAGAGAAACTACACTATGCTCTTCACAGCCTTCAACACGTTAACAATGACCATGAGCACCTCGCCAAGATCTTCCCCACGCCTCCACTTCTTGCCTTCAAGCAACCACCAAACCTTAAACAGACTACTGTTCCCAGCAAACTATCCAGCCTTCAGAAAAGCATCAGCCACAACACCACACAACCCTGCCATGGCAACCTCTGCAAGACATGTCAAGATCATCGAAATGGTTACCACCATCATGTGTGGGAACACCACCCACCACGTACACAGCAGATACTCATGTGACTCGGCCAACGTTGTCTATCTCATTACACTGCAGGCAAGGATGCTCTGAGGCATGGTGTATTGGAGAAACCATGCAGACGCTACGACAGCGGATGAATGGATACCATGCAATAATCACCAGACAGGAATGTTCCCTCCCAGTTGGGAGCACTTCAGCGGTCAAGGGCATTCAGCCTCCGATCTTCAGGTAAACGACCTTCAAAGTAGACTTCGAGATACACAACAACGCAGAGTCGCCGAGCAGAGGCTGATAGCCAAGTTCTGTACCCATGAGGACGGTCTCAATCGTGATCTTGAGTTCATGTCTCACTACAGGTGACCGCACCACATTTAACACTCACACTCGCACACACACACATGCACACTCACACACACACACACACACGCATGCACACATACAAACACACACTCTCTCTCATACACACATACACACACACACACATATGTGAATCTATGGAGTGAATTTGCATTTGCAGTTACATTTTATTTTGTTCAAAAAGCACACAACTTATAGACAGTCAGACAATAGGCATTTTATAAATTCCCACTTTAGAAATAAAAGCAGTCTGACTCGAAACTAAAACACAAACAGATTCTAAAAAAAGCCCTCATGCCTGACATGCATTGCCTGACCTAAAATGTCACCTCTTCTTTACATTGATAAAGCCTCTAGTTCTCTCAGGGCAGTGACTTGAAAGAAATTCAGGGATTTACATATACATATTAATCAATTAAAACCTTCTAATTTATTAAAGATTTAACAGCATCTTAGGTTTGTTTAGTACATCCTCATCAGTGGTGTGACCCTTTGATCTTTTACTAATAAATTCTGTGTCTGATACTACCTCTCTCACTACCACCTGAAGAAGGAGTGAGGCTCCAAAAGCTTGTGATTTCAAATAAACTGTTGGATTATAACCTGGTGTCGTGTGATTTCTGACCTTGTCCACCCCAGTTCAACACCGGCACCTCCACATCATATTTCCCACTTTGTCTGAAGTATCCAACTGCTTAGAGACATAAAAAAAACCCTGCAGATGCTGGAATCCAAGGTAGACAAACAGGAGGCTGGAAGAACACAGCAGGCCAGGCAGCATCTGGAAGAAAGGAGCAGTCAACATTTCGGGTATTACCCTTCTTCAGGACTGCTTGTTTGACAACCAATATTGAAAGAGCCGAAACTTTATTTAACTGTGCAACTATTGGACAGCTCAAAGCTGTTGTTTCCAATGGCAGGCTGCTTTCCGTTCCCTCGCTACCTACTCCAGCCCTCTTCCCAGCAACTCTGTAAGGCTCAACCACAGACTGTTCATGACCTCAGTGTCACATTTAACCTGGAGTTGAGCTTCCAGCCACTAGATCACTAAGATTGTTTCCACAGCCCAACTTCAAAGCAGCACACCCCCTCCCCCTACCTCCACGCATTGGCTCATCCCCCACTGAAGTGCTCATCCCTCCCTTTTTGTTTTCATCGGAAGGTTTCATTTATACTTCTGGGATGGTATTTGAACACAAAAAGTATCCTGATTCAGGAAGGAAAGGCTGCCTTTGGCAGTGTGAGTGTTTGGTTTCTTCAAGAGCACCACCCACTGTTCTGTTCACAAAATAAACAAAACTGCTGTAGTCATGCCTTTGATGTCAAGCATTTCACACCGTTTTAAGCATTTTAATCAGTAATATTCAGCATTTTAATCAATGTCTTTTCTTGAAGTGTGTCCTGTTTAACTTCTTAACATTACAGTTGTGTATTATTTTTAAGTCACATTGCTAATCTTCAAACTAATTTAGATTATTTGAACATTTATTCCTCATTTAGCCCTGCTGATATCTTTCTAAAAATGTTGCACTGGATGCACTTTACTTTTCCATGAAGAATCAGAACTAAAGGTATGTTTCTGACCTGTAACTTTTGCATTTAAAAATCTATTAGCTGGCTGAATCTAACCGGCTCAGAAATTCTGTCACAAACTTGCTAACTGTGCCTAGGTCTTGTTCACCACTTCCTGTGTTGATGCTCTCCACTTCTGGCCCTCCTGCTCGCCTCAATGCCCCGTCATGCAGTTTCAGCAGCTTGTAGGTAACCTGGGATGGTTATTTGGTCTCCCTTTGAATCTGGGTTGGAGATGGATGAGACTTGATATCAGCCCCTCTTACTGAATATTAACCAATTTTTTTTATTCACCCATGGGATATGGGTATCACTGTCTGGGCCAGCATTTATTGTCTGTCCCTAGTTGTCCTTGAGAAGGTGGTGATGAGCTGCCTTCTTGAACCGCTGCAGTCCCTGTACTGTAGTTGACCCACAATGCTACTTGGGAGCAAATTCCAGGATTTTCACCCAGTGACACTGAAGGTACGGCGATATATTTCCAAGTTGGGATAGTGCGTGGTTTGGAGGGGAACTTGCAGGTGGTGGTGTTCCCATGTATCTGCTGCCCTTGTCCTTCCAGATGGAAGTGGTCATGGGTTTGGAAGGTGCTGTCTGAGGATCTTTGGTGAATCTCTGCAGTGCATCTTGCTGCTACTAAGCGTCGGTGGTAGATGGAGTGGATGCTTATGGATGTGGTATCAATCAAACGGGCTGCTTTACAAATGGTGTCAAGCATTTAGAGTGTTGCTGGAGCTGCGCATGACTCTGCCTCCCTACCTACTTAAAAGAGGGACAATGTTTGCTACTTTCCAGTCTGTTGGAATCTTTCCTGAATCAAGGAAATTTGGAAAATTAATCTCAGTGCAACTACTGCCTCAGTAGCCACCTCTTTTCAGACCCTAGGATGAGTCAATCTGAATCTGTCAACTAACAGTTCGTTCAGTTTGCTCAGTACCTCTTCCCTAGTGATTGTAATTTCACCAAGTTCCTCTCTCCTTTCCTTCTCCTGATTTACAGCTATTATTGGATTTTGTTGGTATCTTCTATTGTGAAGATAGATGCAATATATTTTTTCTCTGCATCTGCCATTTCCTTGTAGTTCTCCTTTATGTCTTCAGCACTCCTTTGCATTTGTCCACGCGGTATCCATATCTCAATTTGTTTCCTGTTGGTGCTGCTTCCAGACCAGGATTACAAGGTCATATGGACCAGTGTTTCCTACTATCTGAGAAACTTGCAATCAATTCCTTTACTGATCCAAACTCTTAAAAGGCCCTTTCAAACATTCTTAAAAGCAGTTTCAGATTCATAAACATTCACATCAAGGCACACTTCTGTGTGGCACTTTTCATAACCTCATGATCCCCAATGCATTTTGCAGCCAGTGATGTCTTTTTCCTGTTTATTCATTAACGGGATGAGGACATCACTGGCTAGGCAACATTTATTGTCCATCCTTAATTGCCCAGGAGGAAGTTCAGAGTCACATGTAGGCCAGACCAGGTAAGGATGGCATTTTCCTTCCCTGAAGGACATTAGTGAACCAGATGGGTTTTTCCTGACAATCGACAATGGATTCATAGTCATCATTAGATTCTTAATTCCAGATATTTTACTGAATTCAAATTCCACTATCTGCTGTCGCGAGATTCAAACTAGACCATTGCCTTCCCTTTGCAAAATATGGTCATTGCAAACATAGCAGCAAATCTTAGATAGCAAGATACCGCAAACAGTAGAGTAATGATGGACAGATTGCATGTGTCACAGCCACTTTGTCAATCAAGGTGCCTGAATTGGAGGTCTCAGCATCTCACCAAAGTGAATATTTCGCTCAGGCAAAATAAAAAGCTGCAGTCCCTCTGTTCATCAGCAGAGGCCAGCATTGATCTATCTTAACCTCTCCAAAACCCTCCTTATAGAAGTGGATAGAACTATACTGATCGCAGGTGATCAGTGGAACTCCTGAGAGACAGTGGATCAATCAGACCTTGCCCGTAGCAGAGAGATGTCTCGAGAAACAGAATTCAAGAAACTTTAAAGGAAATAAGCAGTCAACCACGAAGGAAGAATTGATCTCTAAATATCCTGAACAGAATCCTAGTATTGTTATGGTAAATTCACCATTCTAGTGGCCGTACCTTTAGCTGCCAAGGTCCTAAGCTCTGCAATTTCCTCCCTTAGCTTCTGTCCCTACCTCTCTTATTGAATCATTTACACTAATAGCTGCTGCTTTGGCCCAGGGTTAGAACTTCAATTAGTAACACACTTGTTAGGTGTCTTGTGATGCTTAAGTTGGCTGTGTAAGTGCAGGTTGTTGTTTATGTTCATTCGAATAAGAATTTTAACCATTGAGATATTGCCAAATCTGGGGTCGATGTTGGTTAGCAAGCTTAGCATGAGCTGTACTGAAAACAAAAAGTGCTGGAGATCACCGGGTCAGGCAGCATCTGTGGAAAGAGAGCAAGCTAACGTTTTGAGTCTAGATGACTCTAGCACAAACTGTTACTGTTTTAGTAGTTCAGGAAGAGAGCAGGAATTTTGAATGAACTCCGGTTTATATAATTTGGAAGACAGGAGGTCAGCTAGGAGCATGTTAATGTGGGTAGATCTGGTGGTAACAAAGCTGTGAATGAGGGTTTGAATTAGGTTTCGCATTGGGAAAAGTTCAGTGCCGCGCAATCTGACCAAATAGCACAGAGATTAGAAGTAGACCAGACCCAGGATAGATTCTTGGGAATGTCAAAGGTAACAATGTGGGAGCAGAAAAAGTCACCCAATTCTCTGGTTGTGTTAGGTAGATAGTAATGGTACCAGCTCAAGAGGCATTGGAGGTGCATGTTGTGGTTAACACAGTGGCACAGTAGCTCACAGTGCCAGGGACTCAGATTCGATTCCACTTTCGGGCGACTGTGTGGAGTTTGCACATTCTCCCCGTGTCTGCTTGGGTTTCCTCCCAGAGTCCAAAGATGTACAGGTTAGGAGGGTTGGCATGCTAAATTGTTCCGTAGTGTCCAGGGATGTTCAGGCTAGGTGGGTTAGCCATGGGAAATATGGGGTTAACAATTACCTGTGTTCCTGCCAGTACCCTCCCTAAGACCCTGAAGCATGGAAATGTACAAACAAAGTACAAACAGAAATTGAGATCTGCTATTAGGTCAGTAGCTAGGGGTGTTTTTAATTTATTCACTGGATGTGGGCATTGGTTGCTGATCCTTATTTGTCCACAAGGGAGTGATGGTGAGCTGCCTTCTTGAACTGCTGCAGTCCACGTCCTTTGACTGAAGGGATTCACACATGGAGCTAGGAGAATGATGGGTACCACTGGATTAGGCAATGAAAATATGTTTAAGGACGTTGGAAACAAAAATAATATATTGATGTGAGACACCTGAAGTGTAAGTAACTGCAATGTTTTTATTTCACTGTAGATATTTCGAACTAACTGAATACTTGGTATCATAATGACTTAAATTTCAAGTTGACAGCGGTCTTAACTTTCACTCAGAATGTTATAAGTTTGAGTCCCACGCCAGACCTTGAGCACTTAATGCAATGACGCGGCAGTGTCTGACATGCTGTTTGTCAGGTGAAAAATCATTGTATTGAGTTTGCTGAATGTCTATGGCTTTCGCTAGAGACAGGACGATATCCCATGATTGCTCTCCCTTCCGAAACCATTGACTTTAACTGGCCATTCGCTCCCTGTGGGATCTTGCTGTGCCACTAAATGAGACTCTGTCGCCTCATTTGCACCTGCTGAGAAGGAGGGGGTGGTTGAAGAAGAACATGTCCAGGATATGGGGGTCACTGGTGCAGCATTAGTTACAGAGAGGACTGTTTCAGAAGGAGATGTGTGTGTGAGACTGAGAAATAATCTGTCAGAATTAGAAATTACAGCCAAGCAAGTAGAAAAAGGATACCCTTAAATGGATTAACACAGAGCTTTGCTTAGCAAATTCCCACCATCATGAGAGGATTGAGTAAAGACTGGCATTGCTATAGCACCTTTCAGAACCAGCATGAAGTACTTCCTGAAGTGCAGTCCTGTTGTAGTGCAGGGCTGAGCGCAGTACAATCCCACAAACAGCAATGGGATGATGACCAGGTCACCTGTATCAGTGATGTCATTCGGACCCTTTTATTTTTGTGAATGAAGGGATTACAATGTTGCATTTGGCATCATTTAGGTGGTCACTTTGTCCAAGAGTGGCAGTATCTTTACTTGCCCACAGGGGGCCAGCATTGAGCTTGCTCCAATTTTCCAAAGGGAAGTGGCTATAAATTCGGATGATATAACAACACCAACCACACTGTCTTTCAGACAGCAATTGATGATTCTGAGGGAGTGTGGTCTTAAGATCAAGATCCTGACCATGACCAGCTATGTCCTCATTTTGCTATAGGTCAGAAACATGACATATTAAGTATGTTGGGGAACATTTTAAAATCATTGTTCTTGGGACGTGGTTGTTACTCAGTGGGCCAGCATTTATTGCCTCTCCCTAGTTGACTTTGAGAAGGTGGTGGTGAGCTGCCTTCTTAACCGCTGCAGCCCATGTGTTGTGGGTTGGCCCACAATGCCCTTAGGGAGGGAATTCCAGGATTTTGACCCAGTGACAGTGAAGGAACAGCAATATATTTCCAAGTCAGAGTGGTGAGTGGCTTGCAGGGGAACCTAGAGGTGGCGGTATTGTCATGTACCCGCTGCCCTTCTCTTCGAGGTGGAAGTGGTTATGGGTTTGGAAGGTGCTATCTGAGGATCTTTTGAATTTTTGCAGTGCATCTTGATAACGATACACATTGCTGTTACTAAGTGTTAGTAGTGGTGGGAGTGGATACTTGTAGTGTCGATCAAGCGATCTGCTTGTCAAGCTTCTTGAGTGTTGTTAGAGCTGCACCCATCCAGGCAAGTGGGGAGTATTCCTTCACACTCCTGGTGTGTACTGTGTCGATGGTGGACCGGCTTTGAGGAGTCAGGAGATAAGTTGCTCAGCAGAGAATTCACAGCCACTACTGTCTTCTCACAGAATCGCAGAATTGTTACAACACACAAGGGGGTTATTTGGCTGACTGCAGCAGCTGTTCAAATCAGCATCATGAGTGCAAATCTCCTGCCCTTTCCCCACATGCCAGCACACTACTTCAATTCAAATAGCCATCCAGTACCCTTATAGCCACATGTTGAAAGAATTATTTTTAATAGAATCCTTGCAGTGTGGAAGCAGGCCATTCAGCCCATTGAGTCTACACTGACCCTCTGAAGAGCATCCCACCCAGACCCATCCCATCCCTGTAACTCTGCATTTTCCATGGCTAATCCATTCAGACTGCACATCCCTGGATGATATGGCCAATTTCCCATGGCTAATCCAGCTAACATGCACATCTTTGGACTGTGGGAAGAAACCGGAGCACTCAGAGGAAACCCACACAGACACGGGGAGAACATGCAAACTCCACACAGACAGTCACCCGAGGGTGGAATCGAACCTGGGTCCCTGGTGCTGTGAGGCAGCAGTGTTAACCACTGAGCAACGCCCTCATAATGATACATTATGAATAATTTCTGGTAATATTAAGTGATAATTTGAAGCCACAATAAGCTTGGTAGCAGCCTTGCCTCTGGCTGAGTAATTTGTAGACAATGAACGCGTAATCCAGGTTTGAAACTCCAACACTGCATTGAGATGGCGCTGCACTGCCAGGGTGCAGTCTATCAAGCAACACATTAAACTGTCTGCTGAATGTTAAAGTGCGCCTGGCTTTCCCTGGAGAGCAGCAGGGCAGTCTCAGGCACCATTCCAATGTAATTCTCCCCCAGACCAGAACCCAAGGCACTCACACACCAACAGTCCAAAAGTTTTGAGCTAATCTCAGAAGCTGGTGGGTTGAAGCCAGCTTCCAGATGCAGTTACATTTGAAAAACCAAAAGAACTGCAGATGCTGAAAATCAGAAACAAAAACAAAAGTTGCTGGAAAAGCTCAGCAGGTCTGGCAGCATCTGTGAAGTGAAATCAGACTTAATATTTTGAGTCCAGTGATCCTTCCTCAGAACAGTTCTGTTTTAAAACTCTGCAGATGAAATGTCTTCCTCCACTTGAAACCGTGGTTTTTCTGCAGAGAATCATGGCGATTCTTTGCAGATCTTACTTGCACATGTACTCACTGAGGTGTTCGACAAGGTTCCCCATGGTAGACTGTTTAGCAGGCTTAGATCACATGGAATATAGGGAGAACTAACCATTTGGATACAGAACTGGCTCGAAGGTGGAAGACAGAGGGCAGTGGTAGAGGGTTGCTTTTCAGACTGGAGGCCTGTGACCAGTGGTGTGCCACAAGGATCGGTGCTGGGTCCACTGCTTTTTGTCATTTATATAAATGATTTGGAAGTGAACATAGGAGGAGTGGACAGTAAGTTTGCATATAACACCAAAATTGGAGGTGTAGTGGACAACAAAGAATGTTACCTCATTTTTCTGAAGAAGGGTCCCGACCCGAGACGTCAGCTTTCCTGCTCCTCTGATGCTGCCTGGCCTGCAGCTCCACACTGTATTATCTCTACTTCAGTATACAATGAGACCCTGATCAGATGGGCCAATGGGCTGAGGAGTGGCAGGTGGAGTTTAGACAAATGTGTGGTGCTGCATTTGGGAAAAGCAAATCAGGGCATGACTTATACACTTAATGGTAAAGCCCTGGGGAGTGTTGCTGAAGAAAGAGACCTTGGAGTGCAAATTCATAATTCCTTAAAAGTAGAGTCCCAGGTAGACAGGATAGTGAAGAAGGCATTTGGTATGCTTGCCTTTATTGGTCAGTGCATTGAGTCATATTGTGGCTGTACAGAACATTGGTTAGGCCGCTTTTGGAATACTGC
The DNA here is from genome assembly GCF_021869965.1 of Rhincodon typus. Lineage (NCBI taxonomy): Eukaryota > Metazoa > Chordata > Chondrichthyes > Orectolobiformes > Rhincodontidae > Rhincodon > Rhincodon typus. The sequence continues at coordinate 6,342,936 of NC_063367.1, read as the reverse complement.
GTGCAATTCTGGTCTCCCTGCTATAGGAAAGATGTTGTGAAACTTAAGAGGGTTCAGAAAAGATTTACAAGGATGTTGCCAGGGTTGGAGGGTTTGAGTTACAGGGAGACTCTGAATAGGCTGGGGCTATTTTCCCTGGAGTTTCAGAGGCTGAGGAGTAATGTTATAGAGGTTTACGAAATCATGAGGGGCATGGATAGGGTGAATAGCCAACACCTTTCCCCTGGGGTGGGAGAGTCCAAAACTAGAGTCCATAGGTTTAAAGTGAGCGGGGAAAGATTTAAAACAGACCTAAGGGGCAACTTTTTCACAGAGAGGGTGTTGAGTTTATGGAATGAACCTCAAGAGGAAGTGGTGGAGGCTGGTACAATTACAATATTTAAAAGGCATCTGGATGTGTATATGAGCAGGATTGGTTTAGAGGGAAAAGGGCCAAATGCTGGCAAATGGGACTAGATTAACTTAGGATGTCTGGTCAGCATGGACGAGTTGGACTAAAGGGTTTGTTTCCACCCTCTACAGCTGTATGACTATATCTTACAATTGCTCACTTTGTATGGTATGATCTGCCTGTACTGCATGCAAAACAAAACTTTTCATTGTACCTTAGGTACATGTGACATTTATAAATAAAATATATTAATATAAATCAACCAGCACAGCAGTTTGGAACAAAAGAAAAGAACCCAAGGATGGTAGCTAAAGCAGTTTATCTTCAACAGGCTGAGGCCAATCCAAGAATAGACAACATACAGATATCTTACAAAGTTGTGAGGCAGTTATCTGTTAATGACAACGAGAGCTATTTCAAGACTGAAAGCTCATTGAAGCTAGATAGGCTGAGAGAGTTTGTTTGCAGAGTTCAATGAGAAAAATTTTCACTTGGCCTTGATTGCTCTGCTGTTTTTTCCTGATATTTATTTCAACCAAATGTGGCAAAGGTTCAGAGAAACAAAAAGTCACAGTCAACAAAAAAGAAAAGAATGTTGTAAAAGAGGGTGTAGTTGAAGAATTCATTAAGTTGTATCCTGTTTTCCTTGTGCGTGAAACCACATGGTTTGGTCAAAAGGCATGATGAGGTAGATTTACCGCTCAGTGACTTCATATGCCATGAGTGACCAACGCTTTCTGGGAAAATGAAGTAACAAGAACAAGTGGCAATTTTTAACAATTAACTTCTCTAAAAATATCAGACGTGTACATCTCTATTGTTGCCCGTTCCTGAAGTTTCCCTTGAAAAGAGAGTGGTGAGCTGCCTTTTTGAACCACTGCAGACTGCACTCTAAATTGATGACTTCATTTCAAACCCTATTGCCCGTGTTTCTATAAGGGTTTCAGTTGTGGTATATCTTTTCTTCACTTTACCATGTTAAAGAAGCTGTCTCATGTTCTGACACCCCCTAACCTACTAGTTGCCAGAGAGATATAGATTCTTTCTGTTCTGCTCTGTATAAAGCACAGGTGATTGATAAATTACAAATGGAAACATTCGAAGGCAGACTTTGACTGTGTAACTGAGATCAGTCGATGGAAATCGCCGTCTGCTGGTTATAGCTTTGTTTGAAGTGGTCTTAATGTGAATTGTAACTCACGCTTGCAGTTCCTGTAGTAATAAAAGCACAGTACTGTGGATGCTGGCAGTCTGAATCAAAAACAGAAAGTGCTGGAGAAACTCTGTAGGTGTGGAGAGGGAAACAGAGTTAACGTTTTGAGTCAGATATGAGTCTAAATCAGAACTGAAGGGGTGAGGGGCCGGTGCTGGGAAAGTGATGGTATTTATGCCGCTGACAAAGGGGGATAAGGAGCATGTGGAACAGATGGTGAGGGTGCCCAGTGTAGAAGTGAAGTGTCAATATGGGAGCACTATAGATGAAAGATAGGTGTCAATGGTAGGCATTAACAGCTGAAAATAGTTCATCCCTGTTGAGAGCAAACCCATGCACACAAGACACTGAGTGGGGGTGGATGGATGGGGGGATGGAGGGGGGAATAGAGGGTCATCAAAATTGAGGATAATTTTTTAAATTTATTAGCAGGATGTGGCATCACTGGCTAGGCAGCATTTATTGCCCATTCCAAATTGCCCAGAGGGCAGTTCAGAGTCAACCACACTGCTGTGGGTCTGGAGTCACATGGCAGTTTCCTTCCCTAAAGGACATTACTGAATGAAATAGGTCTTTCTCCAACAATCAATTCATTGTCATCATTAGATTCTTAATTCCAGATATTTTTTATTGAGTTTAAATTCCAACATCTGCCTTGGCAGGATTTGAACCCAGGTCCCCAGAATGTTATCTGGGTCTCTGGATTAACGGTCCAGCGATAATACCACTAGACCATCACCTCCCCGAAATGTTCCTGTTCTGAGGCTGTTGAACTCAATGTTGCATCCTAAAGGCCATAAGTTGCCTGAGCAGAAAATGAGGTAATGTTTCTTCAGTTTGTATGGGTTTTTGTTGGAACATTGCAGTAGGCCAAGGACAGGAATGTTAGCATGACAGCCACACGATTCATTGTAATGGCAAGCAATGGTAGGTCAGAGTCATTCTTAACAGAGTGGAGCTGTGGCTATTTTGTCTACATTTAATCTCACTAATATGGAGAAGGCTGCATTCTGAATAGTGAATACAGGAGGCTGGATTGAAAGAAACATAAGTAAATTGCTGCTTTAATAAAAAGGATTTGATGTGCTATATAATGATAAATGTTATAGCTTCCTTCCTGTGGAATTTCAGCAGACATCCAGCTTTTTTCAGAGGAGGATCAGGGAATCAGGTCTCCTCAGTCCACTGGGGTTCAGTGGATATCACCCTGTTCTTGCAGTGGGGAGATCATGGATTGAAGTCCCACTCCCACCTTAGCCCACGATCCTGGCAGACACTGAGGCGGTGCTGCACTGTTAGACACACTGGGCTGAAACTTTCCAGAGGTTGGCTCAGCCTTGTTTGTGTCCAGTTCCACGGAGAGTTTCACTCCTCGAGAACAACGCAACTGTCCTGAACTCTCCTCCTCCTTCACGTACCACACCCCTACGGCACCCCTCTTGTCAGACATTAGTCCGATTTTCCCACTTGCCTCAGCCGGATGTTCTCATCACTTTCCAGACTTCCTGGGATCCCTGGTGCTGGTGCCATCTTTAAAAGCCCGTTGTGTGCCCAATCAAATACTTAGCACCTGGAGCTACCCTGCACGGTGAGAGGCACTCACTCTGAGCATGGCAGATGTGGGTAAATGATTGTCTCCCCCCCGATTGTGAATAGGGACCCTGAGCTCCTGGTGGATGGGGTGCTGCAGTGAGAAGGTTTTCCTTTTACCCCAGGGTCAATAGAGGAGGCCAAAAAAACTGAGCCTGCTGGCCTGCTCCAGGTTTTTCACCCAGTTCAGAGCAGTGTCAAGACATGGTTCATGACCTTCTCTACTCTGCCACTGTAAGTGCCAGCAGTTTCCCTCTGCTGTTTCATACTCTCTGTGACTGCACATACCTCCCACCAAGGCTCATGCTGTACTCCTCTCACTGTGGCCTGCAGCAAATGCTTAACATTCCTCTCCTACGTCCTGCAAGGAGTGGACCTCGCCGGAGAAATTCCTGACTGCAGGATTGACACTCGTAATTAATTAGCTTTTTACCTCACAAGGAAAGAGCAGAAACATCTTGACGCGGGATAAGGATATCAGGGTCGTGAGTGACGAGTAGGGAATGGCAATTCATCCGGAGTGACACTGCACTAAATAGACAAGAAAAGCAGCTCCCACCAACTTCTCAAGGGCAATTAGGGATGGGCAATTAATGCCAGCCATGCCCACATCCCATGAAAAAAAGAAAAGGTCTGCCAGCAGCAGGGGCAGGGTGGTGAGGCACTTCCCACCCCTGCTACTGGGACTGCAACCCAAGTGCTGAATTAGGTTTGAAATGGCAGTACTAACGGGAATGAGAACTTCAGCAAGAGCAGAGTGGAGATTTACCTCATTCTTTTCTTGGGGTTTTCAATATGCATCTTATAAAAATGAAGTTACATAATTGATGGGCTGGACAAGAAAATGAACTTACCCAGGCCCCAACATAGCTGGAGCATCACGACAAGACACTTTCTGCCTTTCTAACATCCCCATTCATTTAGCCATTCAATAGAACACCAAAACAACCCTTGCTTTAATATTTTACGGCTGTATCTTTCCCATTATGTTCCTTCACTCCCATCCTCAAGAATTAAATACAGCTCTGTATGGGCGCACTGACATCAACTTCCAGTCATTGAACTAAAAGGATGCACGCACGGTCACTTATGTCCACATCTGTTCCAATTTTGTAATCATATCCCCTCAAGTAATGTTCCAAGATTAGTTCTGACTATGAATGTTTCACATCACATATAACTCAATATCCATAACGGTTAAAATAATTACCAAGCATACGATTTAGAGATAGTAGTGTAGAGAAGGTGATGTTTGTTCATGTGGTAACATGTTTGTGAATTCCTATATGAGAATATCATGAGAAAATTGGCACAACTGTACGACTCACTGACTCTTTAACTGGAGAGTTACGAATTACTTAAATGAAGATCATCGGCAAAAGTACATACAAACTAGGAGCAGTAGGATCATTCAGTTCCTGAAGCTTGCACTACCATTCTATACGATCATAGCAGATCTAATTTTAACCTCCACACTACATGCCCTGTCATATGTTGATTCTGATCTCTCACTTTCTCTCTCTGCACCTTCCGTGTGGTTGTAACACTGTGTTCTGCACTCTGTTCTGCTACCCTGATGCACTTTGTAGGTGCAATCTGCCTGTACTGCATGCAAAGCAACACTTTTTACTGCATCCTGGTATGTGTGACAACAATAAATCAATCAATCAATACAGAAAGATCTTGGGGTGCAAGCCCATTGCTCCCCGAAATTGGCAACACAAGTGGATAAGGTGGTAAAGAAAGCATATGGTGTGCTTGCCTTCATCAGTCAGGGCATTGAGTATAAAAGTTGGCAAGTCATGTTGCAACTGTATAATACTTTGGTCAAGCCACATTTGGAGTAGTGTGTGCAGTTCTGCTCACAGCACTAAGGGAAGGATGTGGAGGCTTTGTAAAAGATGCAAAAAAGGTTTACTGCCAGGGTGTCGCCTGGATTAGAGTGTATTAGATATTCGGAGAGGTTGGACAACCTTGGATTGTTTTTTTCTCAAGTATCAGAGGAGAAGGTGGGACCTGATAGAAGTATATAAAATCATGAGAGACCCAAATAGTTCTGAGGTAGGGTCATTGGACCTGAAATGTTAAAGTCTGATCTTTTCTTCACAAATGTTGCCAGATCTGCTGAGCTTTTCCATCAACTCATGTTTTTGTTCCAGAGACACAAATAGGGTGGATAGTCAGTGTCTCTTTCCCAGGGTGCAAATGTCAAGTACTGGGGGGCATAGATTCAAGGTGAGAGGGGGAAAAGTTTAAAGGAGATATGTGAGGAAAGTTTTTACACAGAGGGTAGTAGGTGCCTGGAACTCACTGCCAAGGGAGGTGGGAGAAACAGATATGATTGCAATACTTAAAGTGCACTTAGATACACACATGAACAGGCAGAGAATAGAGGGATACACACCACGTGCAGGCAGATGGGATTAGTTTAGAATGATGTCATAGTCGGCACAGACATGGTGGGTCGAAGGGCCTGTTCATATGCTGTACTGTTGTATGTTCTAACTGCCAATGGTGTAGAAAATACAATAGGAATGCTCAGGAAACCAGGCTGGTGGAACATAGGAATATAGTGATGACAAACGTATTTGAGAGAGTGTGAATGAGGTTTATGAGAATGATTCCCATGAGAATCCAATGAGAATGGAATGAGCAACATCAGTTCCGAGAAAAAATTGGAGAGGTTGCTTTGTTTTCCTCGGAGAAGAGAAGGCAAATAGGGACATTTGAAAGAAGTTTTCAAAATCATGATAGGCCCAGATAGAATAGATACAGAGAAAGTGTTCCTCCTCTTAAAAGGACTGAGAACAAGAGGTCACAGTTTCAGAGAGTTTTGCAAAAGAAGCAGATGTGAGGTGAGAATAAAACTCTTTTCACACAATGCGTGGTTTATGTCTGGAGTACACTGCCTGGAAGTGTGGTGGAGGCAGGTTCAACTGAATCATTCAAGAAGGCATCGAATGATCATTTATTATCAGGATAAAGCAGAACATCAGCACTGAGTCAAAATGCTCAGAGTGGCAGTATGGACGCAATGGTCTAAATGGCCTCTTTCTACACTAGGCAAAAGAAAATAAAAGCAAGTTCCCCTAAACCATCCCTACTTAGAGATACATCCCTGTGACTTCATTGTTGCTCGGTCATAGATCCAGGATTAGCTTCTGTAACAACACTGTGGGAGTACCCCCAGCCTGGGTGTGGTGTGGATAAAGAAGGCCGCTCACTGCCACACACATCCCATGTTAGAATGTAAACAGTTCTAATGGTGACAGTGGAAATATGGTGGGCTGGGATTGGCCACTCTTTCATTTGGCTATGATCAGCCATGATCTTCAACAGTGAAGCAGGCCTGAAGGGCCGAATGGCTCCCTTCTGTTCCTAATTCATACCCTCATGTTTACTGACGAATTTCGTCCATATCCCCTTTGACCTTACAAGGAGGCTTCTATGTTTAATCTTGATTTGCTTCTTAAAGAAAAACCATGAGATAGGAATGGTTCCTGTGTGAACATACATTGCAAATGTGAACCTCATTAACTTGGTTTTGACCACAATGTACAAAGGAAGGAGCTGGTTCATAATGTTTCCAGTGGGAGTACAGGCTGTGATCGCAAACTTCATTAAAAACCAACCTATGGTAAATTTTCCATGCAGTGAATGGTTAGGGACTGGATTTCGTTCCTGTGAGTGTTGTGGATGTGTCTTCAGAGTTTTCAGGATGTTATAATGCACTGTACTCTGGCACAATGAAAACTAAGAATATGGCCCAAATACAAATGAGGGCAGTATTTGTACCTCCCCATTATCCTAGGCTTGCAGCTCGACAGCTTGGTCAGGGCCACTGGCACAATGGCAAGGGCCTCCCTCCCAATAGCCTTTGCAGGTGATGAGGCCAGTGGCCAGGAAAGGCAGCAACACTCCCCCGCCCCGACACCTTGGCTTGTCTGTGATAAATTTTCATTTTGATCTTACCACATTGTCCTCACCTACTCCAACCTGCCTCACCTGGTGCCAGTGTGGTCAAACAGCCCATCATCCTGTACTGGATGCTGAGCTCAGAGGGGACAGAGTAGGGTGACACCATCTACAGGCATGTACCCATGTCAGTCTCCCTGCTACAAATTTGACTCAGGGCCTCTGTTTATTCTGCACGTCAGCATAAGAACATAAGACATAGGTGTGGAAATAGGCCATTTAGCCCATCAAGCCTGCTCTGCCATTCAATGAGATCATGGCTGATATGATAATCCTCATCTCCACTTTCCTGCCTTTTCCTCTAAACCTTTGATTCCCTTACACAACTATCATATTCTTGAATATACTCAATGACCCAGCCTCAACACCCCACTGCAGTAAAGAATTCCACAGATTCACAACCCTCTGAGAGAAGAAATTTCTTCTTGTCTCCATCTGTTATTGTGAGATTATACCTTCTGGTCTTAGACTGTCTCACAAGGGGACACAACCTTTCCACATCTACCCTGTCAAAACCCCAAGAATCTCACGTGTAACACATACTTAAACCTGAATAAAAGTCAGCCTGGTGAATGGGTGAAAGTGAACTTACTTTTGTAATCAACTTGTTCAGAGGTGTTATTACACACCTCTGGAGCAGGTGGCTTCCCAGTCCAGAGTTAGGGACACTACCACTGCACCACAAGCATTATAGTTTTCCATTTAGAATACAAAACCTCTTGTTGGGGATTATTCTGTTTGTGTGTGTTTAACTGAAATGGCTGTTCCTTTGGTGAATGATACCAGGTACACCTCCCATTAGCAGTCCTGCATGCACATGCACAGGAACATTGTACAAACCTGCAGGAAGGCTGCATTTGTGTGGGAGAAACAGTTATTGACTGGGATTTAGTGATGGTTGCCCTGCCCTGGAAATACTGGTCCGAGGAAACATAGAAAATATAGTAGGTCATTCAGCCCCTTGAGCCTGCACCGCTATTCAATATGATTATGGCTGATCATGCAATTTCAGTATCCCTTTCCCGCTTTCTTTCCATACCCCTCGATCCCTTTGGCCGCAAGCACCACGACTAGCTCTGTCATGAATATATCTAATGAACAGGCCCCACAACTTTCTGTGGGAGAGAATTCCACAGGTTCACAATGCTCTGAATGAAGAAATTCTTACTCATTGCAATCTTAATGGCTTACCCCTTATTCTCAGACTGTGACCCCTAGTTCTGGACTTCCCCAGCATCAGGATCATTCTTTTCACATCTAGGCTGTCCAGTCCCTTCAGGATTTTATACATTTCTATGAGAACAACGCCCTCATTCTTCTAAATTCCAGAGTTCTGGAGAAGCATCATACTGAACTCAAACTGTTAATTCTGTTTCTCTGTCCATAGATGCTGCCAGACCTGCTGAGTTTCTCCAGCATTCTCTGTGTTTGTTTCAGATTTGCAGCATCCACGGTGTTTTGCTTCTATTGGATGTAAGGCGAGTGAGGTGCTTTCACAGGCCCACTCCAGATATGAGAATGTAGTGAGAGCAAGACACCAGGAAATAGTCTTACAGCAGAGTCGGTGGGGGTAGGGTGTGTGCCCTGTGGGACACAGAGTACCAGGTTATGATTAGCCTCCACCTCCACAGATAGAGCCCTTCTCACAGTTGGGAAAATATCAGCAGAGGCAGGAGCCCCATGAAAGCCTGCACATCCTACCCAGACCCACTCCCCTATCCTGTCCCTGTAGCCCTGCATTTCCCATGGCTAACCCACCTGGACTGTACATCCCTGGACACTACAGGGCAATTTAGCCTGGCCAATCCACCCTAACCCGCACATCTTTGGACTGTGGGAGGAAACTGGAGTAGCCGGAGGAAACCCAGGCAGACATGGGAGAATGTTCAAACTCCACACAGACAGTTGTCCGCCTGGGTCCCTGGCGCTCTGAGGCAATGGTGCTAATTGTACTGCCCCCTTCTCAAAGACAATTAGTAAACTTCTTCACAATGGCTGGGGAGGGTTTGAATCTTTGGATTTCTTTACAATTCTGATGGTTCAGTCATTGAGTAGGTTCAAGAACGATGAATAAGTATTAAAGTTATGAAGGTATTTAGGAAACTGTTATTAAGGTAGATGATCAGTCATGACCACGTTTACTAGCAGAGTGGGCTCAGAGGGCCGAATGGCTTACTACTGCTCCCACTTCCTATGTTGCAAAACTAAATGAAAAAATGTTAAACATCTGGAAAAGTTCCCAGCAGCTAACTATGATTACCATCTGATTACCATAGTGTAAGAGTAAAGTCACCACAGTCCCAGAGGAGTCATCACAGTCTCAGAGGGCTGCTCTGTCATTAGAGAGAGATGACTAAAGGTGAGTTTTATCTGAGGGTCAGGCGAGTGGCGAGGTTGAGACAAGGGACCTCAGCTGGTGTGGAAATTAAGCCTGCGCTGTAAATATTACTGTGCATCACAAACCAGTCACCCAGCCAATTGAGCTAACCAATCTTCATTGTGTGCATGAGTCATATTAATCACCCCTCGAGAAACATTGCCCAGACTGGAATTCACATCCTTACAGATTTCATCAGCATGAGTTATGGCATCGTTTCACACAGTTTTGATAGAAGCAGTGTCCCCAGACATTCTGTTCAGACATGGCATGTGTCCAGGTACTGATTTATAAATACCAATTATTTCATTAAGAATTCTTAACTGCCCAACCCACAAATCCCTGATAACCGGTGGTTTCAGAATTTCCTGTTGGGTTCACCCTTCCTTTTTGATCATGTATCCTGTGAACCATGTATCTGTAATGCAGCAAGCAGCATGTTGATAAATGTTAGATAGTACCTGGCAACTTTGATTCCAATGGGTGGCAATCCTTCAGAATGTCATGTTTTCAGACTCAGTTCTCAGCCCTGAACATAACGTTGTAGGCTGAAACTCCAGTGAGGCACTGTGGGTGGGCGCATGTGCTGCACTGTCAGAGATGTTGAGTATTGTGGCCCTGATCGCTTTTCAGAGGATAGCTGAACTGGTTCATTGGAGAGTGCAACAGTGATAGAATCCACATGGAAGGCACGATGCTTTTCGGAGGCAGAACATGGAAGAATTAAGATGTGACGCCTTCCTCCATCCGAAGGGGAGATTCGAGAGAAGTTTTAAAAATCAGGAGGAACAGTATAGATAGGGAGAGAAATCATTCCTGCTCATAAAATTACTGCTGTTATTAGACTGCTGAATAGACCTCGCTCACTTCAGATAATGTTGATCTTGTTTTGTGCACCTCCTGTACAGCCGTAACCTTGTATGCCTCACTCTGTCGAAGCACCCTATAATTTGTATGCATGCAGGGGTACTGGGAAGTTGCCTTCTCTCCTTAGAATGATGCCAAGAGAGTTTCGGTGTCTAAGGGTAAAGGAGAAAAGCCCTTCATTTAATGTCTCTTTGGAAAATCAGCCCCTCCTGCAGTGCCGCATTCCCTCAGTGATATCAGGGCCTCATGTCCTCCTCTGGGGTGCAGATCCCTGCGTGGTTAAAGCCTGTCACAATTTCTTAGTATACCCAGTGAAAGGTTAACCTCCAGCTGTAGCAGGTTTAGAGAATGGGGAATAATTAGGTCGAATCCTGCTGACATAACTCATTCCTTACCTTAGCCTCAGTCGTTTTTTCTTTACTTATCTCCAGCATTTCCAGATTGTCTTATTATTACTTTTAATCAAATCACAAAAAAAAATTCATGAGAGCCTGATACAATTGAGGTATACCATCCCAAGAAGATGGCTGCGAGAATAGAGCAGCTCCAACATTAGCCTAAATAGACATTTTCTCACCCCTCATAACCATTCCCCCACCCCACAATCCTTCCATTATCTTCCGCAGGTAAGTAATCTCCAAGGAGAGCTGATATAAAACAAGGTAAAAACTCAAAGGAGTACAGGCTGAATAGCTCAGAAATACAAAGCTGAAATGCTCTGGTGGGAGTCTGTCTCGACAAGGTATAATGTTAACGGAGAAAATTCCTATTCCAAGCATCTGCTTGAGCTCACTCAGTAATCTAATTACACCCAGTTAGCCTTTGAGACAGGAAATGCTCACAAACTTCAATGCTTAAGGTCGTTAATATTTAATTGCCAGTCATTGCGAGTATGAGATGAAACAAAATGTGCAGGAATATCTTAATGGTGAATGAGCTGAGGATGTAGACAGTTGGAACTTTTGTTCTGGACTTTTGCTTGTTGGAACTACGCAATAAAGTCATGACTTTGTATTAAACTTGCCTCTGCCCCCCCTGCATTACCCGCCAATGAGTATGTCTTTGAAGACCTTTGAGATTGTTAATTTACGCCCTTGCCCTTCCCTGAGTGAGGACTAATTGGACACAATACTCCGACTGAATTCGAACCAGGCATGGTTCTTGCTTTTGTGCAATTGGCTTCTATTTAACCAACCCAGGATTCCATGGTTTTGTAACAAATTTCTCAATCTGTCCTGTGAGTTTCCATGAATTGTCACCTATTAACACTACTCCCTCCAACCTCCAAAAATCTCCTGGTTCCAGCACTCCCTGTGGAATATTATCCATAGTACAGAGACTTCTCTGCTGTCCTCTCTGTTCAGGTGACATAAATAAAGATTGTTTATGATGAGTCCACACGTTAGTCTTTTCTCAGAAAGATGCCAACAAGGAGCGGATCAGATTCTTCTTTCTGTTCTGAGGAAAGGTCACTGGGCCTGAAACGTTACCTCTGATTTCTCTCCACAGATGCTGCCAGACCTGCTGAGCTTTTCCAGCAATTTCTGTTATTGTTTCTGATTTACAGCATCCGCAGTTCTTTAAATTTTTATTCAAATCCTTCTTTACATTTCATTTGGGAAATCAAGGACTGAAGAATACAGTAACATGCATGAAATTTCTAAAGCTAATTTTTGGGAAGTTTGAGTGGCTTCTAGGATTAACTCCATACATATATTGTGTCAGGTCCATAGTAAGCATGTGCATTATGTACTTGGTAAAAAAAAATTGGCAGAATAAACAATAACAGAATTCAACGCTAACAAGCAAATGTCTGGTGTAATTCTGAAATTTGTCTGAAAATGAGTAAAATAGGAAACAAAAGTAAAGTAATTATAATTTTTTAGCAAGATGAGGCTAAGTGTGCTTGAATTGCTTTTAGTTGAGTCTCTGAGAGACCCCAGTATTATGAACTAGGCTGATGTTTATAAGTATCTACACTTGTTACTAAAAATGAATTTTGGGCATTGTGCTGTAGGTTATATTCAGTTGAAGAAAACAGCTGACCAGTGAGATTATTGTCAATTACAGTCTCAAGTTAAAGAAGCTCTTATCACTATCAGGCTGGTAGAAGCTGAGGAATCAATGAGATACATTCATAGGTTGTTTAAAGACTAATATATGCTAACATTTCCTGTCCTCAGCCTACTGCAATGTTCATAGAATCATAACATCCCTACAATGTAGAAGCAGGCCATTTGGCCCGTCAAGACTGCACAGACCTTCTGAAGAGCATCCCACCCAGACCCAGCCCCCTTACCCTGTTCCTGTAACCCTGCATTTCCGATGGCCAATCCACATAACCAGCCCACCTTTGGACTATGGGAGGAAACCCATGCAGACACAGGGAGAACGTGCAAGCTTGAGACAGACAATTGCCTGAGGGTGGAATCGAACCTGGGCCCCTGGCAGTGTGAGGCAGCAGTGCTAACCACTGAACCACCATCCCACCCAGTGTTCCAAAGCAGCACAATATAAGCTCAAGGAGGATCACCTCAATTTCCACTTGGGCACTTTGCAGACTTGAAGTCTCAATATTGAATTCAATAACTTCAGAAGCTTTGTGTCTATTCCCCATTTTTCTTACCACAGTCCCACCCACAGTCTTGTATTGTTTGTGTATTTGACATCTTTTCTCTACATATCACTTAACAGCCTCTGTCAAAATTAACACGCCTTTCACTTCTGAAGAAGAGACATACAGGACTCAAAACGTTAATTTTATTCCTTTATCTCCACAAATGCAGCCAGACTGCTGAGTTCCTCAGCATTCTCTGTGTTTGTTCCAGATTTCCAGCATCAGCATTTTGCCATTAATAAATTCCAGCCCTAGCTTGTGAGGAAAAGCAATGAGTTGATGAGGCATCAGGTCTTTAGTGAAGGCCTGGCTGTGGAAACGGCAGCTGCAGAAAGCAAAGGATTTTATTTTCTGAGCTGTCAGGGGAGGTCCACTGGGATTCAGCAACTAGTAGGGGATAGTTCTACCAGACTGCTCTCTCATTAGAGAGAGATTGATGGGGTAGATGTTTAACCTGAGGGTTATGGAATCACTATAGTGCAAATTGCAGCTGTTCAGCCCATTGAGTGTGTAGCAACTCTTCACATCATCCCACACTTGCCTTGGCTAACCCACCTGGCCTGCACATCCCTAAACACTAGGGGCAATTTAGCATGTCCAATCCACCTAACCTGTTCATCTTTGAACTGTGGGAGGAGACCAGAGCACCCAGAGGATGCAGATGCAGGGAGAACATGTACACTCTACACAGACAGCTGCCTGAGGGTGGATTTGAACCCGGGTCCCTGGCATTCTGAGGTACTAGTGCTAAGCACTGTACTACCAGATCTCAGGTGGGAGGAGAGGTTCAGAAGGAGAGTCCTTCCTTGTAATTTCAGCTGGTGCGGGAATTGAATCCCATGTTATTAGAGTCTCTCTGCATTGCAAGCCAACTGTCCAGCCAACTGAGCCAACCGGCCCCCAACCAGCCTGTATGCAGGAGCAGATGAAACAACATTGCTCTAGATTGCAGTGAAGCAGAAGGTTACAGCCCAGAGGATGGTGGCATAGTGCTAATGTTACTGAGTCAATGATTCAGAAGCAAAGGTAATGTTCTGGGGAGATGGGTTCCCATAAAGGACTTAAATGATTAAATCTGGAATTGATGGTCTCAATGACGGTGGCCATGTTTGTTATAAGAACTCATCTGGTCACTAAAGTACCTTTAGAGAGGGGCATCTGCTGTGCTTAATTAGTGTGGCCTACAGGTCCTGCACCCACAGTTGACTCTTAACTGCCCTCAGAATTGAGTGCCCTAGCAAGGCACTCAATTCGAGATGGGCAGCAAATGCTGGACTTGGCAGCAATCCCCATGTCTCATGAAAGATGAAAGAGATGCTCCAGGTCATAATGGATTTAACGCTAGTTTGGAAATCTTCAAATGCCTGCACGACACAAATGAAGACAGTACAGGAAAAGTGAGAGTAAGCCTGATGAAGATAAAATTCCCATTAGAAACGAAAGTCGGCCATTCACATCCATTGTTGATACAGCTGTAATAACAGAGGAAATCCATTTTGGAAAACTGGTGTGAAGCAGTTTATTTTATTTATTCATTTTTTATTTCTTTCAATAACAGAATTTATTTCAATTATTTATTTCAGTAACAGAATTCCAGCATTCGATCAAGTTAGTGATAGGATAGATTTCAATGATACATTCTATCACTTATCATTGCCACTAGTGGGAACAGGAGAATGTTATCTTAAGAAGATACAGTGAAACTGAGCTTTTATTGACAAAAGGGGTCCATGACTTGAGAAAGTGCTGAGAGAGCGCAAAATGATCTTTGAGCGAGCATGAGCAAATGATAAAATTAGCTTAAAGTTGAGAGAAAGTGCAACACACAGCCAGCATTTTACAGGATAAGTTAGAAAAAAGTGATAGGTAATTAAGAAAGTTGTGGAATGTGTCTCAAATTGAGAAATGATTCAACCAAGTTTTCTTCATGGTCATGCAATGGGAATTAAATAAGATTTTATATAAGGGGTTAAACAGGAGTAAGATGACACCATACAAGCTTGTCGTGTAAGGCACATTTTAGCAGGCATGAGCCTTGAACACCCCAAGCAGAAGTGACTAAAGAGGAACTTTGTACACCGTAAACCATAAGGTCGACATTAGCCTAGAGAGCAGACTAAAGAGTTTAAATTGATTCCTGTAAGAAAGGTTAAGAGAAAGACTTAGGTTGGAAAACTTCTGCTTATTGTACAAGATTGAAACGTGTAATGTATGCATACGTGATCATGGGGGTGTAAAGTTAGGTGGATTTCTGCATGTATTGGACAGATGTGGGACAGATTTGGACAGAGCATCAGACAGAGTTCCGTTTAGCTGGTCTAAGACAGGGTTTCTTGGAGGTTGTTTGAAGAAATGAGAAGTTAATCTGCAATTCTGGGAGTTCACTAGTATTCTGAGTAGGAGATTAACCAGAACAGAAAACTATGAGAACAAATGGTTTTTTGTCCAGTCACACAAGTGTCCACAGTGTTGAAGTTGTGAGAAATTGATTTGCAATTTATGACATGCCAGAGATGATGGTGCCAGAAAATGGTCCGTGGCTGATGCGGTCTGAAAGAACAAAGTGAAACACATTCTAAAATGATCATATGTCCCAGGATCGAATGGTACTCAATAGAATACCGTGCACTTTTTAGAAATGTCTTTACAGAAATATTTTCTAGCTGACAAGCTCAGCAGTAATTTCCACTTTGCTCTTCAAAATGGGCTAGGCAATGTTATGTTTCCTGACAGAATAGCTCCACAGTCTACAACAGGATGCTTACCTTATGAGTTTGCATTTAAGCGCAACCTTCGGACAAGTTTCTTTTGCTTAGTCCTGACTTCAATAGCAAAGTAAGGGAAAGCAAGACAAAATGAAGATGAATCTTGAGTCATGAAGCTTCAGGACCTAGAATTTCATAGGGAAGCTCTCTGTCCAAATCAGGAAATCTATCTCCCAAAGTTGGCCTCTGCTATTTTCCCAAAGTGAGGGAATGGAGGCAGGCTCCAGATTTCATATCCTTGGCTTCCAGGAGAAACTGCTTATATAAAGCCGTGGCTGCCTCCACTCATGTTTGATCTCCTCACAGTTCAAACATGTGCAAGTTAGGTGGATTGACCATGGGAAAAGCAGGATTACAAGGATAGGGTGGGGAGGTGGGTCTGGGTGAAATACTGTTCAGAGGGATTGATGTGAACTTGATGAGCCAAATGGCCTTCTTCCACACTGTAGGAATACTATGATCTGAATACCAGAACCCAAAAATATCTGCAATATGCACAGCTGCTGTTGGTCACTGTAAGGACTAAGAACTATGCAGTCTTTTAGCTTCATCTTTGTATTGGACACTGTCCCTACTTTAACTTGGTACTCCTGTTGTTCATGCGTATTTGATGTTGTATTCTTTATCATTTCTTCTCAGCGTAAGCAAGTAATAATCTTTTTCTTCCTTTCTGCCACACAGAGAGGAAAAAGCAATGTAAGAAATTAGATTTCAGCATTTGGAGTCAGCAAGATTATTTCTAACCTATGGTAACCAGAAGACATGGGATCTTTCATATGGGCCTGAGCAGGCATATCAGTTGTAACGTCTCCTCTGAAAGACTCATTGCAACATCAGATCTGCCTGACCTGCCTTGAACTCTTCAGAATTAGTTTTTTGATTCTTTGTATAGCTGAGTGTGCAAGTTAGAGACAGAAGTAGGCCATTCATTAAGAGTGTAGCTGATCTGATAGTAGCCTCAACTCCACATTCCTGCCTACTCCAATAATCTTTCACTCCCTTGTCAGTCACAAACTTATCTGCATCTGCCTTAAAAATATTCAATGACCCAGTAAACTGAAGAAAAGTTCTGAATGGGTCAGAACAGTTCTGAAGAAGGATCACTGGACCCGAAACTTGAACTATGATTTCTCGCCACAGATGCTGCCAGACCTGCTGAGCTTTTTCCAACAATTTCTGTTATGGTACCACAAAATAGTAATTGCACAGAATATTTGACTAAACAGCAAAAAAAGTATGGCAATTCAGGTAGATCAGACATAACATTGATTGAAATATGTGGCCAAGTAGTCAGATTGAGCTCAAACTGGGCTATAATGGTTTTGTTTCTCCTATAATGTCTGTAAGTAGATGGGAGCTTAAGACTTTGCAATGTTTTAAGTATAACAACATCGTTTTAAACCTACGTGCCATAGATTTAATTTCCTGGAGAGATTGATGCTTTTGTTGTAATATCATTTTAAGGGAACATGCAAACCAGGATGTAAATCAGCTGGTGACCTGTAAATGGGTGGAAAGGCATGTGGTCGGAATAATGCCAAGAGTCTGCAGAGGGATATTGGCAGGTTAAGCAAATGGGCAAAAATCGGTCACATGAAATGTTTGAGGTAGATTATTTTACGAAATAATCTCGGGAGTTTCAGGTACAAGTTGACCATCATTTATTTGCCAACCCACTGGGAGAGCACCATCCCAGAGAACACTGCAAAAAAGAGCTCTGCCCTCAGCAAGAAACCTGAGGTATTTATACATTGTAGATCACGGCGACAGTACAGTGTTCAGATGGACATCTTGTTTTCCGTACATTAGAAAATGGCAGAGGTGCCTAACTGCAATTTCCTGGTGCATCAATGCACTCATGCTGGAGGTGACTTCCTCCATTCTCTCTCCATCATCGAGAGTGTGCTGGGAAGGCGGGGCATAGATTTCCTATTGGCCCTAAGTGATTATCACTTCCAGTGATGGTCATCACAATAGAACACATATACCCAGTTCAGCCAAGTGGGAAACTGCTGCACTCTCTGATCTGAACTCCCACCACGCCCTCCACTTCAGCCCATGTCACATCATCAGTTCTTACTCACTTGTCAACACCAGGTGAAATCTCTCTCTCATACAGATTCACAACCCTCAGAGTGAAGATTGCACACCTTATCTGTTTCTTAAATAGGTGACCCCTTATACTGAGATGATGGCCTCTGGTCCTAGACTCTCCCACAAGAGGAAACAACCTTTCCACATCTACCCTGTCAAGTTTTAAGACCATAAGACGGGGCGGCACGGTGGCTCAGTGGTTAGCACTGCTGCCTCACAGCACCAGGGACCTGGGTTTGATTCTACCCTTGGGCGACTGTCTGTGTGGAGTTTGCACATTCTCCGTGTGTCTGCGTGGGTTTCCTCCGGGTGCTCCAGTTTCCTCCCACAGTCCAAAGATGTGCAGGGTAAGTGGATTGGCTATGCTAAATTGCCCATAGTGTTCAGGGATGTGTAGCTTAGGTGGGTTATAGGTAAATGGGTCTGGGTGGGATGCTCTGTGGGTCGGTGTGGACTTGTTGGGCCGAAGGGCCTGTTTCCACACTGTAGGGGTTCTATGGTTCTATGGTGGTTTAAGACATAGGAGCAGAAATTAGGTCATTTGGCCCACCGAGCCTGCTCCACCATTCAGTCCATTAAGTTCCTCAACCCCATTCTCCCGCTTGCTCCCTGTAACCCTTGATCCCCTTGATAAGCTAGAACCTATCTATCTCAGTCTTAAATATACTCAATGACCTGGCCTCCACAGCCTCTGTGACAGAGAATTCCATAGATTCACCACTCTCTGGCTGAAGTAGTTTCTCCTTATCTCCGTTCTAAAAGGTCTTCCCTTTACTCTAAGGCTGTGCCCTCGGGTCCTAGACTGTCTAACCAATGGAAGCATCTTCCCAACATCCACTTTGTCCAGACCATTCAGTATTCTATTAGACCCCCTTCATCTGTCTAAACTCCAATGAGTATAGTCCTAGAGTCCTCAAACATTCCCCATATGTTAAGCTTTCCATTCCTGGGACCATTCTTGTGAACCTCCTCTGAACCCGCTTCAGGCCAGAACATCGTTCCTGAGATATGGGGCCCAAAACTGCACACAATACTCCAAATGTGGCCTGACCAGAGCCTTATAAAGCCTCAGTAGTACATCCCTGCTTTTATATTCAAGTCCTCTCAAAATAAATGTCAACATTGCATTTGCCTCCCTGACCACTGACTCAACCTGCAAGTTTACCTTGAGAGAATCCTGGACTAGAACTCCCAAGTCTCTTTGCACTTCAGACTTCTGAATTTTCTCCCCATTTCAAAAATAGTCCATGCTTTTATTCTTCTTACCAAAGTGCATGACCTCACACTTTCCCACGTTGTACTCCATCTGCCACTTCTTTACCCACTCTCCTAACCTGTCCAAGTCCTTCTGCAGCCTCCCCGCCTCCTCAATACTACCTGTCCCTCCACCTACCTTTGAATCATCTGCAAACTTAGCCAGAATGCCCACAGTTCCTTCATCTAGATCATTAACGTATAAAGTGAAAAGTTGTGGTCCCAGCACTGACCCTTGTGGAGCTCCACTTGTCACTGGCTGCCATCCTGAGAAAGACCCCTTTATCCCCACTCTCTGCTTTCTGCCAATCAGCCACACTTCTATCCATGCTAGCACCTTGCCTCTAACACCATGGGCCTTTATCTTACTCAGCAGCCTCCTGTGTGGCACCTTGTCAAAGGCCTTTTTGAAGTCCAGGTAGTTAACATCCATTGGCTCTCCTTGGTCTACCCTGCTCGTTACTTCCTCAAAGAATTCTAGCAGATTTGTCAGGCATGACCTCCCCTTGAAGAAACCATGCTGACTTTGCCCTATTTTACTATACACTTCCAAATATTCAGCAATCTCATCTTTTACAATGGACTCCAAAATCTTACCCACAACTGAGGTTGGGCTAATCGGCCTGTAATTTTCCGTCTTTTGCCTTACTCCCTTTTTAAACAGGGGTGTCACGTTAGCGATTTTCCAGTCCTTTGGGACCCTCCCTGACTCTAGTAATTCCTGAAAGATCACCACTACCGCTTCCAATATCTCTTCAGCTATCTCCTTTAAAACTCTGGGGTGTAGTCCATCTGGTCCAGATGATTTATCCACCTTCAGGCCAATCAGTTTTGCTAGCACCTTTTCCTTGGTGATGGCCACCATACTCAACTCTGCCCCCTGACTCTGTTGAATTTTTGGGATATTACTCGTGTCTTGGATAATTCAATAAGATCGCTTCTCCTTCTTTCAAACTCCAATGAGATAAGGGCCCAACCCACTCAACCTCTTCATAAGACAGTCCTTCCATACCTTACATCCCTGTGTTAACATTCCATCTGGGGTTTTTTGGAGAGGCAATGCATTGTGAAAGATCAGGGGTTGGCAGTGAATTCATCTTTACATTGATGTTGGTTGGCGGTGCGGCTGGTTTGCAACGTTGAGTGTCACTAGCAGTGCAAGTTCAGTTCATGCACAGGCTGAGTTTACTACGAAAATCCTGCCTTCTCAGCCTCTCCCCTTGCCTGAGGCGTGGTGACTCTCAGGTTAAAGCACCACCAGTCATCTTTTTCTAATGAGCAATGGGACTATGGTGACGTTTTACATTGATGTGATGCTCAGTGGGCTCAAACAGATTTGGTTCTGAAGAAGAGCCATACCAGACTCGAAATGTTAACTCTCTCCACAGATGCTGCTGAGTTTCCCCAGCACTCTCTGTGGTTTTTTGGGTTTAAACAGAAACCAGACTGTGAGGTCACATTCCACTCCCACTCTCATTGTTGTATAGTGACGCGGAAACTTCTGAGAAGAGAAATTCCAGTTTGTTACTTGTGGATACGTTTCCCCATTGAAAAAATAACACCATTGTAATCTGGTCTTAAAGGTGTACAAATGATTTCAAATAATTTCAAAATAATTCATGAATGATACAGCAGTGAGTCATGAGGCAATGTTAGCTGTCTGTTAAATAAATGAAAATACTTTCTAATGTTCACAACGGCTGCACTAAACAAAAGCCTTTTTGAATTTAAGAAGCCAACAAGAGCTGACCAAAGAAGAGGGAGAAAAGAAACTTGGAGAGTAATCTAGCAAGTAACAATAATAGGCTATAAGAGCTTCTTTAAATACATAAAGAGGAAAAGTGAATGAGTATAGACTCCTTAAAGAATGAGGATAACAACACAGGAACTAACAATGGAAAACTAGCAAAGTTCACTAAATACTTTGCATTAGTCTTCACTTTGGAGAACATAAATAATATTTCAAAAATACTAAATAATTAAGAGACAAAAGGAAGAGAGGAAATAAATACAATATCAATAACTGGAGAGAAAGAGCTAGGGACAGTGACTCAGTGGTTAGCACTGCTGCCTCACAGCACAAGGGACCCAGGTTCGATTCCACCCTCTGGCGACTGTCTGTGTGGAGATTGTACATTCTCCCCGTGTCTGCATGGGTTTCCTCCGAGTGCTCTGGTTTCCTCCCACAGTCCAAAGATGTGCAGGCTAGGAGGATTGGCTGTGGTAAAGTGTCCAGAGGTATGTAGGTTAAGTGGGTTATCGGACGATGGGTCTGGGTGGGATGCTCTGAGGGTCGGTGTGGACTTATTGGGCTGAAGGGCCTGTTTCCCCACTGTAGGGATTCTATGAAACTAGTGGGGCTAGAAGTTGCTGAGTACCCTGAACCTGATGGGATATAGCCTAGGATATTAAAGGAAGTAACTACAGACGTAGTGGATGCACTGCTAGTAATTCCAGGAATGCTTAGATTCTTTAGAAGTCCCTTAGAACTGGAAAGCTGCCCATGTAACACTGTTATTCAAAAAGGAAAGGTAATTAAAAACAACAAGTAACTACAGGTCAGTTTGCTTAATGTCTGTCCTTGGAGAAAATGTTAGAATCTATTGTAAATGATGTACTAGCAGCATTTAGAAATGCATAAGATGATCAGAGTCAGCATGGCTACATGAAAGGGAAATCATACCTGACAAATTTATTATAATTTTTGAGGAGGTAAAAAGCAAGTAAGATAAAGGGGAACCAGTAGATGTAATATGTTTGGATCTTCAAAAGATATTTGAAAAGGTATCACTGGTAAAGCTACCTAATAAGACAAGATCCTGTTGTATATGGGGTTAGTACATTAGCACAAATAAACAATTTGCTAAATAACAGAAGACATAGAATTGGGATAAAGAGGGAGTTTTCAGGATGGCAACCTCTAACAGGTGGATTGCCATGGGGGCCACAATTATTTACAAAGGCCTGGATTTTCCAATGTCTAAACAGTCCTCATTCCAGTCTATATGAGAGTTGTATGTGGGGACGCTCTGGATCTCCATCATACCAGAATCAGAAATTTAACTTACCATTGAAAATTTTTCTACACCTGGAACCCTCCAAAAATCTCTACTGAAATTGGAAACTTTGGAAGGTCCAATAAAATTAATTAAAATATTTACTAAGGAAAAGTTAAACTATTAAATAAATAATCTAACTCCTGAATAACTACTTAACAGACCCCATACTTAGCTCACAAACTCCCAACTACACCTCCCCGAGACCCCGAACACCCCAACCATTTGATAAGTCCCCTTAATGAAGGAAAGATATACTGACATTGGAGGTAGTCCAGAGAAGGTTCACTAGGTTGTTCCCAGGTATGGAGAATCAGTTTTGTAAAGAGATGTTGGCTCTGTACTCATTGGAGTTTAGAAGAATGAGAGGTGACCTCATTGAAACATACAAGGTTCTTAAGGGGCTTGACAGAATAGATGTGAAAAGGTTGTTTCCCCGTTTGGGAGAGTCTGGGACCAGACGGTATAATCTCAGAGTGAGGAGTCACACATTTAAGACACAGTTGAGGAGGAATTTCTTCTTTCTGTGGTTTGTTAATCTGTGAAATTCTTTATTGCAGAGGGCTGTCGAGGCCTGGTAAGTAGGTATATTCAAAGCTGAGATTAGAACTAATTTTTAATCATTAAGGAGATTGACAGTTATGGGGAAAACAGCAGGAAAATGGAGTTGAGGGTTAACCATGACCGCATGGAATGATGGAGCAGACTTGATGGGCTGAATGGCCTATTTCCGCTCCAACATCTTATGGCCTGATAGGTTTCCACAGCAGCACTTTCCACCTTGGAAGAAGTCACTGTCATCAAGTGACTGAATATGAGAGCAGTGCAGGCAGGAGGAGGAGGAGGCAGATGAGGGGGAAGGGGCCTCTTGTAGAAAGTGGAGAGGCAGTGGGTAGCTGTGGTGCGAGATGGAGGTGCAGAGAGAGTTCAAACATCAATGTATAAAGGAAACGGTGAACTGTTAGCGTGAGGGAGGATGTGTGCAAACGCCACAGTCGAAGTTTCTCCCTGACAAAGGTGGGAGTGTTTATGAGCAACAGAGCATTAAACTGTTTACACAGTGCTTTCCCAAACTTCCTGAAAGAAATCAAGATCAGAGGATCCACTAACAGATACACCCCAGAACCTTCTGGATTTCTTTTCAGACCTAATTAGTTAACTGTCATTCTCTGTCCAAACAGGCTGAGTACTTCCAGGCTTTTCTGCATCTGACTCCATTTTTACAAAATGAAACAGACATAGAAACATAGAAAACAGGAGCAGGAGTAGACCATTCGGCCCTTCAAGTCTGCCGTGCTATTCCATACAATCATGGCTGACTGTCCAAATCAGTTCCCCATTCCTGTTTTCTCCCCATAACCTTTGATCCCTTCCTATTCAACCCATTAAGTCCGCACCAGTGCTCTGAAGCGGACCCCATCCAGAACCCCACCCCCCAACCCTGTCCTTGTAACCCTGCATTTCCCATGTCTAATCCACCTAATCGGCACATCTTTGGAGCATGGGAAGAAACTGGAACACCCAAAGGAAACCCACACAGCCACAAAGAGAACATGCAAGCTCCAAACAGACAATCGCCCAAGGGTGGAATCGAACCTGCGTGATGAGGCAGCAGTACTAACCAACGTGCCACCCACACGCCCCAAGAACTAACTCCTTCTTGAAAACATTCAATTTTTGGCCTCAACCACTTTCAGTGACAGAGAATTCCACAAGCTCACCACTCTCTGCGTGAAGACACTGCTCATCTCAGTCTTTCCTGCTCCTCTGATCCTGCCTGGCCTGCTGTGTTCCTCCAGCTCCACACTCCACTATCTCTGACTCTAGCATCTGCAGTTCTTGCTATCTCTGAATTCTACATTCTAACCATTTTCAAAGAGTTTTCTTATCAATTCCCTGTTTGATGTCCTGATTTGTTCTTTTCCACAAGAAGCCTTATTTATTCATTCAGTCCCTTCCTTATATTAAGATCATTGTCACGTTTGATCTTACTGAGGAAGGAGGTGTTGCACTACAATGGGCAATGTCCCTACCTCTGAGCCAGAGGCTCCAGGTTCAAGTCCCACTTGATGGCTAAAGAAGGTGTGTTCAGAACCAGGACAAACACGTCGAAAAATCAACTTGTAAATTCTCCCAACACATGCCAATGGCAGGCTGTAAGACCAGGAGAGATTCCTGGTCAGCCCTGTTTTGGAAAGGAAATTGGAGTGTCTACCATCACAGTCCATACCTCCAGCCTACAACATGTAGGGAAAAGTGTACACCAGCTGGGACTTATACATTCTTTCCAGGGATGTGGGCGTCACTAACAAAGCCAACATTTGTCACCGGTCCCCAAATGCCTTTGAACTGAATGCCTCGCTTAGCCCTTTGCTGATAAGTCCTGAATCCACCTCAGCCAGAACAGGGATTGGTGCCTGTTGGCACCAATTGTATCCGGACTTGACCAACCCGTCCTCGGAGTGATAGTGGTGTGTGGGTAATGTCATTCGAATTGCAGAAGGGCAGGTTAATGCTTTGGGAGCATGGGTTTCAATCCAATCCATTGGACGTTTCAGAGGGCAGTCCAGAAAATGTGGTTTTGGACTCACGTAGAGGTCAATGCAGTTAATAACATTGCCTTCCTTAAAGGCCATTGGTGAACCACACGGGCTTTTAACAGCAATCATTATCAAAGTCACCATTACTGACACCTGCTTTCAATTCCAGATTTCTTATCTGAATTTAAACTCCACCAGCTCCTAAGGTGGGATTTGAATCCATTGTCCCCAGAACATTAGCTTAAACCTGACTAAATCATGAAATTCTTGCCAGTACTACTGCTTAACCATCACCCCTCAATTCCTCAATACACCAACTTGACCTCGATGTTTTATTCTCTGTGTGAGAGAAAGAGACTGGATAGTGTATGTTCTCTTTCTTCACAGGAAGGGACGTAGGCCATTCAGCCCTTAGAATCTGCACTAAATTAAGATTCAGTTACAATTGCAATCCCGCTTTGTCGTTAGGCAAAGCTGCCAACATCCTAATGGGCCATTTTCCCATTGGAGAGAGAGATGGCTGGTGAGGGGCAATGTGGGACCTTCATGTTGGCCTCAGCCAGTCCAGGAATTGAACCCACTCTGTTGGTGTTGCATCTGCATCACAAGGAGCTGTCCAACCAATGGAGCTAACTAACCCACTCACAGCTCTCATTATGAAAAATCCATCTAACTTAAGCCTAAATATGTTCAATAACCTAACATCCGCTATGTTCTGGGGAAGAGAATTCCATAGACAAATTATCATCTGAGAGAAAAAATAATTTTTCATTTTCATCTTAAAAGAGAAACAACTTAATCCTAAATTGTTTCCTTCCACTGACGCTGGTCTCCTACTTGTAACCTCCAACACTTAGAGTTTCATGACAGAGAAGCCCATGGGAACTATATAACATATATACAACATGGCTGAGGAGCTGTTACCCATGTCCTGCACAATATATGTGGCTCATATTGTTCGCCACATAGAACAGAAACTTGACATTGACGTTGGTGAGGAGGTGATAATGATGTGGTCGTAGATGTGAACATGTTGCTATTTCAACATGAGTAGACAGGCCATCTCTCACAAGACTTACCTTTTTTGTAAATTGCATTTTGTTTTTGGTCTCTGTGCATTTTCAGTGCACCGCACTCCCAGTCTCAAATTTTCCTGTCAGCCCCTAGATTTATTTTCTAGGTCAGAGTCCTGTCTTAGACATTTGGCAGGTCATTTTAATTGAAAATGACAAGTTGGAATCCTTCGTGGAAACACCAGTTTTATATCCCGCCTGCTATTGCTCTTCTGTGACAAAAGCAGAAATTGTTAGAGAAACTCAGCAGGTCTGGCAAAATCTGTGGGGAAGAAAGCAGAGCTGACATTTTTAGGCTGGTGACTGTTCGTCAGAACTTCATCAGGGTATCGGTGAAGAGTCACTGGACTCCAAATATTAACTCTACTTTCTTCCCATGGTTGCTGCCAGACCTGCTGAGTTTTGACCAGAGAATTTTCTGTTTTTGTTTCATCCGCGGTTTGTTCTTTTTTATACTCCTGTGACCTCAATGAATAGAAAATAGAATAAGCAACAAAACCATCATTGCATGTATTCCCTTAAATTTCCTGGCTGATTCTAAGCTGAAAAAACAATATGCGTAAACTTGTTTAGAAGTTTCATCCCCAGCTTGAACAAAATAGAGCTGTAACTCCGTCTCATTCAGGAAGGAATTTGATATTGAGAGTGTTGCAGGGATCATGACCCCACCCCTGAGCACCAAACCATCATCTCCCAAGCCATCCACAACCTCATTACCTCAGGTGACCTCCCACCCACGGCCTCCAACCTCATCGTTCCCCAACCTCGCACTGCCCGCTTCTATCTCCTTCCCAAAATCCACAAACCTAAATTCCCTGGTCGACCCATTGTCTCTGCCTGCTCCTGCCCCACCGAACTGATCTCCAACTATCTAGACTCCATTTTCTCCCCCTTGGTCCAGGAACTCCCTACCTATGTCCGTGACACCACCCATGCCCTCCACCTCCTCCAGAACTTCCAATTCCCCGGTCCCCAACACCTCATCTTTACCATGGACGTCCAGTCCCTCTACACCTGCATTACCCATTCTGATGGCCTTAAGGCCCTCCGCTTCTTCCTGTCCCGCAGGCCCGACCAGTCCCCCTCCACTGATACCCTTATCCACTTAGCCGAACTCGTCCTCACGCTCAACAACTTCTCTTTCAATGCCTCCCATTTCCTACAGACAAAGGGGGTAGCCATGGGTACCTGCATGGGCCCAAGCTACGCCTGCCTCTTTGTAGGTTACGTGGAACAATCCCTCTTCCGTACCTACACCGGCCCTAAACCCCACCTCTTCCTCCGTTACATTGATGACTGTATCGGCGCCGCCTCGTGCTCCCACGAGGAGCTCGAACAGTTCATACACTTCACTAACACCTTCCACCCCAACCTTAAATTTACCTGGACCATCTCTAACACCTCTCTCCCCTTCCTGGACCTCTCTGTCTCCATATCGGGCAACCACCTCGAAACCGATATTCATTTCAAGCCCACCGACTCCCACAGCTACCTAGAATACTCCTCCTCCCACCCACCTTCCTGCAAAAATGCTATCCCCTATTCGCAATTCCTTCGCCTCCGCCGCATCTGCTCCCAGGATGAGGCATTCCACTCCCGTACATCTCAGTTGTCCTCGTTTTTCAAGGACCGTAACTTCCCCTCCTCGGTGGTCGAGAACGCCCTCAACCGTGTCTCCCACATCTCCCGCACCTCATCCCTCACACCCCGTCCACGCAATAAAAACCAAAAAAGAATCCCCCTCGTCCTCACGTACCACCCCACCAACCTCCGGATCCAACGCATCATCCTCCGACACTTCCGCCATCTGCAATCCGACCCCACCACCAAAGACATCTTTCCCTCCCCACCTTTATCTGCTTTCCGGAGGGACAACTCTCTCCGTGACTCCCTTGTCCGCTCCACACTCCCCTCCAGCTCCACCACACCTGGCACTTTTCCCTGCAACCGCAGGAAGTGCTACACCTGCCCCCATACCTCCTCCCTCACCCCCATCCCAGGCCCCAAGAAGACTTTCCACATCAAGCAGATGTTCACCTGCACATCTGCCAATGTGGTATACTGCATCCGCTGTACCCGGTGTGGCTTCCTCTACATCGGGGAAACCAAGCGGAGGCTCAGGGACCGCTTTGCAGAACACCTACACTCGGTTCGCAATAAACAACTGCACCTCCCAGTCGCGAACCATTTCAACTCCCCCTCCCATTCCTCAGACGACATGTCCATCCTGGGCCTCCTGCAGTGCCACAACGATGCCACACGAAGGTTGCAGGAACAGCAACTCATATTCCGCTTGGGAACCCTGCAGCCCAATGGTATCAATGTGGATTTCACAAGTTTCAAAATCTCCCCTCCCCCTACTGCATCCCAAAACCAGTCCAGCTCGTCCCCGCCTCCCTAACCTGTTCTTCCTCCCACCTATCCCCTCCTCCCACCTCAAGCCGCACCTCCATCTCCTACCGGCCAACCTCATCCCGCCCCCCCTTGACCTGTCCGTCCTCCCTGGACTGACCTATCCCCTTCCTAACTCCCTACCTACACTCACCTTTACTGGGTCCATCCCCGCCTCTTCAACCTGTTTGTTTCCTCTCCACCTATCCTCTCCTCTATCCCTCTTCTATCCGCCTCCCACTCTCTCCCTATTTATTTCAGAACCCCCTTCCCCTCCCCCTTTTCTGATGAAGGGTCTAGGCCCGAAACGTCAGCCTCTCTGCTCCTATGATGCTGCTTGGCCTACTGTATTCATCCAGCCCTGCACCTTGTTGTCTAGGAATTTGATATTGTTCTTAATGCTAAGGGGATCAAAGGGTACGGGGAGAAAGTGGGAACAGGGGACTGAGTTGGATGATCAGCCATGATGATATTAAATGGTGGAGCAAGCTCGAAGGGCCGAATGCCCATCTCCTACACCTATTTTCTGTGCTTCTGTATTACCGTCCCTGCTGGATTTCCTTTTCATAAAGTGACATGATGCTTTGCATGAATGCACAAAGGCTCCTTCAACATCTTCCAAACCCGCAGCCCGTATCATCTAGAAGGTCAAGGGCAGCAGATTCTTAGGAAAACCACCACCTGCAAGACCCTTTCTTTTATTCTTTCACAGGATGTGAGTGTCACAGGCTACACCGACATTTGTTTCCATTATGACCCTTGATGGGAGGTGGGTGCAGCAGCAGAGACAGAGTGAGTGTGAGGTATCAGTGAGAAGATGGTGGCAGAGTGGAGAAGATCATTGACTTTATTCCTACAGGGCTGGACATTCCTCCAGGACTGAGACTGTACTGACCCAGGTGGCATGGTCTGGCATTGTGACCTCCTCTGCCAGTCCTGGGAGAAGAGAACTATCTGCCTCTGCAATACCCTACCCAGCAAGACCTCCAGATCATAGAATCCCTACACTGCAGAAAGAGACCATTCAGCCCATCGAGTCTGCACTGACCCTCCAAAAAGCATTCCACCCAGACCCAGACCCCTACCCTATCTCCGTGACTTTACGTTTCCCATGACTAATCCACCTAGCCTGAACATCCCTGGACCCTACAGAACAATTTAACACGGCCAATCCACGTAACCTGCACACCTTTGGACTGTGGGAGGAAACTGGAGCAACAGGAGGAAACTCACACAGACACGGGGAGCATGTGCAAACTCCATACAGGCTGGAATTGAATGTGGCTTGAATTAATTTGGGTCCCTAGCTCTGTGAGGCAGCAGTGTTAACCACTGATCCACATGACATCTCCTGTACTTTACTGCCATCTCTGGAGTAAATATGAGGAACCGCGCAGGGCCAGCTCCAGACTGACAGTACCTGTCTGAGTACTTAATGGGGCTTTGAAAGATGGCGCCATGCCAGGAATGTTGACCAATTCCAGAATATCACAGCAGAGACAAATTATTTCCCGAACTTGCCAGCAGTAACTGCTCAAGAAAAACGTCGAAAAAAATATAAACAGTATCGGCAAGTTGTTCTTTATTTTGGTGTTGTGTCCATTGAGATACTTTGTTATGTTTGACTACAGACGTGTTCGAATGCTATCTTTAGCTGGGAGGTTTCCACGAAACTCATCCCAATAAGAAAAGAGCAGAAAAATTAAGTGAGGATGTCTTTACATTCTTTTATTCAACGAAATGAAAATATAAGAGGCCAGGTGAAGAGTTTAAATAAATTAAAAGGGTTCCAGTCTCAAATTATCTTTTGGATTTTCATCTCTTTTTGCTTTCTGTGAACAGTAATATAGATGTATATATGCAGACATATAGAAAGAAGTACTGTATACATATAGAGGTATAGGAATACATTTATGCAAGTAATAAATATAGACTTTCGAATTTGAACTTCCGTAACTGATTGGCATACTTAAAATATTTCATAGACTAAAATATTTTTGTAAAGGAAGAAACATGGACTTAAAATGGTTGCAGCGGTCACCTGACAACAGATTGAGATAAGCTTTGGGTGATCAAAATGGAATAAACAAAGCAAAACATTCTGCACTGAAATTGCCCTTTTTTATGTAACAGCTTTGAGACCAGGCAACTCAGTCAACAAGAAATTCATGTGTCCTGTTTCATTTACACACACATGATCATTTCACATATTAGGAGAGAAAACACTCAACTACCAGCTAGCCAGTTTGGAAAGACAATGGAGTTAGACTCTAGAAGATACATCAAACAAGATTTCAACAGAGATAACAAGGTGTACAGCTGGATGAACACAGCAGGCCAAGCAGCAGCAGAGGAGCAGAGAGGCTGACGTTTCGGGTCTGGACCCCTCTTCAGAAAAGATATCAACAGATGCTTTTGAGCAGCACAGCAGAGAAAGTGATGGAAAAATGTATTTGTAAGCAAAAACTGCAAGACTTTCTCTGCCGTTCTTTTCCTCTCATCCCTATCTTGGAATATTGTGCCTGGTGATAAAGCAAATTGGAAAAACAATCATTCAACAAGAACTCAGAAATATCTACAGATTCCACTGTTGCTGAGGTTACAAGTCAGTATCAAATAATTGTGCAGACAGGTTAAGAATTAATATCTCAAGAATTGCTTCATTTTGTAATCATTAATTTCCCTGTCTGTACCAGGCATTCTCCCTTTTAAACTTATTATCAATGTTTATGTGTGTGTTTGATATTGTGTTATTATTATTCCTCTTGGGGTTAGTTAGTAAGTTAGCAAGAAATTCTTGATAAGTGGTTTGTTCCTTTTATAGCAAAGTACAGTTAACTGAAGTGTGATAGCCATTTGCTAAAACAAAATAAGAATGTTTGTTGCAACTGACCAAATTGAAGTAAAATGAGAGAGACAGTTCTCTTTCCTCACTAGGTGGTAAAATAAAAACAAAAATTAGGAATGGGAAAAGGCCACTTGACTTTTCCAGAATGCTACGCCACTCAGTATGGTCATCCAACTCAGTATCCTGCTCCTGCTTTCTCCCACAGCCTTTGATCTCATTAGCTATATTTAACTGTCTAAGACATATGGACGTACGCATGCTCTGGCTTATGTGACCCAATTCACTCATCTGACACCTTTACTGAATCTTAAGGCATTCCTAGACTATAAAATATAGGCAGAGTAATAGGCCATTCAGTCCATTGGGTCTGCTCCATCATTCAATGAGATCATGGCTAATCTGATAACCCTCAACTCCACTTTCCTGCATTTTTCCATAATCTCTTACTGATTAAAAAACCTGTCTATCTCAGCCTTGAATATACTTAATAGAATAGAATATCCTTTATTGTCACATGTACTCAAATACAGAAGTACAGGACTACAGTGAAAACTTTTGCAATGTTGCCTCTTATGGTGCCATCTGAGGAACATGTACCTTGGTACAAATCCTAGATACAGAAGAGGAATAAAAAGAAAAGTAGTTGCATTACTTTACAGTGTCTGAAGAATAAGTTAGAAATAAGACGTAGTCAAAGGATTGACACTGCAGTTAGATAAAAACATTTCAACTACACATTAGATTGCAGCAGCTAAGCCCAGGGGCTTCCCCACATGGCCTGACCACCTGTGCCAGACCCCAGTCCAACAACCATCCCTGCTCCGCTCCAGGCCTCTAGTCTGCTCCATACCAGCTCTCAGCTACTCCAAAGTAAATTCCAGAATGGCATCCCCCACACTGGCTTCCACCTGGGACTCGCTCCTTGTACCGGCTCCTGCTCCAGGCCTGTATCTCCAGCATTGGCCTCAGCTCTGAGACTGTGTCCACATGCCAGCCCCTGCTCCGGAACTACTTCCCTTACCGGCCTCTGCTCCAGGACTTCTTACCCCACACTGCCCTTTGCTCTTGGGACTACTTCCCCATATTGACCACTGCTCTGGGACTGCTTCCCTACACCTGACCCTTCTCCGGGACTGCTTCCCCTACACCGGACACTGCTCTGGGACTGCTTCCCCTACACTGGACCCTGCTCTGGGACTGCTTCCCTACACCGGACCCTGCTCTGGGACTGCTTCCCCTACACCGGCCCCTGCTCCGGGACTGCTTCCCCTACACCGGACCCTGCTCCGGGACTGCTTCCCCTACACCGGCCCCTGCTCTGGGACTGCTTCCCTACACCGGACCCTGCTCTGGGACTGCTTCCCCTACACCGGACCC
>NC_063367.1:6302494-6310498 GCF_021869965.1 Rhincodon typus | reverse complement strand
CTGGGACTGCTTCCCCTACACCGGAACCTGCTCTGGGACTGCTTCCCAACGTCAGCCAATCAGTGTCACCAGTCTGCTGCCCTCTTCCAGGTATCCGCCTTCTCTTGAACCCACCGTGTAGAAAAGCTCCCTCCCTGAATGACACTGATGGCACATTGAGGAGGTGATGGTATTTTCACTGGACTATTATTCCGGAAACTCAACTAATGTTTTGGGGACCTGAGTTCGAATCCCACCACAGCAGATTGTGGAATTTGAATTCAAATAAAAAATATCTGGAATTAAGAATCTGCTGATAACCGTAAAACCATTGCTAGTTGTTGCTACCTGATTCACTGGTGTCCTAATAATCTCACTAACAAAGAAAATCTACCATCCTCACTTGGTCTGGCCTACATGTGATGCCAGACCTACAGCAATGTGTTTGACTCTTAAGTGCCCTCTGAAATGGCCAAGCAAGCCAAGGTCAGTTGTATCAATCACTACAAAGTCTCATTAAAGAAATGAAACTGGTGCTATCTACAAGATACACTAAAGAAATTAACCAAAGATCCTCAGACGGCACCTTCCAAACCCACAACCACTTGCATCTAGAAGGACAGGGGCTGCAGATACATGGGAACACCATCCACTGCAAGTTCCCCTCCAAGTCACTCACCATCCTGACTTGGAAATATATCCTCATTCCTCCACTGTCACTGGGTCAAAATCTTGGAATTCCCTCCCTGGGTCTACCTACAGCGCATGGACTGCAACAATTCAAGAAGGCAGCGCACCAACACCTTCTCGAGGGCAATTAGAGATGGGCAATAAATACTGACCCACCCAGTGATGCCCACATCTCACAAATTAATAAAAAAAGTAATGAATTGGTGGACTTCTGAATAACAGGAAGTAACTAGTGAGGTACTACAGGGATCGGTGCTAGGACCCCAGCTATTCACAATATCTGTCAATGATTTACATGAGGAAACTAAATGTAATATCTTAACATTTGCAGATGACTGAAAGCTGGATAGGAGGGTGAGGTGTGAAGAGAATGCAGAGATGCTGCAGTGGGAAAACGCAGGGCAGGTGCGATATAATGTGGATAAGTGTGAGGTTATCCACTTTGATAGCAGAATATTACTGTAAATTGAGAGAGGGGAATTGTTCAACAAAATCTGTGTCCTCATGCACCAGTCGCTGATAGTAAGCATGCAGGTGCAACAGGCAATAAAAAATTGTATGATGGCCTTCATAGTGAGAGGATTCGAATACCGGAACAAGCATGTTTTGCTGCAATTATACAGGGCATTAGTGATGCCAGTGTGTATTGTGTGCAGTTTTAGTCTCCTTATCTGAGGAAGGATGTTCTTCCTATAGAGGGAGTGCAGTGAAGGCTTACCAAATTGATTCCTCGGATGGCAGGACTAACATTTGAGAAGAGATTGAGTTGGTTAGAATTGTATTCACTGGAGTTTAGAAGAATGATAGTGTGAATCTCATAGATACTTATAAAATTTCTAGACAAATGCAAAAAGGATGTCCTCGATGGTGGGGGAGTCTAGAACCAAGGGCCATACCTTAAGAACCTTCTGGAACTAGGATGAGGAGAAACGTCTTCACCCAGAGAGTGATAACCCTGTGGAATTCCCTAGCACAGAAAGTGGTTGAGGCCAAAACATTATGTGTATTCAAGAAAGGGCTCTTGTGGATAAAGGGATCAAGGGGTATGAGGGGAAGGTGGGGTTAGGGTATTGAGCTTGATGATCAGCTATGATCATATTGAATGGCAGGGCAAGCTCAAGGGCCAAATCTTCTATGTTGCTATGGAAAATACACTTCAGCTTCTTGAAAGCTCATTCACAATTTTAACTCGTGAATCATTTTAAATCTCTTATAGAAACAAACAAACGTAATGGGATAAATATGATTAGATCACAAGTCAGAGAGACAAAGCTGTGGGGGGGTGGGCATATCCAATCTGAGAACACAGTGTTAATTGTTGGAAGGTGCCAATGTGACTAGAAACCGAGACAAGAATCATAGTATCCCTACGGTGTGGAAACAGGCCCTTCGGCCCAACAAGTCCACACCGAACCTCAAAGCATCCCACCCAGAGCCATCCCTGCAATGACCCACCTAATCTATACATCCCTGAACACTACAGGCAATTTACCATGGCCAATCCACCTATCCTGCACATCTTTGGACTGTGGGAGGAAACCGGAGCACCCAGAGGAAACCCACGCAGACACGGGGAGAATGTGCAAACTCCACACAGATAGTCGCTTGAGGGTGGAATTGAACCCAGGTTCCTGGTGCTGTGAGGCGGCAGTGCTAACCACTGAGCCACCATGCTGCCAATGTGTCGGTCATGTAAATGATCACTCTGAATGCCAAGTATGGTTAATTAAGTACCATTTCCATTACTGAGAGGTAGTATTAGACAAACTAATGGAGCTAAAGGCAGATAAGTCCCCTGGCCCTGACGGCTTGCATCCTAGGATCCTAAAAGCAGTAGTTACAGAGCTGGTGTCTGGAGTGGTTGTAATTTTCCAAAGCTCCTTGGATTCTAAAGAAGTACCAGAAGATTGGAAAACTGCTAGTGTGGCACCTCTATTCAAAAATGGAGGGAGGCAAAAAGCAGGTAACCACAGGTCAATCAGCCTAACATTTATTGTTGGAAAGATATTGGAAGCAAGTATTGATAAAGCAGGACATTTGGAAAGTCATAATCCAGTCAAAGCAGATGCATGGTTCATTGTGTAGGGGATTGGGAGGAGATTTCTTTTTTAATCCATCTCCAAATTGCCAAATGATCAATGAAATAAACAATTAACGCACAATGCCCAACAATAACAAACTGAAGTAAAGGGGAAGGGGTTAAATCAAAATGAGGAGAAATGACTTCACCCAGAGAGTGGTGAGCCTGAATTCTCTGCCATAGAAAGTGGTTGAGACTAAAACACTGAATGTTTTCAGGAAGAAGTTAGATATTGCTCTTAGGGCTAAAGGGATGGAAGGGTATGGGGGGAAAGTGGGAACAGGGGACTGAGTTGGATGATAAGCCATGATCATATTGAATGGCACAGCAGGCTCAAAGGGCTGAATGGGCTACTCTTGCTGCTGTTTTCTTTGTTCGAAAATGATGTTGGAGGAGGAGATATTGCACTCCAATGGGCAGGGATTAAATTACTCGTATTATGGAACTCAATTCACAAGCAGTTAAGTGTTGAAGTCCCAAATCAGGCTGTCACTGAAGCTTTGGTGAATGGGAGTTAGGGATGGAGTTAGCATGTTAAAGCCATGGCTCAATGGAATTATCAAACTCTGTAATGGTTAAATATCATTGGTAAAGAGCTAGGAACTAATTGACCAGGTATCAGTTGTGTCCGTAAATGCTCAGGAAGAGGGCTCTTGTGGTGCAGTGGTACTGTCCCTGGACCAGGAGGCCTGGCCACG
This sequence comes from Rhincodon typus, assembly GCF_021869965.1. Taxonomy (NCBI): domain Eukaryota; kingdom Metazoa; phylum Chordata; class Chondrichthyes; order Orectolobiformes; family Rhincodontidae; genus Rhincodon; species Rhincodon typus. The sequence goes on along the minus strand of NC_063367.1, from coordinate 6,307,051 downwards.
AGTCCTGCTTGATCCAGAGGTGTGTCATAACCTGTCTGAACCAGCTGGTTAGAAAATATGTCAGTGTTTCAGCAGTCCACATTTGCAGCTACGCTGGAGAGTCAGATTATGTATCACACAACACCAGTCTAAGGCAGTCTGCTGACCAAGAAGTGTGGCAGTGTGTATTAAACAGAAAGATTTATACTGTCATAGAGATCTACAGCATAGAACAGGCCCTTTATCCCAGTGCATCTGGACCAGTCAAAAACAATGACCTAACTATTCTAATCTCATCTTCCAGCACTTAGCTCATAGCTTTGTAATGCCTTGGCATCACAAGTGCATATCTAAATGTTCCTTAAGTGTTATGAGGATTCCTGTCTCTACCGCCCTTATGGACAGTGAGTTCCAGATTCCCACTACCCTCTGTGTAAAAACGTTTTCCTCACATCCCCTCTAAACCTCCTGCCCCTTATCTGAAGTCCAAACCCCTGGTTATTGATCCCTCCACCAAAGGGAAAAGTTTAATGTTTTCAAGTCTACAATGTAATTATTTACTCTCAACAGGAGCCAGGAGATGTAACAGTGATTACACTCCATTCTGCCTTGCAGATCCTAAGGGCTGTCAGGTTCAGAGCCCAATACCAGGCTCCCCACACCTTTCTCGGTTCACCCACTATTATTAATGCTGTAACCTCTGCACAACAGAAATGTGGTCCTATGGCAAAAAACTTGCCTCGGAGTTTTATAGGTGTTGGGACTCGAGCCTCTGACAGTGCAGCTCCGAGGAAATCTTGGAGGTGCCATTCTCTGCAGGGGCTGGTAAAACTAGTTTCTGTCAAGTTGGTGTGAGAGGTGAATTAGGGAATTCTCCTGGATGCCTTGCCATCTTAAAATCCTCCAGCAACATCACCGAGAGAACAATCTCATCGGTCTCCTCATGGACATTTGGGGGATCTTGCTGTGCGCTGACTGAGTGCTGTGTTTCCTAATGTTACAAGAAGGACGACACATCCAAAGTACTTAACTGGCTGTGACACACTTCGGGAAATCCTGAGGTTGTAAAAGGTATGATATAAAGATTTTTCTTTCTATCATCCTCATTTTTCAAGGCTGAAAAAGTTCAAATATCCCAATGCAGGCACAATGGGACAAGCAGGAATCTTTAGGGCAGGCAGGTTGCTTCTGTCTTAATTCATTCTGTTGCCAGCCAATGGAGAATCATTAACTCCTTCCAAACAGCAAAATGCAGACAGTATGAAGTTAAAATTCTACAGGCCCTGTAAATCCACCAAGATATAGCTATCAAGCCAAGGTCATTATTGTAGCTTAGTAACCAGAAACCTGAAATCTTCATTATTGAATGATTTAAAACCTGTAAAATTTTAACAGGGCTGGACAGACTAAATGCAGATAGGATGTTTTCCCTGGCTGGGGAATGCCTGATCTCCTTTTAGCAATGTTTATGAATGTACAACAGGCTGTACATTCCAAACAAAGGACAAAGCTAAGGTTGATTCCATTGATCAACAGTGTTTAAATCATGAGGGCCCTAGACAGTGTAGACAGAGAGGAAGAGTTCTGTTGGCAGCAGGTTAGAGAATATAAGATAGCACTGTTGACATGAGGATGAATTGTTTTCACGCTGTAAGCAGTTAGAGTCTGGAATGCATTATCTAGGAATGTAGCTGAGGCTGGTTCAATGGAGGTCTTCAAAAGAGAACTGGATTGTTAGAATCATAGAATCCCTACAGTGCAGTAGCAAGCCATTTGGCCCATCAAGTCCACACCAACCCTCCAAAGACCATCCCACCTAGATCCACCCTCCTACCCAATCCCCACGTTTCCCATGGCTAACCCACATTGCCTGCACATCCCTGAACACTATGGGCAATTTAGCATGGCCAATCCACCTAATCTGCACATCTTTGGACTGTGGGAGGAAAATGGAGCACCCAGAGGAAACCCATGCAGACACAGGGAGAACATGCAAACTCCACACAGACAGTCACCCAAGGGTGGAATCAAACCTGGGTCCCTTGTCCAGTGACATAGCAGTGCTAAGCACTGAGCCACAATGTCGTCCCACAAGAAGAGAGAAAACAAATTGCAAGGCTGCGGGGAATGGAGAGGCGGTGGGCATTACAGAAATGCTCTTACAGAGAGCTGGCAGAGATAGGCTGGGCTGAATGGCCTTGTTTTTTGCTGTAACCATTATATGATGGAACAGTTGTCTCCTGGTTCCATACCAGGCGCTGCTTGAGCCAAGAGGTTTCACCAACAATTTTCTCTGTCAGTTTTAAGATTTTCGGCAGCCTGCTTTGTTTGCTTTAGCGCATTACAATTTTGTCTCTAAGAACAAGTCATACCAAATTGCTCATTTTTATCTCCGTTACTGTGTATTCACCATATTCTACACACTACAGTTTCCCAGACCTAACGCTTACATGAGCATTTTATATTACTTAGGATAATGTGTGCATTTCCATTGCGTCAAACGCTGTTTCTCACAGCTCCTTCAATTTTAATGAACATCTGTTGATTAATCATTGATTTCATAATGGGTTGAGCTTTTATCTGAATCTTTTACAGCCTGAAAATCCATAGTAATGAAATCTTAATTATTTATAAGAACCATGTGTCAACTAAATGTCCATGTCATCCCTTTGTAAAATATACCTGTGGTTTCCTTTCTATATATTTTAACTTGAAAAAGCTGTTTGCTGCTTTATTCCAAGGATAGATACCAGATAAAACTAAAAACGATAGAATCACAGAACTGTTACAGTAAAGATGGAAGCACAGATGAAAGCGAGAAACTCAGTTCAATCCTATTCGAGTCAGTATAAAAGCAAACTGCTGCAGTTGCTAAAAATCTGAAATAAAAGCAGATACTGCTACAAACACTCAGCAGGCCAGACAGCATCACTGGAGGGAGGAACAGATTTAACACTGCAAGGTTATGAGCTGAGAAAAGATCAAAATGCCATGGCTTTTGAACAAGTGCAAGGCAGCTGAGGGTGGGAAGGAAAACAAAAAGGGAGGTTTACAAAATATTAGAGGGGAGGATCAATTAAATGATAAAAGATCACGCTTGCAGACTGAAGAGAAGTGTCCCACAAAGCAGTCACCCAGTCTGCATTTAGTCTCCTCAATGTGTAGGAGGCTGGGGGTGGAATCTTCCAAAGTCCTGGACAGCGTGGGCTATGCCAAGAAATCTGGGAGCATCAGGCAAGAAGTTGAACGAGCTCTTTCTCAACAGTCTGACCTATAAATAAGTAGCATTTTCCAACCGATCCTCGGACAGTGTGACCTGTAAATAAGTAGCATTTTCCAACCGAGCCTCAGACTCTGAGATGAAATTCTCACTAGCCAGCAGCAGAGGCCTTATTAACCGGGGATTAACACTCATTATCACCCTCATTATGACTTCACTGCACCACCTTAATATGCAGCTTCCTATTCCACCAGCCACTGGAATTCCCAATGTGGGAAATCCAAGCAGGTACCTTGTGACTCCAGCTTGGCTCTTGCTCCTTCGGAGCTCCATCTTGGGCACTCGGCTGCAACATCTCAGGATACACTCCACAAGCAGTCACCACATGCACAGATGCTGGCATCTGACACTTACCAGCCTCACTGCACCCTCTTATGACACATCACCAGTTCCCCCCCTCAACACACACACTGCCAGTGGGTGGAAATGGTTGAGGTGGGTTAGAGTGGGAAGGCAGTCAGAGTACAGTGGGTACTAACCCTCTGATGGTCACTGAATTGGTGTGGCACCTTCTCCAATTTGGTGCCCATGCTTGGACCAGGCTGTAGTGGAGCAGATGATCGGGCTGCTGAAGATGCAGTTCCATTGCTTGGACTGGTTTGGCCACTGCAGGTTTATCTAGTCACGGTGTGCCGCATCATCCTGGCCCGCTGTGCCTTGCATAGTTGGAGCAGGCAATGAGGCGATGTATTAGATGTTGAGGAACTGGGGAAGTGGGAGCAATGTTCCGAGGAAGACGATGAGGATATAGGGGAGGAGGAAGCTATCCTTGGGCTCGGTTATGTTTGCCACTAAAAGCCAGACAGGACCTGGTTGATACCTGGTTCTAGTCAATGACAGCAGGGGTATGTAGACCATCACAGAATATAACATTGTCACTGTTCCAAGATGCCAGCATTTGATTTACATTGGTGGGGTGACCTGCAGCTTCTATTCATTTTGTTTGTGTTCACTTTTGCTGGCTGTAGATAAAAGCTCAGCTTTGGAATACTTGCCTGCGTGTGATGTTTCCCAAGTGGACAATGACAATCTGCATGTCTCCAGTGGGCACTGTGGATAGAGAAGTAGTAACTCAGACAGGGTGGCCAGGTGGGATTAACTAGGGACAGGTCTGTGGTCGGGCAAACAGCAAGGAGACCGCAAGCATGGGGTTGTATGTGGAAGTCAAACTATCACATAGTGAGAATCCCTCACAGACACACATGCACTCATTCATACACAGACTCACTCTCATAGACACGTGCACTCATTCACACACACACATAGTCACTTACACTCACACCATCTCATAGGCACAC
>NC_063367.1:6295349-6302484 GCF_021869965.1 Rhincodon typus | reverse complement strand
CACACATAGTCACTTATACCCACACCATCTCATAGGCACACACACACGTAGGCATTCACACATATAGGCACACACACACACAAGCACACATGCAATAATATAAAACAAAGACAAAGTTGCTGGAAAAGTTCAGCAGGTCTGGCAGCATCTTTGAAGAAGAAAACAGAGTTAATGTTTTGGGTCCGGTGACTCTTCCTCAGGACTGCTAGAAATTGCTGGAGAAATTTAGCAGGTCTGGCAGCAACTAAGGAGAGAGAAACAGAGTTAACATTTTGAGTCTGGTGACTCTTCATCTGACCTGATAGCCACTAGAGAAAAATAGTATTTATTGTGAATCATAGAATCCCTACAGTGTGGAAACAGGCCCTTTAGCCCAACAAGTCCACACTGACCCTCACAGCACCCACCCAAACCCATCCCCCTATAACCCACCTAATGTACACATCCCTGAACACTATGGGAAATTTAGTATGACCAATCCCCCTAGCCTGCACATCTTTGGACTGTGGGAGAAGACCGGAGCACCCAGAGGAAACCCACACAGACACGTGGATATTGTGCAAACTCCACACAGACAGTTGCCTGAGGGTGGAATTGAGCCCAGGTCCCTGGTGCTGTGAGGCAGCAGTGCTAAACACTGAGCCACCATGCCATGAAGGTAGGAGGGAGTGCAGAGTGGATAGATGGAGATGGAGACCAGAGAGAGAGAGAGACAAATGAAAGGGGTAGGCAGATAAGGGGATTATTGATAATAGGCCAGGTCAAAAGAGAAGCTGAATAAGTGACAGAGAGCTGAGAGAAAGAGAGAATGGGTAGGTTCTGCTGAAAACAACCAATGTCATGATAGGACTGGGATGTGGGGTGTGGGGGGGAGGTATAAAAACACGGAAAGACAGAGTTAGACTCTAAAGTTATTGAACACGATGTAGAAGTTGCAGAGATGCCAAGTGAAAGGTGAGATACTGTTTTTCCAGCTTGTTGACAAGGGAGAGGAAGGGAATATATAAAAAAAAACAGCTGGTCTGGTAGCATCTGTGGAAAGGATCCAGTGATCCTTCTTCGGAACACGTGTCTGGTCGTGGGATCCACTTGAGGTAATGGAAATGTCGAATTTCCACCCTGCACTCACCTGTACCTGGTCCATCTCTGACTCCTTCTCCCTTCCCTTCCTCAACATCTCCATTTCCATTTCTGTGAGTAAGCTGGCCACTAATATCCACTACAAATCCACCGACTCCCACAGTAGTCCTCACACCCTGCTTCTTGTAAAGATTCTATTCCATTCTCCCAGTTCCTCTGTTTCCGTCACATCTATTCTGATGATGCCAAATTTGACAAGGAGGTCTCCAAAATGTCTGCCATCCTGCTCAACCCCGGCACCATGCTTCTCAGGGCTCTCAGCCATGACCGACCCATCTCTCAAATTTCAGCCCTCACCCCCTCTCTTCCCTCTAACAACAGCAATAGGGACCCTCTTGTCCTCACTGCCATTCCACCAGCATCCACATCCAAAGGATCATTAACTGCCGTTTCCAGCACCTCCAGTGGGATGCCACCAACAGACACACATTCCCCTGCCCTCCCTTGTCAGCCTTCCACAGGGATTGTACCCTTCAGGACACCCTGGTCCTTCTCTTCCAACACCTCCCTACACACCCACAGCACCTTCCCTTGCAATCACAGAAGGTGTAACACCTACCCTTTTACTTCCTCCACCCTCACTATCCAAGGCCTCAGACACACCTTCCAGGTGAAGTAGTGATTTACCTGTACTTCACTCAATCCAGTCCACTGTATTCGTTACTCACAATGTGGTCTGCTCTACATCAGGGACATGAAACACAGACTGTACGACTGCTTGACAGTTCTGTCTACAGAAATGACCCTGTCACTTCAACACACTGCCATGTTCCCTGGTCAATGTCCCTGTGTCAGGCTTGCTGCAGCGCTCCAGCGAAGCTTAACACAAGCTGGAAGAACAACATCTCATTTTTCACTTCAGGACCCTGCAGCCTTCAGGACTCAATATTGAACACCTTCTCCCACGTCCTTTACCCAAACCTAAACCCCAGGCCTGTCATCACATGGATGCTTTAAGCACAGCTCACCCATTCTCACCTACTTATGGTTCCCATTACCGGCTATTTGTTCTCCCTGGCTTACCGTTATCCATCCTGTTATCTGCCGAGCTGTCTTTATCTCTTGAGGGCCCCATGTCCACCTATCATTTATTCCTTTGCCTCCCCACCACCCAGCTCCAACCACTGCCTCCTGTATTCAGTATAAAGACCACCTTTCCCTAGCTACCATCAGTTCTGAAGCAGGTCACTGGACCTGAAACATTGACTCTGCTTTCTCTCCACAGATGCTGCCTGACCTGCTGAGTTCCTCCCAGCTGTGCGATTTATAAATTCAGTGGAAGCAAAATCGAGGGTAAAGTTTTCTGATAGAATCCAAACCCAATATCTCTACCACCTAAAAAGACAAATACACTGGGCACACAGGAACACCATCATCAGCACATTGACACACATTGTGCTGATTTGGAAATACATTGCCATTCCTTCACTGTTGCTGGAACTCTTGCAGGCTTCAGGACTCAATATTGAGAGCATTAAGTTTAGAGCCTGAGTTTATTTGTGTTTACCTGCTCCCACACCCTGGTCTTGTTAGGTTGATTTCAGCACAGCCAACACATTATCTCCTACTATCAGCTCTCATTCTCGTTTATTCACCATCTCTTCTGACCTGGCTTCCCATCAATCGTCCTTATCTGCCTACCCCTTTCCTATCTGTCTCTCTATCTGTGAACTGTTTCTACCTATCAGCTCACCCCACCTCACCTATCAGCCCTACCTACCTCAACCTCATCTTCAGCGTAAATACCAGGTTTTCGCTAGCTGCTGACAGTACTGAAGTAGAGTCACACCAGACCTTAAACGTTAACTCTGCTTTCTCCCTGGTGACGCTGCCAGACCTGCTGAGTTTTGCCAGCAATTTCTGTTTTGGTCCTCAGTCACATACATCCTTGTGCTGATACACCCTTAGACTCAGGCACACAATCTGACGCTTAAGTGCACTGTAAGCAGGCAGAGTCAACAGGACACAGATGCCTTCAACCATCTGTGGCTCCGGGGGAAGTATTTCTTGATGACTATGTTAAGCATCCAACTTCTTCAGAATTAATGCACTGCTGCTTCTCCACGTTGAGGGGAAGCTGGAAGGAAACACAAGCCTTCAAGTTGGTTAAAAATAAATAAGGAATGCAGCAGCTACTTGATACACACTGCAAACTCTCAAAACAACAATTTGATAATGACTGCTTTCTTTGAGTTCAGTGGGACAGCAGGAAAAAGCACTGTGCTGTTCCTCAGAGAAAGGCAGAGGGACCTAGGGGTTCAGGTACATAATTGTTTGAAGTTGGTGTCACACATAGACGGGGTGATTAAAAAGGCATTTGGCATGCTTGCCTTCATTGCTCAGTCCTTTGAGGTTAGGAGTTGTGAAGTTGAGGTTGTACAGGACATTGGTGAGGCCTCTTCTGGAGCACTGTGTCCTGTTCTGGTCACCCTGTTATAGGAAGGAAATCATTAGGCGACCAGAAGAGAGGGTTCAGAAGAGATTTACCAGGATGTTGCCTAGAAGGTTTGAGTTATAAAGAAAGATTGGATTGGCTGGGACTTTTTTCACTGGAGCACAGGAGGTTGAGAGGTGCCCTTGTAGAGGTTTATAAAATCATAAGGGGTGTAGATAGGGTTAATGGTACATGTCTTTTCCCGAGGATGGGGGAATTTCAAGCCTAGGGGGCACCATTTTAAATTGAGAGGAGAGAGATTTTAAAAAGACGAGAGGCAAATTTTTTACACAGAGGGTGGTCCGTGTGTGTAATGAACTTCCTGAAGAAGTGGTGGATGTGGGTACAATTACAATGTTTAAAAGGTATTTGGGTAAGTACATGAATAGGAAAGGTTTGGAGGGATATGGGCCAAGTGCAGGCAGGTGGGACCAGTTTAGTTTTGGATTATGGTCAGCATGGACTGGTTGGGCCGAAGGGTCTGTTTCCGTGCTGTATGACTCTATACCTCCGTAGAGGCCGGTACCCCATCACCAAATCTCCCTTTATTTACATTTGAACCGTCCTTGATTTTATTTCTGCCTCATTCAAAGTCAACTCCCAGGGTGTCAATATCTCTGACACTCCCCTTTTATCTGTCAGCCAGGGCTCCCTGATTGGACCAGGTTAACAGCCCCAGTCAGGGAACTCATATTCTATGATATCCAGCTGGCTGACCTCGTTACAATCACTACACCTTTCAACCCCACACGAGAAGGAGAAAGGGCCCCGGATTAATGTTTGATCCAAAATACACCACCTCCAACAGTGTAGCAGCAGGAATGTCAGCCTGGATTTCTAAGTTCTGAATCCAGAACCTTCTGGAAATTAATTTATCTCAATTAGAACAACAGATTTTGACTTGGCCAGCAGCATATTTGTAAGTAGGCAGATGGTCAATGGAACTAAAGCCAGGGACAAATGTAAAGAGAGAGGCTGTTTACATTACCATTAACTGATTGATTCATTGATTCATTGTCACCTGTACCAAAGTACAGTGAAAAACAGGCAGATCATAGTAAGCAAGCATGTACAGAATAAAAAGACATAAACAGAGGCATACAGGTTATATGGCACAGGGGGTGACTAGGTGAGATCAATGTTAGCAAGATCAGCGTTATTTGAGGCTAGAGAGTCCATTCATCAGTCTGATAACTGCCAGGAAGAAGCTGTTCCTGAATCTAGTTGTGCGTGTGTTCAAGCTTCTGTATCTTCTGCCTGATGGAAGAAGTTGTAGGAGATCATTACCGAGGTGTGATGAGTCTTTGATGATGTTGGCAGCCTTTCCACAACAGTGAGCCGTGTAAATGGAGTCCATGGACAGAAGGTTGGCTTCTGTGATGGTCTGGGGTGTGCACACCACCTTCTGTAGTTTCTTACTGTCCTGTGCAGAGCAGTTCCCATACCAGGCCGTTATGCACCCGGACAGTATGCTTTCTATGGTGCATGTGTAGAAGTTGGTGAGTGTGCTTATGGACATGGCAAATTTCCTGAGGAAGAAGAGGCGTTGTTGTGCCTTCTTGACCATTGGATCTACGGCAGAAGTCCAGGACAGGCTGTCAGTTATCGTCACTCCGAGGAACTTGACACTCTCTACCCTCTCAACCTCAGTTCCGTTGATGTAGATGGAGGTGTGTTCTCCTCCTTTCTTTCTGAAGTCGATGATCAGTTCTTTAGTTTTGCCAATGTTGAGAGACAGATTGTTATCATTGCACCATGTCACCAAGCCCTCTATCTCCCTTGTGTGTTTTGATTCATTGTTGTTAGTTAACAGATGGTTTCTGCCTGAGTCTTCTCACCACATCTTCCCACTGCGATGGTGTCATCAGCGAACTTGTAGATGGCATTTGTTTGGAATTTGGCAACACATATGTAGATGTACAGGGAGTACAGTAGGGGGCTAAGGACACATCCTTGGCAGGGGGGCTCCAGTGTTGAGTGTTATTGTGGAGGGGGTGCAGTTATCTATCCTCACTGATTGTGGTCTGTGGGTCAGAAAGCTGAGGATCCAGTTGCAGAGAGCAGAGCCAAGACTAGGGTCACGCAGTTTTGAGATCAGTCTGGAGGGGATAATGGTGTTGAAGGCGGAGTTGTAGTCAATGAGCAGGAGTCTGACGTAGGTGTCTTTGTTGTCCAGATGTTCCAGGGATGTGTGTAGGGATAGAGATATGGCATCTTCTGTGGACCCATTATGTCGGTAGGCAAACTGTAGCGGAGTGAAGCAGGCTGGGAGACTGGAGTTGGTGTAGGCCATGACCAACCTCTCAGCGCACTTTGTGGTTATTCAAGTCAGAGCCACTGGGTGGTAGTCACTAAGGCACAATGCATGTGCTTTCTTAGGTACTAGCATGATAGTGGTCTCCTTAAAGCAGGCGGGGACTTCAGCCTGCACTTTATACACCCTTTAGTGAGAACACACCTGGAGTATTGTGCCCAGTTTTGATCGCCGCATTTAAGGAAGGATGTATTTGCTGTAGAGGGAGCGCAGTGGAGGTTCACCTGCAGTGCTAGATTGCTTTGTGAGGTGAGACTGAGGCAGTTGGCTCTGTATTCCCTGGAGTTTCAAAGACTGCAAGACAATCTCATTGAAATCAATCAACTTAAAGGACGTGACTGGGTGGGTGTAAGTAGTTCTTTCCCCTTGCTGAGGTGAGGGTAGGGCTTACAATACCAAGGTATTTAATCTCCTGATAAGGGCCAGCCATTCTGGACTGAGAGGAGGAAGAATTTCTTCGCTCAGAGGGAGGTGAACTTTTGCAGTTCTGTACCCTAGAGGGCTGCCGAAGCTCAGTCATTGGAGATCTAAGGGATGTGGAGGTAGTGCAGGAAAGTGGCATTGAGAAGACAGTCAGATATGACCTACTTGAATGATAAAGTAGATTTGAAGGGCTGAAGGGCCTACTCCAGTTTCCATGTTACTGTTGTATTGCAAAGACGAATAAATGGAACAGTTATTTTTATCAAGCTTAACAGAGAGTTTCTCTGAGTCTTCTCACCACATCTTCCCAAACTCCTCTCAATAACTACCTACCCTACCCTGTTCTCTTATCCAATGCTAGCCAAATTCTTGCTGTACATGGAATGTCCCGGCATAGACCAATATCCCTGGCACCTGTGCCATCTTCAAAAGCCAGTTGTGTAGCCAAACAAGCACTATCAGTCTGGAGCTGCCCTGCACAGTTCCTGACATTTGCACTGGCATGGCAAAGAAGGGGTAAATGGTGTCCCATTTTGAGACAGGGACCTGGAGATCCTGTTGGATAGGGTGGTGTAGACGTAGGACTCCCTCTTCACCCAGGACCAGCAGAGGAAGCCAGACATCAGACCGTGCCGAGCCTGGTCCCAGGTTGGCACCTGGATCAGTAGAATGTCAGTGTCTGGAGGAATGCCAAATGCTGTAGGAAGAAGCTCAATTACCTTCTCCACTCCGCCACTCTATCTCTGTTACTGTTACCCACCAAGGCTCATGCTCTATCATTCTCACACCCTGCAACATCTTCCCCAACTCCCTAAACCACCACC
>NC_063367.1:6247153-6280349 GCF_021869965.1 Rhincodon typus | reverse complement strand
GGGAGGCCCGAAACGTCAGCCTTCCTGCTCCTCTGATGCTGCTTGGCCTGCTGTGTTCATCCAGCTCTACACCTTGTTATCTCAGTTTGGATATTATCTTAAGTCAATCCAATCCTCATGACTAATAATAGAAGAGATAAAATACTCAAGTCCATAATTGAGGTATTGTGGTGATGAGTCCATCCTTTTCTTGTCGTGATGTTTAATATTGAAAACAAATTAGTTTACAAGTTTACTCTCAAAAGTCCAGAATGTATTTCAAAATTTGTAAATCTCCACTGATGTGGCCAATTAAATAATTCTTGAAGTTATTTTTTGTGAAAAAAAGAATTAATAAGCACGCTCCTCAAATGCTTTTCACAAAGACAACAGTTGCAAGAAGAGACAGATTAAGATGAAAGTTAGAAGTGAGAGGCGTGTGATCTGAAATCGTGTCACTTAATTTACTCCTACGCTTACTGTATGTGGGTAAAGTAATTTTCCTAATCTGGCAACCATCGTGACAGTGTAATACATGATTGTGTAATAACATTTTATTATAAAAGTGAATTATAAAAGGGTCGGGGCAATTTAAGAAGTTGTGAAGGGTTTGGTCATGAGGAGCTATTTCCACTGGTGGTAATATCGGTATTGGAGTGGAATTAATGTCTCAAAGACCCATAAGAAATTAGAAATACACTGGAATTTTTACAACGTACCTACATTCAGTTGGTTAGACTGTGGAAAATGGTAAAGGATGCATGAATACTACATGGGACTCAGTCAAATTTTCTCTTAGTTTCTTATTCAATTAGCTAAAAGTCCTGAAGGAAACCAAATGATGCTAACCTAGTGATAACAAGGTGTAGAGCTGGATGAACACAGCAGGCCAAGCAGCATCAGAGGAGCAGGAAAGCTGACGTTTCGGGTCTGGACCCTTCTTCAGAAATGCTAACCCTGCATGTGTTTAAATGCTGTGATATTACATTTCATATCAATTCATGGCAATAATGACAATTGGTAACTACTTGGAATGGCAATGAATAGTTCTTCAGTATAATTAATATGAACTGATAGCTGAAGGACTGCAGATATCCCAGATTCTGCCAGGAATGTTAGGGAACCAAGTGTCTAGGGAGAGGGTGGACTTGAAGGAAATCAGTACTAACAGGGTCACAGTCTAAGGGTATGGGATAAGCCAATTTAAACGGAGATGAGGAGACATTTCTTACTCACAGAGTGGTGAGACTGTGGAATTGTCTGCCACAGAAAGTGGTTAAGGCAAAATCATTGAATATTTTCAAGGAAGTTAGATGTATTACTTAGGGATCAAAGGGTATGGGGAGAAAGTGGGAACAAGATACTGAGATGGATCATGAGCCATGATCATATTGAATGGTGCAGCAAGCTTGAGAGCTGAATAATCTACTCCTGCCCCTATGTTTTAATGATGTTTAATAAGAAAACAGTGCTGGTTAAATGAATAGGGTTAAAGGTTGACAAATCCCCAGGGCCTGGTAATCTACGTCCCAGAGTATTAAAGGAGGTGGTTGTGGAAATATTGGATGCATTAATGGTCATCTTCCAAAATTCTATAGTCTCCAGAGCAGCTGCTACAGATTAAGAATGGCAAACGTAATCCCGTTATTTAAAAAGAGAGGGAGAGAAAAACACAGAATTACAGACCAATGAGCCTAACATCAGTAGTGGGAAAAATGATCGGGGCTGTTATAAAATATCTGATAACAGAACACTTGGAAAGTATGAACAGAGTCAGACAAAGCCGGCATGGGCTTATGAGCAGCAAATCACAGTAACAGCTCTACTGGAGTTTTTTTAAAGGAGGTAACTAGTGGAATAAATAAGGGGGAATCAGTAGATGTGGGATATTTGGATTTTCAGAAGGTTTTTGATAAGGTCCTTCATAAAAGGTTAGTGGGCAAAGTTAAAGCTCATGGGATAGGGGGGTAATACATCAGCATGGATTGAGAATTGGTTGACAAGACAATGGGAATGAATGCGTCTTTTTCAGAGTTGGAAACAGTGACTAGTGGCGTACTGCAGAAGTCAGTGCTATCCCACCTTCTCCACCTCTCTCTTCCTTTAAGACATTCCTTAAAACCTCTCCCTTTGACCAATCTCTCAATCCCCAGGGCTGATGACTCTACATATGGCTTGCTTTTCAAATTGGGTGCACTGTATTGGAACATGTTCTATTACTTAACAGGCAGTATAATATATCAAGTGGCTTTATTTCTTAAGATTTTGCATACATCTGTGCTACAACATGATAAAACATGTGTTAACCAGATCTTCAGGCTTCAATTCCAACATTAAAAGTGCAATACCATATGTATGGCTCGTGCTTCAGTCCAAACTGTGAGCCAGTGGCAACTGTATTACATTAATATGGAAAAACATCTTAGCATGTTTTACAATTAAATAATGGAACAGCTCAAGATACAGTATATCTACATAGTGGGGTTTGACTTTGAACATCAACCCAAGCTTAAAATTTGTTTCTTCCAAGACAATTTTCAAATTTGCAGAGTGTTTAGTTCCATGTTCATTTGCAACAAGCTCAAGAGAAACATGTTAATTTGCAGAATTTGCTCAGGAAAAAACAAGAAAGCTACAAAACATACCCTGGGTAACAAGGAGAAAGAGTCGGGCAAAGCAGATTTACAAGAATACTGAGCACCCTCTTCATAAGAAATTGTTGGGAGTGGCCTCTGTTGAGCAGAGAAGAGGGTGGGGGCAATTTAAGAAGTTGTGAAGGGTTGGGTAATGAGGAGCTATTTCCACTGGTGGTAATATCAGTATTGGAGTGGAATGACCAAGTGATTCACTTGATAGCCAGGAGTTCACTTCCAATATCAAACAGTTTATTGAAATGACGCCAGTGGAAGAAACACTCTGAAAATCCAGAGAACTCTTCCACGAACAAAGAAAAACATACATGTTTATGCATTCGTTTCATCCTACCTTTAACAATTACAAACCAATCCTATTATTAATTAATTTACAAAGACCTCCAATTAAGCTAATCATATGGCCGCATGGCTAGAGATGGACAAGCTTGTGGTCAACCCCCTGGTCTTCCATGGTCTCATGATGTTTCCCAGACACCCTTCTCATAGAACAATGAACAGTACAGGCCCTTCGGCCCACGATGTTGTGCCGAACTTTTACCCTGAACCTAAGGGTTATCTAACCTCCACCCCTACCTTATACTATCATCCATACGCCTATCTAATAGCTGTTTAAATGCCCCTAATGAGGCCAACTCCACTACCCGCTTCAGCAATGCATTCCACGCCCCTACCACTCTCTGAGTAAAGAACCTACCTCTGACATCTCCCCTATATCTACTTCCACTCACTTTAAAACTATGCCCTCTCATAATAGCTATGTCCACCCTAGGAAAAAGTCTCTGGCTGTCCACTCTATCTATACCTCTGATCATTTTGTACACCTCTATCAAGTCACCTCTCATCCTTCGTCGTTCTAAAGAGAAAAGCCCTAGCTCTCTTAACCTTTCCCCGTAAGACCTTCCCTCCATTCCAGGCAACATCCTGGTAAGCCTCCTTTGCACCTTTTCCAATGCTTCCACATCTTTCCTGTAATGGGGCGACCAGAACACTCCAGCTGTGGCCAAACCAGGGTTTTGTATAGCTGGAGCATAACTTCACGGCTCTTGAACTCAATCCCTCTATTAATCAAAGCTAACACACCATACGTCTTCTTAACAACTCTATCCACCTGGGTGGCAGCTTTCAGGGAACTGTGGACATGAACCCCAAGATCCCTCTGCTCCTCTACACTGCCAAGAATCTTTCTGTTAACCTTGTATTCTGCTTTCAAGTTTGTCCTTCCAAAATGAACCATCTCACATTTTTCAGGGTTAAACTCCATCTGCCACTTCTCAGCCCAGCTCTGCATCCTATCAATGTTCCTTTGTAACCCTTTATAGCCCTCCGCCTATCCACAACTCGACCCACCTTTGTATCATCCGCGAACTTACTAATCCACCCTTCCACTCCTACATCCAAATCATTTACAAAAATCACAAACAGAAGAGGACCTAGAACAGATCCTTGTGGTACACCACTCGGGGCTTTCACAATGGACGATGTATTCAAGTACATTCCTTCCCAGACATTTGCCAGCTGTACCATGTTAACCAGCAATTGGATACTTGCCTAACACTTAAGGATCTTTTAAATTCCATTATACAGTTTATTAACCTCTCTACAGAACATACAAAAGGATATTAATGTTTACTAATTGTTATATCAGTTCCAATAAAGTTATATGGCTACATCTAATGTTAGACTTATTTAGCTACTGAGTTGTGAGCAGTTTCTTTCTCACCACGTTTACTAGACACCCTTATCTTTATCCTTGGGTGACTTACAATGTATTCATTCACCCCACATTCCAACATCTGCTAGTTTCTGTATCTATGATCCAATTCTCCCTGTAATGATATGGAGGTTACTTTTACTGTCTGAGACCGGGGTTTGCTCTCATAATTTTATTTGAATCTTTTCCAGTAATGCTTTTAGTGGTTTTCTTGTATAGAGATGAATCTATAACTACTTCTGAATATATATCAATAACTATTTGACAGATCTTAGTTAAAACCTACTATTAGTATTGTAACAGTTTGATTGAATAATGAGAGAAAGATTCACTAATTAAATGTGGTGTGAAATGTTCTCATCTATGTCTGATGTGTAAACAACTGCTGCTGCATATTCTACTATTGTTCTAACTTGTGCAGGCTTCGTTAAGCAAATATTTTCCCAAAACTTCCTAAGACTACTGTCAGCCATGTTTTTACTACATCTGCCATGGGTGGTCGTCAGCCATTTTGAGCTGTCATGGACAGCCCCAGCAATCAGTAATTGGACACTGCAATCGACCAAACTCTGGAACCCACGGCTTGGTAGGATGGCAGATGTGAATTCCATCATCGTTTTCAGAAGGGAATTAGCAAAAGTCAAGATGAAATTGCAGAGCGATGGGAAAACAGCAGGGAAGAGGGACTCAGTGCATGATGAGCTGAATGGCCTTCTCTGTGCTGCAGGTTTCTATGGTTCCAGGTAGTATCAATTTCTATATGCAGGGCCACAGGGAGTACAATGTGTATGCTAGACATTGCTATGTGATGTTCGATGCATTGAGTGCAAGCAAGTTGTTCTTCAGAATGCATTAGACTGTGAAGGTGTCCCTTCGCATACTTCAAGACCACACTGGAAAATAAATGATCCTCTTCACAACGATCTGCATCTCTTCATATGCTTGAGTTGGGTACTGAACTGTGGTATGAGAGTGACCAATTCATGCCCATTTTCAATATGCGATGGTCACACTACTGGGGTTTGGTGGTTAGGTTATGAAGCCAGGTATCTCAAGACCTGGACTAATGATAAGAAGACCAGAGTTTGAGAAAGGAGCCAGGGAGGGAACTTAAATTTGGTCCATTCATTAATTCAAAAAAAACTTGGGCATTAGTGATCACATATCTACTTTTGTTGTAAAAGTCCATCTGGTTCACTAATTCACTTGATGGAAGGAGATCTGGTGTCCTCTCTTGGTCTGGCCTACATGTGACTCCACTCTCACAGACAGGGCCTGAGAGACCGGTGAGGGTAAAGGGTTGGTGGGGGGTGGTGGGGGTGTAAATCAGGACCAACAAAACAGGCTTCAGATCTCTAGGGGTCCCTGCTGTGCTTTGGATGGGTGTTGAGGTTGCTGTTGTGGGAGGGGGGGGATCAGGGACAGGGAAGGGGACTCAGGCTCAGAGCAACACTGGGGCTCATGATCTGGGGCCCTACCTCTGGCTTCCACAGCACGGTTCACTCAGTCTTTTTTTTAATTCACCTGTGGGACATGGGCATCACTGGCTGGGCACTACCTGTCCCTAATGGCCCCTGAGAAGGTGGTGGTAAGCTGCCTTTTTGAACTGCTGCAGTCCATGTGCTGTACATTCATCCACAATGCCCTTAGGAAGGGAATTGCAGGATTTTGACTCAGTGACAGCTGCTTCTGAACATGCCAGTCAGTTATCTTCCAGAAGGTAACTCACCACAATCTCATCACAATTAGAGATCGACAATGAATGTTAGCTCTGTCTCAGATTTCTTGAATAAGAAATATTTGCCAAAGTTTATCGTGCCTTCAGATTGATTGTATTACCCAACACACATCCCCTGGCCCCGCCCTCTCCCCCACCCCCACCACCAGCATTTGTCAGACAGTATTAGGGAGTGAGGAGTCCCAGATTCTTACCCTGACTTGCTGTAGGGCTGTCTTTCTTGCTGTAGCATATTTTGCTGGAACAAAGCAGTTTGTCAAAGAAAAATACTGTGGGGTGCTGGAAATCTGAAATAAAAACAGAAATTGCTGGAAAAACTCAGCAGGTCTGTGGGAAGAAAGCAGAGTTAATGTTTCGAGTGTGACGTGACTCTTCTCCAGAAATGAAGACTTTAAAGCAATCAGGACTTAGTTGTAAATTTATTTTGAGTTTCATTAAAATTACAGATGAAGGATACACCAAGGTTCACGCTATATGTTAAATGAAGCACGTTACAAATCAAGGTGGTTGATATTGATTTACTTAGTTTTGAGTTTTAATTTCAACATGAATCGATAACTTGAAACAATTTAGTTGCAGTGTAAATGGTAGCTTTATTGGCCCATTGTTCAAAGCACAATCACAAAGCTCACTTAGAAATTCACTGGATGAACAATGAGCTGGTCTTACATGTAAGCTTCACCAAAAGAAGCTAGTAAACTTGACCAAAACGAGACTTACACTTAATGTAACAAGACAAGGAGGTTGTTTACTCCTGAGCCTGCATTTTGCCATTCACTGAGAGCGTGGTCAATTTGTGTCCTTTGCCATTGGTCCCTTAATATCACTGAATAACAGGAATCAATTAATCAATCTCAAACTCAAAACCTGAGACCCCAACAAATACCTGTGTTGAATGTCATCCTGCCAGCCAGAATTATAATTTTCTGGCTCCTGCCACTCAGCCACTTTTGGGATCAAGCCAATAATGTGCTTCCAGTTCCAAGAGTCTCTCATTGCGATTTATCCAATGCTTTTGGAACGTCCACATAAATAGAATGCATAGACAACCAAAATAGAAGAAAGAACAGTGGATGCTGGAAGTATGAAAGAAACAAAAGCAGAAACTCAGCAGGTCAGGCAGCATCTGTGGAGAGAGAAAGCAGAGTTAACACTTCAAGCCCAGCATTCAGAACTGTTCAGAAGAAAGGTCATTGGACTCGAAATGCTCACAATGTTTGCTCTTTGCAGATGTAGCCATGCCTGTTGAGTTTCTCCAGCAATTTGTGTTCACTACTTCTATTCACTAGCATAGTTACCTCTTCAAAAAGGTACATCAGGCATCAGCTATGATCTTCTTGAATGGCAGGAAGGTTTGAGGGGCCGAATGACCTTCCCCTGCTCTTATTTCTAAAGCATGATGAATCCTTTACAAATCCATACTGGTTTGCTCTGATCCACTGAAAATTTTCAGAAAGTTCAGTCATTTACAGGCTGGTGTAATTTCCCAACCATAGATGATAGGCAAACTGGGGTCTCCGATTCCCTGGTTTCCCTCTTAAATAGTAGAAGGACATGTGCAACTCTATAATCAGGTGGGACAGTTCTTTATAGGCCATGCTTTCTGATCATCTGGTGCGTCAGAATCGTTCAAAGCTTTTCATCTTATATTCATAAGAACGGAGTCAAGAATAGTAAATCTCAAAATCACAATTGTCCAATATAGGATTGCTATTCCTCTTTACATTTCTATCTTGTAAATTGTCCTGATCAGTGCCAGACAAAAAGCTACAACAGAATGTGACTTTTTTTTCAGCGATACTCTGTTAGGAACACTGAAATCCTTCAACCAATAAATAAGTACAAGAAACACCATGATATATGCCTTTAAGCACATGTAAAAATAATTTAAGGGAACTTTCCATTTTATGCTGTCATGTATTATCTCTTTACATTATTTAATGTGCAATGTGGTTGACTCTTAACTGCCCTCTGGGCAATAAATGCTGCCTAGCCAGCAACACCCTCATCCGGTGAACAAATAAAGAATAAGGAACATTATTTAAAATTAGTTATTTTAAAGAAAGTAATTTTGATAAAATGTTTGAGAAAGTTCAAAGTCATACAGAAAGAGACAAATAACGTGTGAATGAGGAACTGGAGGAACATGCTCTGTGTTTGGTGACAAAATGCAGTTGATAACACTCCTGTGAAATGTCTCAGGATGTTTTATCATCTTGAAGGCTCTGTGCAAGTGTTGTAAAATGAATCTAGCCCCGAGTTTAAAAATGGACTTCCCTCACTGGAGTTTCATGCATTCAAAATGAAAGAAGACCCAGGGACTTTCAGTATCACTGCTGGTTCAGTGAAATGGGATTGTTGCAGTTAACTAGTACAGTGACAATGATGCCTTTATTAATAAAGGCACTGGTTAAAATGACTGTGCTGGTGTTCAGCCTTGTTATTTGTACTTGCAGCCTGGATATGTATGGCTTGTTTCTGCAAAAAGCACATTGGTTAGAATATCAAGTAATATCTGTTCATTTGACAAAATACAACAATGAGCTAAATCGAACAAAGCTAGAAGCATAAAGATGAAATGGGCATTCAAGAGAATGATGCTTCTTGTTCAATTGCTGTTGAGAATCATCTCTGTCATCATTAGCAGTGAGTGGCTAACACTTGCTGCTCAGCTCTGGAAGGCTCAGTGTAACCTCAGAATCACAATCCATCTTTGAAAACGCTTGAGAATCTCTGCCATGATTAATGCTGAAAACTGCACAGTGTCAGACTGTCCCATAGGTTTGTGCTCTGTTGACTCTATCACAACCCAGTCACAAAACCAGAAACAGCTCACAGTGCACAAGTCTAATCAGGCTTCACGGAGTAATTTGTAGTTCCACTTCCAGTTATGCAGGACGCTTAACTATCACACTGTAACAGCATTTCTCAGACTGATAGCAGAGTGTGAAGCGATCCCATGTGATTGGAGAACCTTTGTGGTTAAATGAGTGGTTCTTGGGGTCAAGGTTTAACACGTAGCTTCAAACCTTGGGCTGTTTCAGGATGTCATAGGAACATGAAATGCATTTCACCGAAGCAACTCCTGTGCTTCAGCATTGGGTTACCAAGAATCACTCCAGTGGATCCAATACAGAGGATATCACGACATTTCAGTATTGTTACACAGTCTCTGCTGTCATGCACTGAGTTTTCCCAACTTTCCTGTCTTTTTCTGAAAGCAGCCAGCTCAAAAAAAGATAGATATGATGCTCACATCAGTATCCTTGAGCTGCAGTAACTATTGAACTGTGGGTGCATCACAGTAGAGCCTGGCCTCTCCTGTCCATTTCATGTCTCTGGCTGGGCCAGCATTTATTAATCCATCCTTAATTGCCCGAGAAGGTGGTATTAAGCTGCCTTCTCATAGCTACAGTCCATATTGTGCATGTACACCTACAGTGTGGTTATGAAGGAGGTTCCAGGACGTTGATCCAGTGGAAGTGATGTCTCTCCACCAGTGCAAGTTTCCTCCCATTCTTCAGCATCTGATCCTATCAGCATAACTTTCTATACCTTTCTCCCTCTGTTGTTAGTTCCATGCTCAATATGTCAACCCACCATGCCAATGGGATTTACATTTTCACCTTCTGAGTTAGAATATTTGAAGAAATGAACAGAAAGGAGAACAATGCTATCACCCATGAGCTTTCTCACCCCTGCTCCTTCACCATTTCTTTACAATTCCTTACCATCACAGCATGGTATTAAGCACATTCACACTTACATAGATCCCTGCTTCCTATAAATAGAAATGATCTTAATAATGATTTCAGTATTTGATGGCTGTTGGGTTCCCTATTCTGAAATAAACTTAATTTCCAATTATTTGATGTTTGTGGATACTCAGAAACAGTCTACTTTAATCCCGGCCAATGAGGGAAGATATTGGGTCAAATGAAGAACGTTTAGCAATCAGTATCAGTAATCGTACCAGCAGAAAGGAGCAGTATGTTCGGGGACTGTCCCCACTCTTGCAAACCTCTTTCAAAATGAGCCTGTAAGGGCAAAATGGGAATCCCACAGTGAATTTTAATTGGTGATGGGGTCCCGAGGGTGCAAGGGGAGATTGCCTAACAGA
Organism: Rhincodon typus; assembly: GCF_021869965.1. Lineage (NCBI taxonomy): Eukaryota > Metazoa > Chordata > Chondrichthyes > Orectolobiformes > Rhincodontidae > Rhincodon > Rhincodon typus. Next base: position 6,270,147 of record NC_063367.1, on the reverse strand, counting down.
GTTCAATATGACAGCGATTTTAAAGTGGTAATTTAAACTTCGCTGGCAATCTATCCATTTAACACTTCATCAATTTTTGCTCACTTCTCTTTTTGAAAGTTATTTTGGTTGTACTGGATCTAAAAGCAGCCTTCTGAGCATCAGAGAGTCATTAGGGAGGCCTCAATGTCCAAACTTTCCCTGGTTTGTAGTTTACATTTGTTCTCGCTGTTGATTCACTCCTTCAAAGATAGGAGCAGTGTTTCCTTATCCACAAACCCTTAGGACGGGGAAGAGCTCACAGAACAATATTTCTGACTAAACAGATAAAATGATCAGGATAGGTGACAGGCTTGTAATCCCTCAAGGAATTAGAAATGATTAAGGGAGTGGTTTTGTTGTAGTATTTAAGATGATACCAGTCATGTAAAGTAAGCTTGCAGGTGCAGCAGATGGTATTTGGCCGTCACACTGAGAGAATGTAAGATGTGGACGTGTAACGTTATCCATTTGGTAGTAAAAGCAAATTTATCCAAGTGATGATGAGAAAAGGAGAGGTCCAACGAGACCTGCGTGTATACCAGTCACTGAAAAGGACAACTCGGCCTCTCACACATATCCGTTCAACAAGATCAAAGTTAATCTTCCACAGGCCTCAATTTCTCTTTCGTGCCACTTCCTCATAGCCCTCAACTATTTCAAAAATCTATCAAGCTTCTCTTTCAACGATCCAGCCTCCACAACTCACTGGGGGAGAAAATTCCAGGCATTCACTAACTTCTGGGAGAAGATAGAATCCCTGCAGTGCAGGAGGAGGCCATTCAGTCCATCAAGTCCACACCGACCCTCCAAACAGCACTCCACCCAGACCCAGCCCGTGCCCTATCCCTGTAACCCTGCATTTACCTTGGTTAATCCATTTAGCCTGCACATCCCTGTGCCCTACGGAACAATTTAGCATGGCCAATCCACCCGAACTGCGCATCTCTGCAGCAGCAGAAATCCACACGGACACAGGGAGAATGTGCAAACTCCACATCGACAGTTACCTAAGGCTGGAAGCAAACCTGGATCCCTGGCATTGTGAGGCAGCAGTGCTAACCATTCAGCCACCATGCCACCTTTTGTTACTGTGCATCAGTTTTAAACGAGTGTCCTTTATTCCGTAACAATGTCCCCTAATTTGAGATTCTCCCACTAGTGTAAACATCTTCTCAACATTTCCCCAGTCAAACCCGTCTCAAAGTCCTGGAAACATTCAGCACATATGTCAGTAAGCGTGCAGAGAGGAGCAAAGTTGATGTTTTGCATCTGATAGGACTTCTTCTGAATAGCATTTGTGGTACTACCTAAAACATTGCCCATTCTTACTTCCCATCCTCTGATGTCTTATCAGCACTAGTAAACACTAAAAGGTTGTAGGGATTAACAAGTAGAATCTAACCCCTTTGTCTATAAACAGTAATTGAGGGAAAACAGGAAGCATGCATCAAAAAAGGTGACGTGCAACTTGCTGGATAAGGGGAGGTGAATATCAGAACAAACCTCTCTCACAAATCAAGCCAATCAAAACAAACCGAAACAATTACTGGCCTGACTTCTCCTGAAGGAGCCAATTATGCAACAGAAATGAAGATTTGGAATAAATTTGTCCTGTAAAGAGCAGAGCTGTAAATTTATAAATGGTTTTAGATTTAATCTTTGAAAGAATCTAATGTATTATTGCACAGAGGATCCAAAGATTAATTGCAATTCCCAAATAGATAATGATGGAGATCATCTGACCTTCAACCTTCCTTTGATGAGTCACTTGGCCATTGAGGTAGAGCTATTCAGAATATTTCAGTGACTTTACCCTAAATACATCGCAGCAGCAATCCAAACTAGAAGCACAGACAAGTTATTTCCAATCTCTGCTGCAAGAGGACAAGAGAGAGTGTCATTGCTCAAATTCAGTGCAAGAAGACAGCTGCAACTATCATGAAAACAGAGTAGACAGCAATATTGTATCTGGATAAACATATCGACGATCCACTGTCCTTAATCAAATATGATGTGTGAAACTGCTCAAGTCCTTTTTCACTTGAAACACATCGGTACGAGCTACCTCCATATTCTGCAAGGTTGCTTATGAAGAAAAGGCATTCATCTTCATTCGAAGAACAGTCCTGTGTCTGACCCTGCACCCTCCATGAGTAACGTGCATGATGGGATTGCTTTGGGCACGAAAGGTACACTGAGCCACTTCCCTCCAGGACGAGATCGGTATGCTCATTTTGACTCTCTCTCGCTGAAGAATGATAAAATGCAACTAGGAATAAAAGAAATAAAAACCATTTGTACTCCATCTTATAAAAGCTGCCTTAAAACATCTCCAGTGTGAGAATAGTTGAGATCCGACACTTCAGGGTTCAATTATTTCTTGCCTTTGTTTCAGTTCAGACAGCTCAAAGAGCCATAAACATTCAGATCACCAAAGGATCTTCCCCCTCTACACTTGCCAGCTCTACATTCTTTGACAGAACAATCCAAACTGTTCCCAATGCCCTGCACTGTTTCTGGGCTCACATTGTTCCTCAGCTTCAAACTGTTCTGCAATGACCTTTGTTTCAATCGCTGACCTTTTATAAAGAATCCCACATACCGTTAACTGTCCACACTACTCATGTTTTGAGAATTGAGAATTCACATTTTCTTGGAGGTGAGGGGGGAGTGGAAAGTAATCTGACTGAATCTCTCACTGAAAGAGTCCTTGAGGTCACGGGTTGAGCTCTGCTCCTTCAGTGCCTTTAATGGAGAGTAAAATTCGGGAAAGGTGACAAATTGAACTTCTCCCCAATCACATTGGTTCCCCACCAGAAGCAAATGTGAAAATGACCCCTGCAGGCCAGGCAGCATCAGAGGAGCAGGAAAACTGACGTTTTGGGTCTGGACCCTTCATCCAGCTCTACACCTTGTTATCTCAGACTCCAGCATCGACAGCTCCTACCATCACTGAAAATGACCCCTATTTTGGAAAGGATTTGAACTGGAGGTGGGCTTCTGTTAGTCCAGAGACTCAGATAATGTTCTGGGGACCTGGGTTTGAATCCTGCCATGGCATATGATGGAATTTGAATTTACTAAATATCTGGAGTTAAGAATCTAATGATGATTGTGAATCCATTGTTGATTGTCGGAAAAACACATCTGGTTCACTAACTGCCACCCTTGCCTGGTCTGGCCTACATGTGACTCCAGACCCACAGCAACATGGTTGACTCTGAACTGCACTCTGGGCAATTAGGGATGGGCAATAAATGCTGCCCTAGCCAGCGACACCCTCATTGCGCAAATGAATAAAGAAAAAAAAAGTTACACTCTGTTTCCCACAGACCAACGAGGCTAGGGGAGGTGGGGGAGGGCTAGTGTCGGTCTGGTTAAAATTGTGGGAATTAGCAGCCACAAACTGGAGCTAGGCTGATCGGGGTTGTTCCCGAATGGGAATGGGAATCTCTCGGTATTGGGAATGGAATATTCAGCACAGAATCAGGACAATGCAGCCAGCTCAATGGTTTGATCAGTAACTGGTAGATCAGTGACACACAGGGGCAGCCGTGTGTACCATCTATAAGATGCACTGCAGCAACTCACTAAGACTCCCTAGACAGCACCTTCCAAACCCATGAATTCTGCCACCAAGAAGGGCGAGGGAACAGGCACACGGGAACACCACTTTCTGCAAGTTGCCCTCCAAGTCACTCGATGTTCTGACTCTGAAATATATCAGCATTCCTTCATTGTTGCTGGGTCAGAATCTTGGAACTCCCTCCCTAACAGCCTCCCTCCCTAACCTACCCCAAGGACTGCAGGGACTCAAGAGTAGCTTACCACCAGCTTCTGAAGGGCAATAAATGCTCCCTGTCCAGCATGCCCACATCCTATCAGTAAATAATACAAGAAGGTTTCACCAAGTGAGGAAAAATTGGAAATTCAGGTAGAAGCAGTTAATGTTTTCCATCATTTGGCACCTTCTCCAATCCCCAGGTGAATTACCATCCCGGTTTTGTAACTGGTGAGGCCTCCAAATATTTAAAAAGGACAGAAAGTCACTTGATAACTTCAGAACAAAAATGTAACTGTTTGGACTGTTAACACAAGAAGTGATTACAAAATCTTTTGGAAGTTGTTGTAGTTTCAATCAGAAATGTTTCTGATTATTTTGTCTCTGTAGTTGAGCTGCGCAGAGAAATCATCCACTCACTGTATCAAGTGACCTTCTTAACTGCTGTGCTGTTGTAATCTATAACTTTGAAATGAACTGAGACCCTGAGTCCATTGCTACAGCAATGAGTGAGAATCTCTGCTCTGTCTCCCAGTGGAATCTCACCTTTTTCTGAAGGACATTTCTTGGGATCACCATTTTCAAGATCTTGGATAAGGTTTCTGTAAAGATAAATGCAATGTTGAGGTAAGTCTGGGTGCTGCAGTTTAGTGGCTCCAATTCTTCCCTCTGTGAGGTTAGTTACAGTACGGTAGTGCTTTCACAGCCTTCACATTACAAAAGGGAGATGATCAACAGGGCACAGTTCGACTTCATTTCAAAAAGAATCAGTGCTTTCCTGATTGCCTCTTACTTTCACATGTCTTGGTTTGTAAAATATTTTAGGGATAAGGGAGATTCTGCTGTCCATGTACTGACTCACACTGAGTCCTCTTCATTGATCATTCCACTGCCCAGTGGTCTCCACTGGCTTCCAGTGCAATTTAAAGCACAGTTTGGTGCTGTTTAATAGAAATTGCACTGGGCAATTGGGAATCAATTGAACAGTGGACAATATACCGGTAACATGGGTGCTACTAGGGAATTGGCATTCTCCTGCCATTGTAAAGGATATGTAATAGGTATTGTACTGGGCGCTGTAGTGACCATTGTATTGGACATTGGAAAGGCCATTTCACTGCCCATTACAGTGCCCAATAACTGGAAACTGTAATGGGCATTGTACTGTACACCATTATGGGCATTGTACTGGAAATCACACTAATAGGGACATGCTCCCTGGGTTACCAGTGATCCCTTCATTGCCCAGTCACATGAACGAGGATAGACCTCTCCAGTCAGTCACTTGGTGGGATGTTTGGAACTACACATGCTGATGACTCTGAAAGAAAGGCCCATTTTTATGGCCAACCTCAGGACATCCGAAAGCACTTTGCAGTAATCTTGAAAGTGTCGTCATTTTTCTAATGTAGGAAATGTAGCAACTGGTCCATGTACAACAAGCTCCCACAAGCAGCAGTACGATGTTGAGGCAATAAGCTACGTTCAGTGACTTTGTCTGACTAGATATTGGCAATGAGAGAGCCCCACACCCTACATGTCATTGAAACAATGTCACAGGATCTTCTGCATCCCCCTTAGGCAGCAGGATGGGCAGAAAGGAGTTCAGTTTAAGGTCTCACTACAATGGAGGTACCTTGAGAGTGTGAGGTGTACTGCCTCAAGACTACACTGGACTTTCAGCCTCGATTAGTTTCCCTTGGGAGAGCAGAGGTTAGGACTTTGGAAAAATTAAGAGGAGAGATTTGAAATATGGAAAACGGTTCTCCAGACGTACCCAGAGTGAGGTGTGATGTGGACACAATTCTTCTCTCTGGCATTCCAAGCACAGTAGGGGTCTCTGGCCATGATGCAGCTCTCACAGCTCTTATTATATTTTTCACACTGCACCAGTGGGAACCGGACTACCTCTTTAGCAGTGGTAACATACAGAAGTTTCTAGAAAGACAAGTAAAAATGTTAATTTCACTGCCTTTTCTTCTTAAAATAGAAAAAAATATTCTTACTATCTTTCACTTTCGGGTCAGGTGGATGACCCCTGACCTTTATACTTACAGCTTCAGAGTCTAGGGACATTGATGAGATTGGTCCTGGCTCCTTTAGAATTGTAAGTTCTGAAATGATGAAGGTTGACTGTCCATTTTCCAGAACTTTCTGGATTTTACCATCTCCTGTGGGGAGAAAAGTGAGACTCAAGGTTTCAATAACGTCAAAACATGGTGAATTCTCTGGGAGGGTCAAAAGACCCAGCGTGACAGACTTAATCAATCTTCCATTTACTGACAAAACTAGAAACAAAATGAGGCCATTCATCCCATGAAGCTCGTGCTGTCATTTAATTAGGTTGATTTGTATCAGAAAAGATATTTAATCAAATTCACATTCACTTGAGGTCAGAAAGCAAATTCTTGTCAAATCCTGATACATTCCGAGCATTATTCTACTGGAGGGATATCAAGCTATGCTCATTTATAACTTTCTCCAGCGTTTAGTCTCAATTTGCAAGGAAATGTGCCACTGAGACACAGAACTCCAAAGCCATGTTCAGGAAACAAAGTGAAAGGAGGAGACCCTGCTTCTGTATGGCTCTGAAATTTTACCTCATTGTCAAAAACCTCCATTTGAAGAGATAATGGAATTGGATTCAATGTCACATATTCAAACAGGAATTGGATAAATACAAAAAGGGAAAGATTCCTGGGCAACATAAGTGAGTGGGATAAATTGGATGGCAAAGGGAAAGCATGAGGAGGCTGACAGAATGTCTTCTGTCCATGCTGTGTAATACTGTGGGGTGTCCCATTATGTTTTAACTTGGCACAGAGGGAGTCTCTGTGTTAGGTATCAAGTCATTTACAAGTGTTAAAGTCAGGTATCTTCTCATCAAGACAAACTATTACGTTGCAAGACCTACCCATAGCCAGGAAAAGGACGTAGAACACTGTTCCATTGAAGCTAACAACAGAATCCACGACGATTTTCTTGAAAAGATCCTCATTCTGGATGACGAGGGGACTTTTTCCAATGGGATGGATTAGACTCTCCATTTCAGGATAGTGTTTCACTACGCTCAGTACATTACTTTGCAGTTCTTGAGTATTAGTCCCACACTGCACAAATGTGAGAAGAATAGAAGACTGTAAGTTAGCTATTGACAAGATGCACTTTGGATTCCCTCTACACCACATGGTCTCCTTTCCAACATGGAGGACTAGAGACCCCCTCGCATTCAAAGATACTGAATCTAATCTTGCTCACACTCTGACTCTAAGTTGGAGTGACCCCAGAGTGAAAGAGAGGGGATTGTGGGAGATGACAGAGTTCAAAAGGGCATGGGCAAAGCAACAATTTCAGACTTCCAAAGGAGCAAAGGTTTCAGGTAAAATAATCTCCTGCCGTTCCACTGGAGACAGGATTGGAGTCAGAGCTGAATACAGGACTATTCCATCTTAGACTCTACTCCACAGCTGCCATTGTATATTGGATCTTGTGGCTCTCATTGCACAATACATGATCCCAGTGGGGGTCATGACCCACAGTTTGAGCACTCCTGCTCTAAGATGTCTGTTTTTTAGATGGTAACTCATTTGGATTGATTTGTCCTGGGAGATAATGAAATGTAGAAATGATAGGGAAAAAGAATTGAATCAAGGAATAAAAAAGATTTTCTATAAAATGATTAGTGAACATTGAGGATTTAGAAAAATAACTAACAAATCAGAAAAGAGAAAAACAAGAAGAAAATTGACATCTAGACACAGCCTCAAACAAAATTTAGAATAAAAGTTATCACAAAAGGATTGTGTTTGATTGGATTTGATCAGTTTAGTCATGGGGAGATTGGATGGTATAGTGGTTCACACTGAACTTCACCTCTAGAGTCGGTGAAGAAACAAAGTTTGAACAAATCAAACATCTGACCCGTGATATTTGTCTAGGTCAATATTCGTGGAGCACCAGCTAAGGGCCAGTTACATCAGTAAATTCTGGGTTATCAGATTTTACTGAAAATTACTTCTCAATGTGAGGTATTTATGCTGAGTGTGTGCAAGAGACCGGTCTTTGATACAGACATTGTCAGCAATGTATTGTAGTCAGTTTAATTGGGGGATAACTGTACTCAACTCCACCTTCAATAGATTTTGAAGGTATTGCCCAGACAACTGGACAAGTAGGCGCCCTTACACCATGTAGGTTCATCTCACATTTGTACGGCAATTGTCCCATTATGAATTTTTCTGTGAACATTTATAATAGGAAGGACCTATATAAACAGGTCACCTTGCAACGACACCCTCCCACCAGGAGTGCCACTGTGGTCCCTCAGTTCAGCACCTCCCAGTTCCTCATCTGTTAATATTTCTCAACTGCAAACAACTCTGCTTTCAAATTGTTGTAAGTTTTGTTTCTTCACTGTAAATTTTAAAATTAAATCAAATCATTGTGTATAACTAAATCCAGAATGTTGAATTCAAAGGGGCACAGAACTTCATTCACATATTCTGGTCTAGTTATCCTCAACCTCTGAGTCTGCTTCATCTGAAAGATTGCACAGTGTCTTCACTCTCCATGTGCAAAACCTATGACTGAATACCTCTTTTAATGAAGCCATTGAAAACCCAACTCTTCAATTCTCACATAATTAATTAACGCTGAAGTATATCAGTCATTTTCTGGATCTGATAAAATCGATGTGCAAGTGATCAACAACCAGCAGTTTCTTACCGTTCCAGGTCTTGGATCAGGAATAGCTTCAGTGAATCCTTTAAAAGTGGAAGTACTGAACACATTATTAATGTCCTCCATGGAGTACATGCAGATTGCTGATCCATTCCTAAAAACAGACAAGATATTGAGTGAAATGTCCAGTGAGAAAGTCAATTAAGACAATTTGTACCGACTTTTCTTGCAAGGTAAGAATAGTGAAGATCCAAACCTTGGTTTTCCTGAAATAGAAACAGAAAGTGCTGGAGAAACTCAACGGGTCTGGCAGCTGTTGTGGAGTGAGAAAAACAGAGTTAACGTTTCAAGTCCAATCTGACTCTTCTTTGGAAATATCTTCGGGGTTTGGAAGAACAGTCTTATTGGACTCAAGACGTTAACTCTATTTCTCCCTCCACAAATGCTGCCAGACCTTCTGATTTTCTCCAGCAATTTCTGCTGTTAAGATTTCCAACATCTCCAATATTTTGCTTCTACTGTTGATTTCCTGCTTACTGTGAGATCAAATGTTCCCCATCCAAATGTAAGATTTTTAAAACTAGTTCTTAAATTTTGAGCTTCTCGTTACAGAAGCTACATTTGCTTTGACAGCAGCATTGGAATCTGATGAAAATTAAAGACAGATCCTTGGACAGTGGAACCTAGTCTGATACATCACTCTGATAACCTCTTTCTATGTTGGGTGCATGCACTGGCCTTCACAAACAAATGTAACCCTCACCCTGTCTCTCTCTGCCCACTCTACAGCATCAATACTGAGGTGGCTACACAGAAAGAGTTGAGATTTTATCGCGCTGCCTTTCCCCATAATCAGATGTTTCTGACACATCTTTCTCAAAGAGACTGTGTCCCTTTAGTTGTGTGATGAGGCCCACAGGGTGTGACCAGGAATGAGCTGCTGGATGGAGCAATCCTCCTGGCTTCAACTGGGTTAACCCCACATTACTTACATACATTCCACCTTGAGTGGCCTCTTGCTCAACTGGATTCTAAAGACATCTTGTCCCACAAGAGAGTTTTGTAAGATATGTGTCTGGGTCTGTATCTTACACAGAGGATTAATGGGAGTGAATCAATCACACAGCAGGATGTTTTCCTGGGATGGGGCAGGCTGTAATGACGCAGTGGCTTTTTTAAAAAATGTCTCCTTGTGTCTGACCTACTCTGAAACTTTTCATTTCTTGGCGACTTACCAGTTACTCTGGAAAATTCCATAAATTCGGTCTTTGCTCTGAGTAACAAAGACGTCTTGAATCCTGTTGAAATGGACGTTTTCAGAAGGAATGTTACACAGTAAGCGAGCTTTCAGAAAGGTTGCCCACTTACTTTGCAGGTGGAATCGAGAGCCACCTCTATCATCCTGTGGAGGAGAGAGATCAGAGCCTGAAATATTCCTTCACATGCATAGTAAACCCACAGCGAGAGCTGGAGTGGATTTATAATCCACCACAGAGTGAACAGAACGTATGGTCCTAGTGATGGTGCTCATGAGGGAACTTGTTCAGATGGATACCAGGAGGATGCTTCCTTCTGTAGGGGAGACAAATCCGAGGGGAGACAAATCCGAGGGAACACAGTTTAAGAATAAGAGTTTTCCCATTTAAGGTGGGGATGATGAGATTTTTCTCTCAAATTGGCTTTAATGTGTGGGATTATCTTCCTTAGAATGTGTGGAGATGCTGGTGTTGGACTGGGGTGGACAAGGTCAAAAATCATACGACACCTGGTTAAGGTCCAACAGGTTTATTTCAAAATGCAAGCTTTTGGAGCTCAGCTCCTTCCTCAGATGTAATGTGAGAGAGAGGGTATAAGTTTCCAAATTTATAAGCAGAAAGGTAACAACCTGAAAACTGGCCACCTCTTGTTGAATCTTTAATCAGTTAGAAAGGAGACTACTGATTTAAAATGCAAAATTCAGATTCCTCTCAAGTCATTGTCCCAAGGTAATAAAAGGTTTTATCAATGAAAACAAGAGGTGACATCTCAGGTCAGACAATGCATTTTAGGTGTCAGGTCTTGCTTAGAATCTGTCTACGTTTTAATCTAGCATCAGGTTTTATTTTTTGAGCAAAGCAGAATTATCTGCAAATACACAAACATCTTTGACAAAATAATTCATGTGTGTCCATGTGTGAGAGAGAATGTGTGTGTGCCTGCGTCAATGTGTGTGTGTGTGTGCATGTCCATGTGTGTGTGTGTCCGTGTCTGCGTGTGTAGTGAAAAATGAACCCAAGATCAAGGTTGATGCCATCCTCATGGGTACTGAACTTGGCTATCTGCCTCTGCTCAGCAATTTTGCATTGTTGTGTATCCCGAAGTCCACCTTGGAAGACGCTTACCTGAAGATCGGAGGCTGAATGCCCTTGACTGCTGAAGTGCTCCCCAACTGAGAGGGAACATTCCTGTCTAGTGATTATTGCATGGTATCCATTCATCCGCTGTCATAGCATCTGCATGGTTTCTCCAATACACCATGCCTCAGAGCATCCTTGCCTGCAGCGTATGAGATAGACAACGTTGGCTGAGTCACATGAGTATCTGCTGTGTACGTGGTGGGTGGTGTTCCCACACATGATGGTGGTATCCACGTCGATGATCTTGACATGTCTTTGCAGAGGTTGCCATAGCAGGGTTGTGTGGTGTTGTGATTGATGTTGTCCCGAAGGCTGGGTAATTGGCTGTGAACAATGGTCTGTTTAAGGTTTGGTGGTTGTTTGAAGGCGAGAGTGGAGGTGTAGGGAACATTGTAGCAAGGTGCTCATCGTCATCGATAAATGTTGAAGGCTGCAAAGAATATGGCATAGTCTCTCCACTCCAGGGAAGTACTGGATGACGAAGGGTACCCTATTGGTCGTATCCATGTCTGTCTTCCAAACAGGTCATTACAGATTTTCGCTGTGGCACTTCGGAACTGTCGATCGATGAGTTGATCATCATATCCCGTTCTTATGAGGGCATCCTTCCACACCTTCAGGTGTCCATCATGTTTCTCCTCATCTGATCAGATCATCGACACAGATACCGTCACACATGGGAACACCACCCACCCCGTACACAGAAGATACTCATGTGACTTGGCCAATGTTGTCTATCTCATACGCTGCAGGCAAGGGTACCCTGACGCACGGTATATTGGTGAAACCATGCAGACTCTATCACAACGGGTGAATGGACACTGCGCAACGATCACTGGCGGGGGTGTTCCCTCCCAGTGAGGGAGCACTTCAGTGGTCAAGGCCATTCAGCCTCCGATCTGCAGATAAGCATCCTCCAAGGTGGACTTCAGGATACACGACAATGCAAAATCCTTGAGCATGAGGAAAGCCTCAATCGTAATCTCGGGTTTGTGTCACACTACAGGTGACCCCACCATACTATATACTCACACACTTACACAGACCCTCCCTCACATATTCTGTCTCTCTCACACACATATGCATTCTCTCACACACTCCCTCACGCTTCAGTCTCTGAAGCGCGCGCGCGCACACACACACAAACACATGTGCACACTCTGTTTATCTCACATACACAGACACACACATGAATTATTTCATCCAAGATATTTGTGTAGTTGCAGATAATTCTATTTTTCTCAAAAAAAAGAAAACCTGACACCAGTTTAAAATGTAGGCAAGACCTCACACCTAAAATGCATGTCTGACCTGAGATGTCACTTCTTACATAAATTCATAAAACCTTTAATTATCTTGGGACAATGACTTGAGAGGAATCTGAATTTTGCATAATAATCAGTAGTCTCCTTCCTAACTGATTAAAGATTCAACAAGAGGCAGACAGTTTTTGGGTTGTTACCTTTCTGCTTATAAATTCTGTGCCTTATACCCTCTCTCTCATACCACACCTGAGGAAGGAGCTGAGCTTCGAAAGCTTGTGTTTTCAATGATGTGTGATCTTTGACCTCTTCCCAAGAAGGTCGTGGAGTTTGCAGGTCATTGAATTTATTCAAGGCCGTGTTAAGATAACTTTGTTTATTGTTTGATGAATTAGTTTGATGGCTGATAGACAAGGCAGTCAAGGGTCATGGGGGTCAGACAGGAAAGTGCAGTAGAAACAATAGCTGAAACAATAGCCAGATCAGCCATGACCTTATTGAATGGAGGCATGATTGAAGGGCCGAAGGATCTACACCTGCTTCCACGTTGCTATGGCAACTGCCCTAGGATTCAGCCAAGATGGTTTCACTTCAAAGCAGGTAGATTGAGACATATTGGGGAATGAATGTTAAATGTATTTATACATGACATTGCTATAAATAAAGAGGATCATCCACTTGCTGCAAACGTGGTGAAACTGAGGAGTTTACTCTTATGAGTTCCAATCTGAAACTTCAGTAATCCATCAGGTCAGGAAGATGAACACTTTGCCCATTATTGGGATGGGACAGTCCAACAGCACCCTAAAGGGGCTCTGTAGAACATTGATAACAGCCAGGAACAGTGCTGAACACCTGTCTCTCAGGCAAATATAACAACAGGTTGTAGTGAAGGTTAGAGTCTACATATGAAACACTCAGCTTAAAATAAAAACCAGTCACTCCATCTGTTGGACTCACCCACCTTACACACACAAGCAATCCGTGATATCCAGGGGTCAATGTCCAGGTTTTCTGACAAATTCCTTTCCCGGAAGAACATCAAAACATGGTCACCAGTTGGTGACATTCCCACAAAACTGGGATCTAAACAGGAGGCAGAAGGGAGGAAACAGGAATATGGATCAATAATATCACAATATGAACAGTCAAGGGCACAGCCTGGAACAGTTCAAGGGGAATACATCTTAAATTGGGAACTCCAGACATGAGAAACTAAAGATGACTGGAGTCTGCGTTGAGAGGTTCTAAAAGAAACGCTTGCATTTCTGTAGCACCATTTGTTATCTCAGTCTATCGGAAAGCACCTTATGGCCATTGTTAGAAGTTTGGTTACTGTTGTAATATAGGAGACACAACAGACAATTTACTCAACATGAGCTTCCACAGATGGCAAAGGGAGAAATGGTCAAATTGTGTTTTATGATGTTGATGGAGAGATAAATATTCACCAAGACACAGGGGAGAAACAAAGTGTCATGTGTCATTTACATCCATTATCATTCTAGAAAGACCACCAAATGTTTAGTAAAATCTGGGTAGGGCCAGCAAATTCAATTTCATTTCAAGTGGATGAAGTTTGATATATAAAACTACACATACAATTGATACTCTAGCATCCAATTATAACACAGGATAACAATGGGTTCATAGACAAACTGTGGTCAAACACCCCACAGAGCACTCAATGGTAAATGCAGTCAAGATGGTTCCTAAGGATTTCTGAGCAGCACTGTTCTTAAACAACAGTGATAATGTGAATCACCAAATCTCAATGAAACATTGCCTCATTCACAAGGGATTATAAATCTTCATGTTTGAGGATCTACCCTTGGAATTCTCCCAAGGACCAGGCACTGGTTCACTGAATGCTCATGTCCTGCTAGTTCAATCTCTTCTCCTTAGGTAGTGTTCTACTGAATTCCCAAGACTGAACTCCTGCATGCATTCATGGCCACAACTCCAGCTCTTTTACACTGAACCTGATTATGTAAGATAGCACCACCCTGGCTTTTCTGGGCTCTAATATTTCTCTCCTGCTTCAAGCAAATACTGCCTGTGGGCTTCCCTCACCCTGAACTCTCAGCTGCACTGAAATATCAAAGGTTTCTATGGCTCATTCTGAGCTCTAATAACCAACCATCTTCTGCTGCCTTCTCAACTCCTCACAACTTCTACAAGTTCTTTTTTTGTTAACGGGATGAGGGCATTGCTGGCTAGGCAGCAATTATTGCCCCTCCCTAATTGCTCAGAAGGCAGTTAAGAGTCAACAACATTACTGTGTGTCTGAAGTCACATGTAGGCCAGATCAGGTAAGGATGGCAGTTTTGTTTCCTTCCCTGAAAGGACATTCTTAATTCCAGATATTTTATTGAATTCAAATTCCACCATCTGCTGTGGCGGCATTTGAACCGGGTCCCCAGAACGTTATCTGGGTCTCTGGATTAACAGTCCAGCAATAATACCACAAGGCCATTGCTTTCCCCATCCTAACCGCATGGAGATTGCTGATAACAGCTCCCTTGCAGTATGGAGCCTTTATTCTGATGCTTGTAAATGCCTGTGTGACCAGCAGCCTGAAGGAAGCAAGCTTCAGCTTCAACCGTTTCTGACCAACATCAAGTCAACTCCTCTGACTCTCCCTCCCAGACTAAAACTGTCTCTGACCTGTGATCTGCTCTTCAGTGAATCTTGTATCGATTAGAGTGACTCACCTGTTTTCATAATGTTATTATCACAGACCAGATCACCAATATTATGTTGCTATTCCAGACAAAATCATAACATTATGTTATGATCTGTTTAGGGATCAGTTACCTTTATTTAAAGACCAGAGAAAATCATCATTCTTAACATAGAGTGTTAACATTCCTAATGTGTAGTCTGTCCCTGTCTCTGTCTCCAATTTAGTCTGATGCTGGAACTGCTTTTCAGTGACTCCTGAACTCTTCTGGATGATGTTTTGGAGATCTTGAATAAGCCCTGTCTCTATCACAGGGAAGAATGGAATGGTGCCATCTACCTATTCTGGAACCTGGTCTGTTCCAGATATTACACTTCACAGAGAAGTAACAATCAATGTTCAAGAAATAGGTTTCATCACACGAGGCAGAAAATAAATGTTTCAAGCACTGGAACATCTTGTGGTGAAATGTAGCAATCTCACAAAGTGCAAATAGATACAAACAAATTGAAGAGGTCAGCCAAAAGATGGCACGCGCTCTCAGTAATGCACTATAGTGCCAGCCTAGACTGTATGCGCAAATCTCAGGAGCAGGGCGGCGGGAGGAGACTTGAACCCACATAGTGAAAAGCAGGGAGCCCTGTTTACATTCCATACAATTTAAATGTTTGAAACTCCCCGTTTCTCCCAATCCTCATTATTTCACAATTCCCGTATGCTTGTGAAAGGTTTCAACATCCTTTCCTGATGAGTCTGTGCTTATCCACCCTGGCCCCGTTGGTGCAATTACTAAGTGCTCACTGTGACTTTCTGCCAAGTCCAAATAAAAATCATTGCACAAGATTACGAACATGTAACTCCTCCTGTGTGAAACTCTGTCTCCCTTGATCACAGCGCTAAGACACTGGCATCAGCATCATATCACTTGATGTTGTCACCCTTCTGAAATAGAATTGCTTCACAATTTACAACACAGGAATGATGAAAATCTTTTTCTCAGTACAAATGACTCACTACTTCCTACTTTATCAAATTACAAGGAAGAGGGGTTCAGTTACTTTCCCTCGTATCTCTTTATCTGTAATTCTGTTTGTTGTCTTTGAGGAACGTCAGTTGCACCGATCACTGAACAGTACACAAGACTGACGCTCATAATTATGGCTCAATGTTTATCCACCGGAACGCCAACATTGATTATTAATAATTGGTCAACAAGAGAGCATTGATTCTTGTCCTTGCGGTTCCAAAATGTAAGATGTGTTCTGCTAAGGATTCCCTCAGTATCACAAACTGAACAATCTCTGCCAGCCTCTGGAATAACTGTGCAAATTTAGCTGATGCTTTTTGCAGCTATAACACTGTCCATTAACACCTATTCCTGATCTGTTTCATTTGTCTACTACCATTAGAATTCATTCCTCTACTACCATTAGAATTCAATTTGCCCTCTATTCTGGTCACCTTTCCCATCTGTTCCACTTTCTCCTCCCCCTCACTTTTCTACAGCATAAAACCCATCACTTTTCCAGATCCTTTCAATTCCAAAGAGGAATCATAACACACTCGAAACGTTAACTCTGTTTCTCTCACTACAGATGCTGCAACACCTGTTGAGTTTTAGCAACACTTCCTGTTGTTATTGTGGCCAATAAATCAGTCATATGTAGAATGGGAAAGTGTCTGCTTGATTGCTCTGGCCAGTGCCCTGGTAAAGGTTCGCCATTATAGAGGGGTCTATAACCAGTGAAGGGAGGTGTCGTCATGCGGCATGCAAATCAGGGAAGCCCTCCTGTCACTCTTGGCCTTCCCAGATAGTCCAAAGAAGTCTGACAGTGCCTGGTCCAATCCTATGCAAGGATGAGAAATAAACCTTAAGCCCCTTCCCTCTATGTGTTATGAACCTGCCGCCTGTTTTAGACATCCATCAAGGATGCCACAGAAATGGTCTCATCTACTTTCCGTTTGGACATTGGTCAGGACATTGGGGCCTCAAATTGGGCCTCATCAAGTCTAAGTTTATGCTACCAAAGCGGAATAATGAGGTCAGGGTTCCATCTGTCTCAAGGCAAATTCTGGCCTTCAGTTAACAATAAAAAAAAAGGAAGGAAGCAAACAGCGAGGGAACAAAACAGACAGTTCCTTATTGTTTAGTTCACCATGACAGGATCACCATGACAACATCACCAGCATGGTCTCCCCATAACTCAGTGATTAAATAAAGTTTCGGGGTGACATTGAATCACTGCAATCAAGCCCCAGTCTGTGCTGAGGGACATGATCTGAAAACAATATGGTTGATGGGGTGGGCAAGTGGGGGAAGCTTGGGGGTTCAGTTGGCCTCAGTGCCCATGTTCCAGGAATCTGCAGACAATTTACAGGCCTTTATTTCCTCAGATGTCTGGTGCTTGGTTAGTGAACCTCTGACAATGGTCGTGAATGGGGAGGCGATGGCCTAGTGGTATTAATCCTGGACTGTTAATCCAGAGACCCAAATAATGTTCTGGGGACCTGGCTTTGAATCCCACCACAGCAGATGATGGAATTTGAATCCAGTAAATATCTGGAATTAAGAATCTAACAATGACCATGAATCCATTGTCGATTGTCAGGAAAAAACCCATCTGGTTCACGAATGCCCTTTAGGGAAGGA
Source organism: Rhincodon typus (assembly GCF_021869965.1). Classification (NCBI taxonomy): domain Eukaryota; kingdom Metazoa; phylum Chordata; class Chondrichthyes; order Orectolobiformes; family Rhincodontidae; genus Rhincodon; species Rhincodon typus. The sequence goes on along the minus strand of NC_063367.1, from coordinate 6,252,674 downwards.
AATTACCATCCTTACCTGGTCTGGTCTACGTGTGACTCCAGACCCACAGCAATGTGTTTGACTCTCAAATGCCCTCTGGGCGATTAGGGGTGGGCAATAAATGCTGCCTGGCCAGCGACGCCCTCATCCCGTGAATGAATAAAGGATGAATCTGATTTCATTGTTTTCCATGACAGACTGGGTCAGAAGGAGGGGGAAGTAGTCATAACTTTATAGCAGTGATCGTGGGAAAGAGAGATACAGGCTGATATGTGTGGATTGAGACATCAAAAAGATTGATGAAAGGCGATTGTGTTTATGCTTACCATTCAGCCACTCATCAACAGAAAGTAACCATGACGGACTCTGTTCCATATACCTTCGAAGATTTATATTTCCATTCTCAAATACAGGGGCAGCTGAGTAGAATTTTTCTCCTGTCATTGGAAGTCAAGCACACACACTCAGTAAGTGAGTCCCTGATCAATGAACGAATATGAGCATCAATTGCGAGGGGACCCACCTTCAACCAATGAGGTGAAGCCGTGTTTTGGAGTGAAAGGACATAATCCTCGTCCTACGGAGCGTCCTCCTCCATTGATGATTTGACTCAAATTTTTGTTATTCTGTAAAATCATTGCAGTTCATCAGCATTTTTATTTTCTAAAATTAACAGGTTGATCATACATCACATCATGGCAAATAATCATACAGGTAGGAATTTTACATAAGCGGAAAGAGTTGATAGGATGGTAAATGGCAATAAATCTTTGTCTTGTTCCCTCTAGCAATTTCCTTGTTGTTGTTCCAAGGTTCCCCAGAATCTGGTTTCTTGCCTCAAAACATTTCATTGGAAAAAAAGTGTGCTCAGAGCCACAGCACTTGCTAAAGTATTTGAGCGATAGGTTTATCATACTTTGATTTTGCCTTTGGGCTAATGTTTTAGATGCACAGCCATATTAAAGGGAGTATGGGAAATTAGTTTTCTTTAAGAGTAAGGACATCATTTTCCTTAGACTGATGTCACAGCCCAGTGACATATTTCAATGGAGCTAATGCCATCAAAGTGCAGGTTTGCAAATGAATAAGATGATGGCAAGGAAATTATTCAGAATATTTTCTTCATTATCAGTTGCTAGATTTCCCTGAAAGTGCACGAATCCAAAATCCTGGAAATCCCTCCTTAGCAGCACTGGGGGTGTCCCTACACCGCTGTAGCAGTTCAAGAAGGCAGTTCAACACCAGCTTCTCCAGGGAAATTTAGGGATGGAGAAATAAATGCTGGTTTAGCCTTCGATGCCCAATCCCACAGATGAAAAGCCCACAGAGAACCTGCCCTCTTCCGGTTCTCTGTCCCCACTGCCCTTGACCTTGATACCGGGAGATACACCAAAAGAAGATGGGGCTGAAGTCAATTCCCAGCTCTGATTGGTTCAGAACCACTTGGCATCTGGCAACAATGATCCATAGACAGGGAAAAGGCAAGCGGGCAGTCACTGGCTCAGAAGCTGAAGAAGACCATTCCCCCATCAATGACTTGGAGGAGGTGGGGGGAGGCTGTAGGGGGGTGGGCGCGGGGAGGTCGAACGCAGGTTAGCTTTGATTTTGGGGGAATCTCAGAGTAGCCATTCAATAGTTAGCCTGGCCAATAGGACAGCTGTATAACAGGCAGGCAATCTAATCTCACCTGTATACACTATCATCCAGATACATCACTCAGCCCAGTATGTTCCAGCTCCCTCCATCTTGTCTCTCTATGCAGCTTTTGCCAAAACGTTAAGGTGCAAGGCTGAGTTTGAAGGAATAGGCAGTCAATTTTAGCCAAAACATACTTACAAGTGACCAGCATCGTGGATTCCGGGCATTGGTTCCACACAAAAGAAGACGAGTTCTGTTGAATCTTTGCAGGACCATGATAATATTCTCACAGTATGCCTGAAGTTAAATGAAGACCATGAATATTTTCAAGGAAACAGCAAACCAAAGAAACCCATTTTGTTTGGAATGTGTTCCAAGAGGCTTCTATACATTGATATGAAAAGTCTCAATGCTAACTCACCACAACATGCCCAAACTCACTGCACAATTCTAATGTGGCTGTAGCTGAAGAAGGAGCTTTCGTTTAGGGTGGGAGCAGGGCCACATTCCAAACATGGGGAATGACCAACACCCTGACCAACACTTTGAAAATTGTTCTCAACACACAAAGCCTCCAGATTGTTCTGCTGGGGAGAAAGAGGCAGGGCTCCAGACCTGGCCCATGTCAGGTTGAAGCAAACATTTTTAACAAGGTATTGAAAGACAGCTTCTGAGAAATAGCCTGGCATTTCGTCAGGAAAGAGCAACGATCACAACATATCTGCACCTCCACCAGGGCATACAGCTAAATGCTGCATCTAGCAACTTCCTTGGATAGCCATGTCCCAAGATAAATCCCCAGTGACACAGTTTCAAACAAGCACAAGCTCCATTGGCTGGCCAGACATCCAATGAGGGTTCACTCGGTGGCTGATTGTCCATCAACAAGTAGGATATGGAGAGCTAGCCTATTGCCAGAGGGTTGTTCAATGTTGACACTGACTGGGGCAGGCTGGTATTCCATAAGCCGGGGTCGGGGGTGCAGGGCCAAGGGGCAGGTGATGCTGGGAGCTGGGGGAAGAGTGGCTGGGGGGTGGGGATAGGGGCATGGAGGTGCGGTGAGGGGTTTTGGAAGCAGAGGGCCAGGGGCTGTGGGCTGAGAGTTGGGGGAGGGGGCAGGGTGCTGGGGTCGTGGTGAGGGGGGGGGGGTGTAATATCTCAGAATCCTTTAAATTTCTCCTGGAGTTGAGTCTGCTGGTTGGATCATTCCCTCTCTCGGAAGCTTGTGGGTACCAATGGGAGGGGCTGGGAAGGGTAAATGCTGGTCCATTGCCTCCTCTCCACATTCCAGGGTTGGACTGTAAACTCAGCAAATGAGGACGCTACCATTTGGCCTCAGGGACTTGACAGGATAAGTAACTGGCTCCTTCCCAATGAGGTGCCCTCCACTGAGAGGGCAACTGCAGTGGTCTCTGGGAGATAAGGGACTGTTGTAAGTGCCAGGCTCACAGCTCATGTAATTTTGCCGTCCATGTATCCACCCTTTACAACCATTCAATCTCCTGTTCACAATTCACAGGAAAACTGCCCCGTCACTGACTGCTCCATGTCATCACTGGCTATGGTAGATCACTGAGGAGACAAAATCACCAGGAACTGAGTGAAATTTCAGGAATGGTGCAGGAAGAGCAGCTCCGATTGTGAAATGGGTTTATCAATGCCACAGGAGATTGTTATTACAAAACAGAAACAATCAAACATGACGGGAAAAAGACAGACCAAGTTGTATAAAAAGTTGATTATAAAACTGGTACAGAGACTTCCGGGAGGTATTGTCTAACTTTTGAGTTTCAGCAAAGTGAAACAGATTTGAAAGTTTCTCAGGAGCAGAACTCACCAAGTTCTTCTTTTTGCATTCTGACATGGATTCGTCATCCACAGGCACTGAAATCTGGGAGGTGAAGAGATAAGTTTATTAGGGATTAATGTTCTTTCATAATGAAAAGTAACAGAGCTGACTGAATTCCATTGTTTCACTGTTGACAGTCCAATCCCAACAAATATCATCATTTCAACATTTTAATGAGAGAGTAACACCTTACGGTGGGTTGTAGTGATGGCATTATTGTAGTGCATTTATGTAGTACCACTCAAGCTGTTCTAAATTCACTATATTGCCTGTTTCGTTGGTTAAGGGATGAATATTAACCAGCACAGTAAATGATGTCATGCCATTTTTCACATTCACCTGAGGGGTCAGATAGGGCACCAGGACATGACACTGACACTGACACTGAGCCCTGCTGAACTCCACCACACAACTCCCTGCCCCCACCATAAAATACCACATCACTGGCTATATCCAACAGCACAGCCCCATAAGGTTAGAGCAAGGGTGGATGCCAAGGGCAAAAAGGAAGTGGAAACATTACATCATTTGTTATGTTTTCAAACAATAAACATGAGATTGGCTCATGGCTCATAAATTCAAGTAATTAGTGGAAAGACCTGTGATTCCTAGTTCAGAAAGCTCCCTGAAAAATGCTCTAGTTTACAATTTCCCCTCAGAGAGTAAATCTTTTTAAATTCATATCATCACTGCTTATCAGTGTAATAACAAGAAGAAAAAAGCTGAAAGTTTCCAAATGCTATAAATATGGTTGAGAAATGAAGACTAAATGGACATTTCCTCTGCACATGTCTGAGTAATAACGAAGCCTTTATGTTTTAACAATGCATATGATTAATGTGTTGTCAGGTTCTGGTAAACATGTCTTCAACGGCATTTCCTCAGGGGGAAGAGATTGTTCCAGTCCCCTTTATCTGCACATAATAAAAGCAATTACTGATAACATTCATCCTACTAATTAATTTATCCCTTAAACTATTGGAGAAATTATTAGACTGGCCTTGGAAAGTCCCAGTTTCAATGGTGAGATATCACAGGTGCTGACCAAATATTTGCTCCTAGAACAAGAGGTCATTGTTATAGGATATGGGTTGGCAGATTTAAAACAGAGAATTCTCTCAAAGGATCTTGAACCTTTGGAATTTGTTCCCCCCAGAGTGAGGAGGTTGCTGGGACTGAAGAAGGAGATGGATAGATTTTTAATTAGAGATGGGTTAAGAGTTATGGGGAGTAGGCAGGATAATGGAGTTGAGGATTAAGGATAATCCAACGAGATTCTACAAGTACATTAAGAGCAACAAGAGAGAGAATATAGCCCCTTGAAGATCAATGAGATGGTCTAAGTGTTGAGCCACAGGTGATGGGAAACATAACGAATATATTGCACCACTGTGAAGAAAGAAATGGAGGCTTGAGAATTTGGGGAAATAAATATTGATGTTTTGAAAACAGTTCACATTACCAAAAGAGGAAGTGCTATTGGTCTCAGAAAACATAAGGGTGGATAAATCTCCGGGACCTGATGAAGCGTATTCCAGGACATTGTGGGAAGTTAGGGAAGAAATTGTGGAGCCATTAACAGAAATATTTGTATCATCTATAACCCTGGGTGAGGTGCTGGAAGACTGGAAGGTGGCTAATGTGCCTTTATTTAAGAAAGGCTGTAAGGAGAAGCCTGGGAACTACAAACCTGTGAGCCTGTCTTGAGTGGTGGGTAAGTTATTGGAGGTGATTCTGAAAGATGAGATAGAAGGTTGTCTAGGCCCGAAACGTCAGCTTTCCTGCTCTTCTGATGCTGCTTGGCCTGCTGTGTTCATCCAGCTCTACACCTTGTTATCTCAGATTCTCCAGCATCTGCAGTTCCTACTAGCTCTGAAACAATTTTAACCCCACTGCGAAGCCTCTTCTAAGGATGCCTACCTTGAAGAAGTTATCCTCCTCCCTCCGGAAAGACCTCAGTGGATCTCTCTCCCACTGCAACTATCCATCTTCTATCCGCCTCCCACTCTCTCCCTATTTATTTCAGAACCCCCTTCCCCTCCCCCATTTCTGATG
>NC_063367.1:6223911-6247053 GCF_021869965.1 Rhincodon typus | reverse complement strand
TCTTCTATCCGCCTCCCACTCTCTCCCTATTTATTTCAGAACCCCCTTCCCCTCCCCCATTTCTGAAGAAGGGTCTAGGCCCGAAACATCAGCCTTCCTGCTCCTCTGATGTTGCTTGGCCTGCTGTGTTCATCCAGCTCTACACCTTGTTATCTCAGCATGTAATTGGCTTTGTTTTGTCTCACTGCTGTTGGATTCCAAGAGAATTAGTTCCTGTCGTGTTTCCTGAATTATTGTAACAGGTTTATTACCTGTACTGATTTTGGCATTTAAACACTACCCAATTCCAAACACCAAATGCAGAATCAACACCTCGCTTAGGGTAAATATATCTTTTGCTCCCCTGTTTGAAGAAAACCAGGTGGATTGCTCAGTAATTTCTCAACCTGAGACAGCTGGTATCCAGTGGCAAGCCAATTGATCAGGAGTCTCTCTCAATGTCTGCTATTGGAAAGAATTACATGTTGATCCAACCTATTTGTCTTTGTTATGAATGCCCCATCAATTGCCATCAAGCCCCAGACTGGGATTCAAATCCACAGCTTTGGGTGTAGGCTATTATCTTTTATTATCTGTAATTTAGTCAACAGAGCAGAGAAGGCAAGGATATAATAATAGAAAGATGCCAACAGTTTTTTTTTGTGAGTTTTAAGAGACCTGGTATAATGCCAATAAATAACTAATAATGAATTAGTATAAAGCAAAGGCTTGACAATGATTGGAGCACACCATGGTAACTGTGATCACTGCTGTGGGAACAGCATTAAAGGTTTGGAGCAAAACAAATTTAACTAAAAGTAGACAGTGATGAGTACAGACAGACAATTCCTAGAAAATTAATTATCCTGATTAGTGTCGGCTAGTCTGTATTTACTGCAAATTGAATTAGCAAAGTTGCCTTGGTCCCATTCTCTTATTAGAGAGAGAGACAGCTGCTGGTGAGTTTAATCTGAGGATCACCAAGCCCCAGGTGAGGGGTTAGGCTGAGAAGGCAGGATCTTTATGGTGACCTCAACTAGTACAGCAATTGAACCCATACTGTCAGCGTCACTCTACATTACAAACCAGCAGTCCAGCCAACTGAGCTAATCGATCCCCACAGCTAAGACTTGCACTTTTACACAATAATTTCTTGTGTTTTCAACTGAACCACAGCTCAACCTGAGCATTTTTATTCAATGCTGGTTCTAAAGTACTATAGTACCCTACTCTGATCTTTACTCATTTCTTCCTAATAAAACATTTGAATACTGAATTCTCATCAAGGTCTAAATAATAATTCCTTCTCTTCCTACGGCTCCAAGTAATTCCATAGAGTTTTGTTATATTCTTTTCCCTGAACTATATTATTCTCAGATAACATTCACACTTGTTATAAAATGAACAATGTCCCATAGATCTGGAATGAAAAGCTAGTCTAATGGTAACCAGTGTTGACTGTAAACCCATCTGGTTCAGTAATGCCTTGTAGAGTCAGAGATCCCTTTGTCTATCCCTATTCCTATATTATTTGGCCAAGATGTGACATCACAGTGAACCAGAGGCATTTGATGACTGAAATAACACCACAGAGGCTGGTATCCATCACCAAGTCACCCTTTATTTACACATGAATAGCCCTTGACTATAGTACTGCCTCATACAGAGTCAGGCACCAGTGTCAGAATCCCTGCCATTCAACCTTTTATGTCAGCCAGGGCTCCCTGATTGGACCAGATTAACAGCCCCAATCAGGGAGCCCATATTCTATGACATCAAGCTGGTTGATAATAGCTTCATTTTTCTGTGATCTGTATTGTGGATAGCCGCAAATATGAGGAGAGAATTTCCCTGCCACGCGTCTCTCAGAATTCTGTGTTATTTTACTGTTGTTGAAGGTGTTCAGCTCAGTAGAATAAAAAAGGAAAAAGGAAAGGCACAATGCTCTGTGAATGGTGAGAGGTTGGGAAGTGCTGTTGTCTCGGGAGTCATTAAAAACTAGCTTGCAGGTGCAGTGAGCAATGACCTTGATCACAGAGGGGGAGCACAAGATGTCTTATTGCAGCTAAACGGAGCATTGGTGAGACCTCACCTGGAGTACTGTGTAAAGCTTTAGTCTCCTTACCTAAGGAAGGATGTACTTGTCAGAGAGAAAGTGCAACAGGAGGTTCATCAAATTATTTCCTGGGATGGCTGGATTATCTTATGAAAAGAGATTGAAGAAATTGTGCCTGTATTCTCGAGAATTTCCAATGAAATCCCACTGAGACTTACAAAATCCTTAAAGGAAGTGAAAGGGGGCATATAGAAAGGATGGTGATTAAAGTCTAGGGACACATCTCAGGGCAAGGGGTCAGCCATTTAAGAATGAGATGAGGAGGAATTTCTTCATTCAGTGGGTGGTGAATCTTTGAAATTCTCTACCCTAGATGGCTGTAGAATCTCAGTCTTTGACTAGGTTCAAGACCACAAACCAATAGGATTCTGGAGACGAAAGACTTTAAGAGACATCGAAGTAACATGGAAAAGTAGTGTTGAATTGAAAGTTCCGCCATGCTCTAGGATAGCCATACAGGAGCGATGGGCTAAATGACCTGCTCCCATTCCTATGTTGTTGAAAAATGACCTACATGGACACTTAGAAACATAGAACATTTACGGCACAGAAAGAGGCCACGTAGTCACTGTGTCTGCACTTGCCAATTGACAAGCCATCAAGCCTTTTCCTGCGTTCCAGCATCAGGTAAAATTAGAAGAATGAGTGCAGCAGATACACCAGCACCTGCAAGTTCTCCTCCGAGCCACTCACCATCCTGACTTAGAAATATATCACTGTCCTTTCACTGTCATCAGGTCAAAACCCTGGAATTCCACCCCCCTCCCCCTCACTATGGGCAACAAAATGTTACCTTCGCCAGTGATGTCCACGTCCCATGATTGAATTTCTTTTTAAATTGAGGCCAATTGCAACAACAATATGCACTTAAACAGCATGTTTATCATAGCAAAAGATCTTATGTCACTTTACAGGGGTGTTATCAAACAATATTTCAGTTTTGTTAAGTCACTTAACAGCTATTGTACGCATAGAGCAACAGTTAGGTTAAGACTAATTTAACTCACTCTGTGGTCCATGACTTCACATATAAAACAACGAACTTGTTACATTTCCCATGTGAGTGTACCTCTTGACTTTACCTCAGGCTAAACTCAAGACTGCGGTCTTGTGACTTTTTCTGTTTGAAAAATGTGACTGATTCCCATTACATTGCATGTGCTTTTATTTCCTGGTCAGAATCCAGAGGTTTCAGAAAGTGATCTTCACAAAGGATCAGAGAATACCTCAACCCATGATACGTCAATGATCTGGATGAAGGAACTGAGGGCATTGTTGCTGAGTTTGCAGATGACACAAAGATAGGTAGAGGGACAGGAAGTGTTGAGGAGGTAGGGAGGCTGCGGAAGGACTTGGACATGCTGGGAGAGTGGGCAAAGAAGTGGCAGACGGAATGCAATGTGGGAAAGTGTGAGGTCATGCACTTTGCTAGGAAGAATAGAAGCGTAGACTATTTTCTAAACAAAGAAAGGCTCCAGAAATCTGAAGTACAAAGGGACTTGGGAGTCCTAGTTCAGGATTCTCTTAAGGTTAAAATGCAAGTTCAGTTGGCAGTTAGGAGAGCAAATGTAATGTTAGCATTCATTTTGAGAGGGCTCAAATACAAGGGCAGGGATGTGCTGCTGAAGGCTGTATAAGGCTCTGGTCAGATCGCATTTGGAATATTGTGAGCAGTTTTGTGCCCAATATCTAAAGAAGGATGTGTGGACCTTGGAGGGTTTCCAGAGGAGATTCATAAGCATGATCCCAACGATGAAGGGCTTGTCATATGAGGAGCGGTTGAGGATTCTGGGTCTATACTTGATGGAAGTTAGAAGGATGGGGTGGGGGGAGCTCATTCAAACTTACAGAATACTAAGGGGCCTAGAAAAAATGGACGTGGGAAATTGTTTTGACAAGTAGGACAGACTAGGACTTGAGAGTACGGCCTCAGAGTGAAGGGAGGACCCTTTAGAACTGAGATGAGGAGGATATTTTTCAGCCAGAAGATGGTTAATCTGTGGAATTCATTGTTGCTGAAGGCTGTGGAGGCCAAGTCACTGAGTGTATTTAAGACAGAGATAGATAGGTTCTTGATTAGTAAGAGGGTCAAAGGTTACAGGGAGCAGGCAGGAGAATAGGTCTGAGAAACATACCAACCTCAATGGGCTGAAAGGCCTAATTCCCCTCCAATACCTAATGGTCTTATGGTCTAACACAATGCACATTTCTCAGTGAGGAATTGCTGACTACAGGCATTGCTTATACAATACCACTGCCAACAGCCTGGGAGTTACCACTGACCAGAGATTGAACAGGACTGGCTATATAAATGCAGTGGCTACAAGAGCAGGTCAGAGGCTAGGAATACTGCGGTGAGTAACTTACCTTCTAACCCCCCAGACCTCGTCCACCATCGACAAGGCTCAAGTCAGGAGTGTGATGGAATATTCCCCACTTGCCTGGATGGGTGCAGCCCCAACAACACTCAAGAAATTTGACATAATCCAGGACAAAACAACCGGCTTGATAGACACCACATCCACAAACATCTGCTCTCTCCACCTCCGACGCTCAGTAGCAGCAATGTGTACTATTTACAAGACGCACCAAAGATCTTTAAACAGCACCGTCCAAACCCACAACCACTTCCATCTAGAAGCACAAGGGCATCAGATATATGGGAACACCACCACCTGCAAGCTCCCCTCCAACCACTCACCATCCTGACTTGGAAATATATCACCGTTCCTTCACTGTCACTGGGTCAAAATCCTTGAATTCCCTCTCTCAGGGCATTGTGAATCAACCCACAGCAGGTGGACTGCAGCGGTTCAAGAAGGCACCTGACCACCATCTTCTCAAGGGACATCTAAGGACAGGCGTTAACTGCATCCCACGAGTGGATACAAAGGGCTTCCCAAATCTGGGGGCAGGGACCATGAGGGGGCTCGCAAACTGAAATGGTGAGCTCATGTTCTGACTGAATTACAACAATTACCTCTGGCTGTGACAGGGTCTTTCCCGCACTCCCCACACCTAATCCCCTCCTTACAGTCCCCAGTGAGGGAGCGCAACTATTTTCAAGCCTCAGATTACAGTCATTGATGAACAAAGTTTGGGGAACACTGGTTTATGGTTTAAAAGATTTAGGGAAAATTTAAATCTTAATTTCCCCATGTCTCAGCACCTTAATTTTTAAACTTGACTAAGTAAATACATTTTTTCTTCCACAGTAACCATTGAAGGGGACTTTGAAAATTAACTTTGCAACAAAAAATCGTCAGAAAGTCCCCAAAGAATACATGTGCCATCAAGTTGACCAAAACAAAACAGACTGATCAGGTAGCAGATATTAAAAAGGAACGCTTGCATTTACTTAATACCTTTTGTCGCTACATCATTTTACAGCCAATGAATTCCTTTTAAAGTGCAGTCACTGTTGTAATATTTGCATCACTGCAGCTATTTTATACACAGCAAGCTTCTGCAAAAGCTGCAATATGATATTATCCAGAAGATTTTTGCAATGACACTTGAAGGACAAATATTGAGCAGGAATCAAGGAAGTATGCACTCCCCACCCCCACCATCTGTGCCCTCACACTGACCGTCCCCTGTTCTTCAAAGTGGTGCTATGTTTACTTTACGTTCATCCCAATTGAGCCTCAATTTAGCATCTCCATGGGAGCGTGGCATTTCCTCAGCACTCCGCTGGGAAGGTCAGATTTAATTTTTATGCTCAAGCCTTGGATTGCAACTTCAATGCTTATCATTCTGTCATTTCCGAGAGGATGGTCCTTTACACTGCCCTCTTCAAAATGACCAAAAACAATCGAAAATGACACCAGAGTATCCTTGCTTTACAAAGATATCTATTTTCCATTGAAGGTCAAACATTCTCTCTACAGTTGCTAGGCGATACAAGCTCTCAACATTTCTCATTTTGCTGAAAGCCTTAAATTACAAGGTCTACTTTGTCTGGTTTTCAGCTTGAATAGTATTTGGTTCTACGGCCTGCATTAATATTTCAGACAAGCCCAAAAGACCTTAATACTAGTTCATGATGCATCAATAATTGCCTAGAATACATTTTGAATGGTACCATTCGGGTAAAGCCTTTGCTGAACAGAATATAAAACAAGACCATCACTTGATAAAACTTGATAAGATTGGCCAATAGGCTCAGGAATAGCAGATGGACTTTTTCTCCTGGATTGTTGGAGGCTGAGGAATGACCTTACAATGGTTTATAATATCATGAGGGGCATGGATACAGTGAATAGCCAAGGTCTTTTTCCCAGGGTGGGGGAGTCCAAAGCTAGCGAGCATAGGTTTAAGGTGAGAGGGGAAAGATTTAAAAAGGACCTGAGAGCTAGCGTTTTCTTACACAGAGTATGGTGCGTGTGTGGAATGAGCTGCCAGAGGAAGTGGTGGAGGCTGGTACAATTACAACATTTAAAAGGCATCTGGATGGGTACATGAATGAGAAGGGGTTAGAGGGATATTGGCCAAATGCTGGCAAATGGGACTGGGTCAGATTGGGATATTTGGTCAGTGCGGGCATGTTGCACCGAAGGATCTGTTTCCATGCTGACACTATGATTCTAAAGTGCAGACACTGGCAATCTAAAACAGAAACAGAAAGTGCCAGAGAAAGCAGGTCTGGCAGTTTCTATGGAGAGGGAAACAGAGTTAATGTTTCGAATCCAGTGACCTTCTTCAGAACTGAAAGCAGCTGGGGATAGATATTTTGGTGGTTGGATAGAAATGATTTGAATCGATGGTGCCGAGACAGAGAGGGGAGAAAAGGAGAAAAATAAAATGTTTTCAATCCAGGTTTAATTAGCCATTTATTTCACGGTATGTTTTTCAAGTCAGCAATTACATTCAGAAAGTTCATCTGTTTGAACACAGTGCTGTTGGACTCTGCCTCAGAAGTATTATTCGGTGAGTGAGTTCATAATCTGACATTTTTTACATGAGCCACTTTCTCACCAGCTCAAATGGCTGATAAGAACAGATCCCTTTTTTGGTCAAACCCAAGGACAATAGTCATTCAACTGAATTGAAAATTAAGTCTAATTTAAAAAGTTGTTGACAAGAAAACACAATAGCCAGTGATGAATAATGAAGCTTTTTTTAATCCTTTATTTTTTTCCTAGGATATTAGCACTCCCACCAGGGACAGCATTTGTCACCCATCTGTAATTGTCCTTGAGTTGGGTAGCTTCCAAGGCCATTGCAGAAGCCAGCTCAGAGTCAGCCATATTATTCAGGAATCTAGCATCACATGTAGGGGACTTGATGGTCTAGTGGTATTTTGCTGGTCTGTTAATCCAGATAATATTCTGGGGCACAGGTTCATATCCCAGCATGGCAGACAGTGGAATTTGAATTCAATAAAAATCTGGATTTAAGGATGACCATGCAACTATTGTTGGAAAAACCCATCTGGTTCACTAATGCCCTTTAGGGAAGGAAACTGCCATCCTTACCTGGTCTGGCCTACATGTGACTCCAGACCCACAGCAATGTGGTTGAATCTTAATTTCTTCTGGGATGGGCAATAAATGCTGGCCTAGCAACTGATGCCCTTGTCCTGTGAATGTGGTTTAAAAAAATGTAGGCCAGACCAGGTAAGATTGGCAGGTTTCCTTTCCTAGCGAACCTGACAGGGTCTTACCAACAGTCAGTGTTGGTTATGATTACCATTAACTTTTTTAATTAATTGACTTTAACGGTGAGATTTGAGCCCATGTCCTTCAGAGCATAAGACCATAAGTAATCCCTCGAGCCTGCTCCACCATTTAATAGGATCATTGCTAATCAGACATTTCTCACGTCCACTTTCCTGCCCTTTCCCCTTAACCCTTGATTCCCTGACTGATTAAGAATCTATCTTTCTAGTCTTAAATATACACAAGGATTCTGTTCCCACAGCTCCCTCGCAGGGAGTTCTAAAGTCTCTCAAACCCTCAGAGAAGAGATTCCTCCTCATCTCGGTCTTAAATTGACACCCCTTTATTATGAGACTATGCCCTTTGGTCCTAGACTCTCCCATGAGGAGAAACATTCTCTCAGCATTTACCCTATCAAGTCCCTTAAGAATTTGATACGTTTAAATGAAATCACTTCTTATTTTTCTAAACGCCAGTGAGTACAGTCCCAACCTGTTTAGCCTTTGCTCATCAGACAATCCCTTCATACCAAGGGATCATCCTAGTGAACCTTTTCTGACTGTCTCCAATGAAATGATATCTTTTCTTAAATAAGGGGACCAAAACTGCCCACATTACTCCAGATGTGTTCTCACCAGCACCTTGTCCAATTGCATTAAGACTTCCCTGCTATTATACTCCAACTCCCTTGAAATAAGGGCCAACATTCGATGAACCTTCCTGATCCCCTGCTGTACCTGTGTGCTAGCTTTCCGTGTTTTGTATCCAGAAGGCCCAAGGCCCTTTGTGTCGCAGCGTTCTGCAGTTTTTCTCCATTTAAATAACAGACTGGTCATTGGCTTATAATTCTGAATTATGAACACAATCACATTACTATGAGGCCACTGTCTCCTCAGAGATAGTCCTAAGCCAATTCCTTGATGTTCTGGAGATGCAACATAGATGCATCCCTGTCACCCAGAATTCATGTTTGATTACTGACAGATGCTGACTTTGTACCAGACAGAGATAGAGGGGGCCCGATACTTCCTTAAGAAGCTCGTGTGTGGGTGCATTGTCTGACACATCCGTCAAAACTCCAGCTCAGTCTTACAGTCCCTTCCCAACTCCATTGTGAACTCTCCCTCTGCTTTTTATCTAATTTCCCAATATTGGAGAAATGTTTTTCTTTCTTTCCCATGAGATACAAAACCAAATTGAAAAAATAACAAATGCTTACCGATAATGTGCGTGACCTCCCCTAGAGTTACATCATGGCAAATTTGCACTCACCCACTGACATTTGCTATACTGCTTTTCACGAGTGATGTTATTTCCTCACCAGAGAAAGGGAGAAGTATAAAAAAGTTGCAGACATTGGTAATTGGAAATAGAAATGCTGGGTTCAGAAATTTAATCAAATGTCATCAACTTGAAATGTTAATTTTTAATCATTTCATACATGCTACCTGAGCTTTTCCAGTAATTTTAAATGTAACTCAGTGTTTAGTTTCCCCACTAGCTGAGAGATTTCAGTCGAGATCACTGACTATCAGCGAGTAGGGGTCACTGATACTGAACTGTGGATTATTTCCCCCTTCTCTTCTAATACCAGAAGCACCGAGAACTCAAAACAAATCACACGGATGGTGTACTACAACAAAACCATTGGCAAAGGAGTAGGCCATTCATCCCCTCTGGACTGTTCCACCATTCATAACATCATGCCTGTTCTGATTGTGGCCTGAACTTCATTCTCCTGTGTGTCCCCATAACCCTCAATTCCCTGTTAATCAAAGATCTGTCTAACTCCACCTTGAATATATTCAGCCACCCCCTGTCCCACAGCTTGCTGGGGAGAGAATAACAAAATCTAATAACTCTTAAAAGGGAAATCCCTGATTTGGAAACAGTGACTGTGGTTCTGGAGCCCCCAACAAGAACAAGCATCTTCTGAACATCCAGCCTGTCAAACCCCACTCAGGATCCTATATTCTTCCAAATCTCAGTACAGACCAAACCTCCTCAACATTTCCTCATCAGACAAACCCAGGAACTAGCCTGATGAGTTTCTCTGAACTACTTCTGAGGCAAGTATATCCTGCCTTAAGTAAGGTAAGGGAAGCCATTCAGCCCTTCTAGTTCATCCTTGCAGATGATCTCCCAGCGGATCATTAAACTGTCTCAGGAATGTTTCCTCAGCTTTGCTCAGTCTCATACTTGATTCAAAACTTTATGCAGGCTCTTGATTACTTTTTGATGCTTTCCAACAGTTCCCTTTGACCTATTTGTTGCCGCACATATTCACTTGAAATCATGCTCAGGATGAACCTTCTCTGCTGCACTTGAACCTGATGTGTTCCTCACTGTCACTTTCTTGAGAGTCCAGGTTTATGAACTCAGTTCATTCACATTAGGAATCAGCCTCCTGGCTCTTCTCTATGTATCATGTACCTTGTAGGTTCTGCATTCTTCCCTCACATATCTCCTACACTCTTGTAATGTTTTATGAATTATAATTCACTTCATTCATTCTATTTTTATTGCTTTAGGGACATATTTCTTTAATTGGAATGATCCTTGCTCCGTGTTTTTAGGGTGCTCCCTCAGTAGTATCTCCTCAAAGATATTCATTCCATTTGCCTTCAACTATTGTTTCTTATTTTTTGTTTCCTGACTGATTTATTTAAACTTCTGCCATTGGTTGAGGCTCCTCCTAAAATGGTGTGGCTGTTGAGTGATATTGTTGAAAACTGACTGACAGGGTTCAGCAATAGCCCTTAGCCTGCATCTTCCCACTGTGTCACTGGGAAACAACCACTTTTGATAGCACTCCATTCGGCCCATAGTGTCCATGCTAGCTCTCAATTTTGGAAATGAATCTAATCCACTTAATATCTATCTTTTGAACTCCCTCCCTGCACCGCTGCCTGAGATCCTTTGGAACACAGTATAATGCTAGAAATGATTAATTCTGTGCACAATGGATTAGCAGACAATAAGCTTGTTAAATGAAACAAAAAACTGTGGATGCTGAAGATCTGAACCCAAAACAGAAATTGCTGTGGAAACTCAGCAGGCTGGGCAGCGTCTGTGGACAGAGAAATATGGTTCAAGTCTAGCGACCCCAACACCCCCACACCAACCAGGTAGTTGCTAAACTTGACATGACAATACAGAGCTGCAAGATGCACAGAGCTCTGTGGTGTATCTACAGTTTGTCATCTTACCAACAATGGGAGCTGGTCAAGATATTAGTATCTCAGGTTCAGGCTGATCCCACTGTACCTTTTGTATCAATCTGGGAGCTTCTTCAAACTTTATCTGGTAAAGAGCTTCTTTCCCACCAACATAAACAGTGCTTCCCTCTCGGAGCGTGGTTGTATATTCCTCAGTTGAGGGAAACTGGAAACGATCTTGAATTTCCACTGTAAAGATAGAAAAGAGTGAGGATTTACTGACTACTGATCGACACAAAGAAAGGGAAAAGGACAAATTGTCATTGGAATGAAATAGTAACTATGGTGATTGGATCTCGAGAAGTGACTGAAACGGCCCAGTGTCCCACAACGAGGATGATGCCGTGTAAAGACAACATGTAAACCCAGAAAAACACAAGTCTTCTCTGTCTGAACGTGACATTATAATTTCTCCACTAGGATAATGAGTGATAGGTGAGCAATTATCTCCACCCAGGGCCAGCTCCCAAATGCAGACCACCACAAGAAGCTCTGATTATGGTACTTCCCAAAGGCAAGGGGATAGGCAGCATCAGTTTGTTGGGAGAATTGCACACAGTTACTTCACTTATTGAACAGCCCTCAGTATGAACTTTATGCAATCCTTCGAAAAAAAACCAAGTGATCAATATTCATTTTCCCTTAACCATGGTGAGTGACTATTAAGTTTATCCAAAGCCAATGTGAAATCATGCAATTCAATGTATCCCCTGCCTCTGAGCCAGGAGATTCAGGTTCTCATCTCACTGCAGGCACTCACTGGCCCAGCAAGTCATGTCTGGAGAGAGAATCGGCCATGGAATGGAAAGAAATTGGAGTCTCTACTATCCATCGCTCCAAGGTATAGTATACATGTCACAGAAGTGTTGGCTGCCATTAGCTGGACCACTGGGATGAATGAGATTGGTCCCAAAAGCACTGAGTTTAAACCCAGTTCTGGCTGAGCTGTATAAGGGACCTGGCCCAATGTGAGCTGAGCCCGGCCTCAGATGGGGAGCTGAAGAAGGGATTAAAATGTGTTGATATAGCTGAACATTGGAGGCCTTTGTGTTAAACAGAAAACAACATTGATTCATTGTTTAGTTATTTCCGGGAACCTGCATCTTTGAAGTGAAACTCCTCCATGCTGGACAAAACATCCTTCCAGCTCACAATCGCTGTTTCCCAAATGTATCAAGAGCAAGGGTTTTACTCCATCGACCCTTAGGTTCTTTCAAGAATGATTTCAAATTTATGTCCTTTGTTTCTTCAGGGCCAACTCTCCCTTGTTTACTCTTTGAAAATGCATCATAATTTTGAACATCTGATTTACATTTCCCCAGTATCTTTTTGCATTCAGTTCCACCATCACTGAGATCATGGCTGAAGTTCCCAATACCTGCCTTTGGCCGATATCCCTCAATACCCTTTGCTTAACAAAACATTATCTATCTCAGATTTAAAATTACTGACTGATCCTGCATCCACTGATTTTTGTGGAAAAGAGTCCCAACCCTCTCCTGCCCTTTGGTTGTAGAAATGCTTCCTAATTGCTTTTGCTTCCCTTGCCCTTCCAGGAGCAATTGGACGTAGGGGAAATGCGCCAAAGCAGCAAGAAGAATTTGTAGATGATAATTTAGGATTTTTGCAACAATTTGTACCAGCAATAGATACCAAAATAGCTCAGGATTGTGTCCTCTCTTTCTTACCATCAAACAATGATAATTCTATGATATTGCTACAATGGACAACAGACAGGCTGGTATTGATAAGTAGCAGGGAACATGTGGCACACAAATGCCAGGCAATGACTAGTTCTGACAAGAGATTATCTAACAGATCTTTGATATTCAAAGGCGTTACACCACTGAATCACCCACCATCAACATCCTTGAAATTAACACTAACCCAGGAACGGAACTGAACAAACTATATAAATACTGCAGCTGCAACAGCAGGTCAAAGGCTGGGAACCTTGCAACGATTCACTCACCTCCTGACTTCCGAAAGTCTGTCCACCATCTACAAGGCACAAGTCAGGACTGTAATGGAATACTCCCAACTTGCCCAGATAAGTGCAGCTCCAACAACACTCAAGAAGCTTGACACCATTCAGGATAAAGCAGTCTTCTTGATCAGAACCCAAACTATTCACTCCCTGCACTACTGATGCTCAGTAGTAGCAGTGTGTACCCATCTACAAGATTCACTACTCACCAAAGATCCTTAGACAGCACCTTCCAAACATGCGACCACTGCCGTATACAAGGGTAAGGGCAGCAGATACATGGCAACACCACCCCCTGAAAGTTCCCCTCTGAGCCACTCAACATCCTGACTTGGATATATATATATATCACTGTTCCCTCACTGTTGCTGGGTCAAAATACTGGAACTCCCTCCCTAACAACACCGCAGGAATTCCCGCATTGGATGGATTGCAATGGTTCAAGAAGGCAGCTCACCACCACCTTCTCACTGCAATTAAAAGTGGACATTAGACTATGGCACTTGCAGTGATGTCACATCCCAGGACCAGATTAAAAAAAAGTACAAAGCATCAGTGAATTTCATACTAATTAAACATAAATTTTTGGCCTCTCCTGCTTCAATGTTAAGTCCATGCATCTCCCTTGACGATATTGCACACTTTGGTATTAGTGGACCGGAAACTGCAGATGCTCCTGGTACAGACAGCAAGTTAATGAGTTGAAAGATCTGTGAACTGCTTAATAAAAATAAAACCAAAAGAAGGAAATTGTTTCATAGATTGGGTTAAAGATTCTTCAGCAGAACCTGCATGATCATCAACCATTCTAACTTGCTCCATAGTTACTGCATGACCCACTCCCTCCAGCTGTTTTCATTATGAATGCAGATGTTTAGAATTAACTGGGCTCTGATTTTGGTGGTGAAGCTGTTTTCAACTGCGATTTACAAACCACTCCACCCATAAGCTTCAAACCCTATTTACGCCATCATCTGTTTTTCTTCTATCCTATTTTCCTCCTTCTACATTTTGCCTTTTGCATTTTGTTCCACTGATGTATTTCTGGAACGTTGCACTGTCGTTCTGTTCCAGTGGTTTTAGATGTGGCCTGCTGTTTCCCTTTACAGTTGACCAACCAAGCCTTGGCACTGTCTATTTTTACATACAATTTAGAAGACAGAAAAATAAATTCTTCCTCTTATTGTTCATTCTTGGGACAGAGGTGTCGCTGGCTGGGCCAACATTTATTGCCAGCCCCTAGAATCATAGAGTCATACAGCACAGACAAAGGCCCTTCAGTCCAACCAGTCCATGCTGACCATAATCCCAAACTAAACTAGTCCCACCTGCCTGCGTTTGGCCCATATCCCCCAAACATTTCTTATTCATGAACTTATCTAAATCTCTTTTAAATTTTGTAACTGTACCCGCATCCACCACTTCCCCTAGAAGTTCATTCCACCCACCAACCACTCCCTGTGTAAAGAAGTTGCCCCTCAAGTCTTTTTTAAATGTTTCTCCTTTCACATTACAACTATGCCCCCTAGTCTTGAAATCCCCAACCCTAGGGAAAAGATTCCTGCCATTCATCTTATCTATACCGCTCATGATTTTATAAGTCTCTATAAGGTCACCCCTCAACCTCGTACGCTCCAGTGAGAAAAGTCCCAGCCTGCATTGAAAAGACGATGGTGAGCTGTCTCCTTGAACCACTGCAGTATGTGGACCCACTACGCTGTTAAGGAGGGAATTCCAGGATTTTGGCCCAGTAACACTGAAGGAATGGTGATATATTTCCATGTCAAGATGGTGAGTGGTTTGTAGGCAATTTGCAGGTGTGGTGCTTGCATGTATCTACTGCCCTTGACCTACTATATGGAAGTGGTCGTGGGTTTGGAAGGTGCTGTCTGAGGAGCTTTAGTGAGTTTCTGCAGATGGCACACATTGCTACGCTGTGCATCCATGATAGAGGGAATGGAAGTTTGTGGATGTGATGCCAATCAAGCGGCTGCTTTGTCCTGGATGGTGTCGAGCTTCTTGAGTGTTGTTGGGGCTGCACCCATCCAGGCAAGTGGGGAGTATTCCATCACACTCCTGACTTGTGCCTTGTAGATGGTGAACAGGCTTTTGAGTTACTCACCACAATATTCCTCGCCTCTGACCTGTTCTTGTAGCCACAGTATTTACATGGCCAGTCCAATTCAGTATCTGGTCAATGGTAACCCCAAGATGTTAGTAGTGAGGAATTCAGAGATGGTCATTGCCTGGTACTTGTACCGCACGAATGTTACTTGTCACTTGTCAGCCCAAGCCTGGATATTGTCCAGATCTTGTAGCATTTGCTCAGGGACTGCTTCAGTATCTGAGAAGTCGTGAATGATGCGGAACATTGTACAATCATCAGTGAACATCCCCACTTCTGACCTTATGATGGAGGGAACGTCATTGACGAAGCAGCTGAAGATGGTTGGGTAGAGGACACTACCCTGAAGACACCTGCAGAGATGTCCTGGAGCTGAGATGACTGACCTTCAACAAGACAACCATCTTCCTATGTGTCAGGTATGACTCCAATTAGTGGAGATTTTTCCTTCTAACGCCTGCTGATTCCAGTTTTGATCGGGCTCCTTGATGCCACACTCAGTCGAATGGGACCTTGTTCTCAAGGGCAATCACTCTCACCTCACCTCTGCCCATATTTGAACCAAGGCTGTAATGAAGTCAGGAGCTGAGTGGCCCTGGCAGAACCCAAACTAGACCACACTGAGCTGGGCAAGTGCTGTTTGATAACAGTAATAATAATTCCTTCCAATATTTTACTGATAATTGGCTGTAGATTGATGAAGCCGTGATTAACCTAATTGGATTTGTCCTGTTTCTTTGTTTACAGGTCATAGCTGGGCAATTTTCCACATTATTGGGTAGATGTCAGTGTTGTAACTGTACTGGAACAGCGTGGCTAGGGGAGCAGCAAGTTCTGGAGCACAAGTCTTCAGTACTATTGCCGGAATGTTGTCAGGGCCATAGGCTTCACAGCATCCAGTGCTGTCAGCCGCTTCTTGAATTCACGTGGAGTGAATTGAATTGGCTGAAGACTGAAGACTGTGTTACAATATGTAATACAATACGTTGGCATTCATTCTCTGTACGAACAATATGCAATATAATACATTGATGTTCATTCTCTGTGCGAACCACAACCCAGTTGATCCTTACTTCATTCCATTTGCTCATCCTCATATCCCTTTCCTTCTCATGTTTATTTAGCTTTCCTTTCAAGGCATCAATACCATTCACCTCAAGTGCTCCTACTGGGGAGTCATGTTGCGCAGCAGATAACATCACTATTAGAAGCTTCGGGTTTGTGTCCCACTCTGGGACTTGATAGACAAGGAAGGTGCATTGTATCGTGACCAAGATTAACAGCGTGTAAAGAATTTCTGGTGTGTCTACAGCAGGCAGTGACAGTGGGCTGGGTCTCCTAGTTTTCATGCTTCAAGTGGAGCACCACTCCTCAAATCACATGTTATAGCAGTTTATTCCAGGAAGAAAATAACAGATTATGGAAACACATTGCTTTGACTGCCAGCTACATCAACAAGATAGGGAAGATGATTACCAGTGCTACATCCTAACAGTTCTCTAGATAACTTTCTCTTGAATTTCCCATTGGATTTACTGGTGACTGTCTTATGTTCATAATCGCTCAATTTGATTTCCCCAGAGATGAAAATATTCTGTCAACATCTACCTTCCCAAATCTTATCTTTAAAAGCTTTATCATCTCTTGGCTGTCTCTCTTCCGAGAAAAGAGCACAAGGCTGTTGAGATTTTTCTGAAGTTTATAACCTCACAGAGTCAGCCTCCAGGCTCCTCACCTTCACCACCATCCATCACCATCCCCTCACCTTACAGCAACAAGTACAAAAGCTCACCAACAAGGGTGTTTTGGTGGCTCAGTGGTTAGCACTGCTGCCTCACAGCGGCAGGCACCCAGGTTTGATCCTAGCTGCGGGAGCCTGTCTATGTGGAGTTTGTACATTCTCCCCGTATCTGTGTGGGTTTCTTCCCACAGTCCGAAGATATGCAGGCTAAATTGCCCATAGTGTCCAGGGATGTGTTGGTTAGGGTGGATTAGCCGTGGGAAATGCAGGGTTATGAGGTTAGGATGGGTCTGGGTAGGATGACCTTTAGAGGGTCGGTGTGGACTCGATGAGTCAATTAGCCTGCTTCATGCCGTAGGGATTCTATGATAACACCTCCCACTCATATTCTCCATGCTAATTGCTGCAATTTCACTTCATTACTCGGCTAGATGCTTTTGGGAAAGTTGACTTACCTTGACTAACCTTTGCTGGTGCCTATATTTAAACCTCCTACTGCCTTGTGAGGAATGAATGAATAATCGCAACCCAATGTATTGTCATTACCACTAGTCATGGAACAGGCACCGTGACAGATGCTTTAATAATGCCATGAGATCACAGACTAACCCACACCTCACCAGTTATCACCCACCTAGATTGTGCAAACACCCTCACTGCTATTTGATCATTCTGCCTCCCGTAAAGGCATGCTCTCAACCTATTAAACTCCTAAAGACCTCCTTTGGGTTAGCTGCCAGCCTCTCTTTCTCCAAAACCAAACCTAAGCGCTGCCAGTGCTGCAAGTCAGAAACAAAATGAGAAATTGCTTTAAAAACTCTGCAGGTCTGTCACAATCTGTAAATAAGTTAAAGTTTAAGGTTTCACAGAAAAAAATGGTCACCGGACCTGAAACATTTTCATTTGCGTTCTCGACACACCTGTAGAGTTTCCGCAGCAATTTCTCTTTCTCCAAGAACCGTCTAACCTTTCCTGACGGTATAACCTGATAGCAACAAAAATCAGAAGTTGCTGGAAAAGCTCAGCAGCTCTGGCAGCATCTGTGAAGAAAAAAAAATCAGAACTAACGTTTCGGGTCCTGTGACCCTTCCTCAGAACTCTGAGCAGTTCCTAATTTACAGCATCCGCAGTACTTTTTAACCTGGTAACAAGATTCTGCTGTTATTTAAAATGACAAACTATGAACGCCAAGCCGATTATATTTATGTGGATGGCACGTTTTCTGTTGCGACGTGACAAAATGTCATGTCACATATAATAACAAATAGAGCGGTTTTACATAAACAAACTGGCAGGGCCGTATCACCTGATACCAATGACAGAGCCAGACACCATAAGGTGAGGGACTCACAACAAGAGAATGGTAGGGAGAAATGGATAGTATAAATAGATACAGATGCTAAATATTGTTGATAAATTAGACAAAGATTAAATGACATTTGATAGAACCATTAGCACACAGATCAGTATGGAGAGAGAACCAGGTGGAGAGAGATAAATAAAGGAATAGAAGAAATAAGAGTTAACGTTGCGGGTCCAGTGCTTTCTCTCCACAGATGCTGTCGGACCTGCTGAGTTTCTCCAGCATTTTTTGCCTTCTGATTTCCAGCATCTGCAGTTCTTCGTTATTGATATAAAAACAAAATGGTTTATTTGTCGGTCACAAGTTGATTCAGGAACAGCGCGTCCCCAAACACACACACACACACTCACACACACAGAGACACCCCCTCCCCATAGAGAGGGATTCAGGAGCCTTCACTTACCGCTCAGATCCAGTTTGAGTCGGGGTAAAGTGCTGGATGAGGCGCTGCTGAGGAGGAGCGAGAGGAAGAGGCCAAGCAGAGACATGGCTAGCTCCAGATTCTGTGTCAGTCCCTGACAGACTGAGCACCGTCCAGCTTCCCCACCCCCTTCCCCTTCAGAAGGAGCTGCAGTGTCCGCAATGAGAGTGTCGGGAAATGTGGGTGGGGACTGCTTCCAGCTGCAATAGTATAGAGATCAGCTTTACGCACACTGGTTAAATATCCAACACTATCAAGTACGAATATCTACTAAATGTGACTTTTCAGATATCATCGTGTGAAATGAGTATTTTTAAAATTCATCCATGGGAATTGGGCATGCCCGCTGAGCTAATATTTATTAGCCCCCACCTCCCCACTTTAGTTACCTGTCTGAAGAAGGGTCCCGGCCCCAAACGTCAACTTTCCTGCTGCTCCGATGCTGCCTGGCCTGATGCGCTCTTCCGGCTCTACACTGTGTTAATACCTGCTTCTGGAACTGCTGCATTTCATTTACTATAGAGACGCATACAAATGCTGCGAGGGAGTCAGTTCGACGATTTAGAGACAGAAGGAGGAATGATGTATTTCCAAGTCAGGATGTTGAGAGACTTGAAGGGGGAGCTCGCAGACGGTGGTATTCCCATTTATCTGCTTCCCTTGTCCTTCGACAATGTCGAGCTGATGGATTTGGAAGGTGCTGTCTGAGGAACCTTGGTGAATTTCTGCCGTTAAGCTTATAGATGGTACCCACTGCTTCTACTGAGCATTGGTGGTGGAGAGAATGAATATTTAGAGTGGCTGGTGGGGTGCTGATCAAGAAGACTGATTTGTCCTGGATGGCGTCAAACTTCTTGACTATTATTGAAGCTGCACCCATCCAGGCAAGTAGGGAGTATTCCATCACACTCCTGATTTGCCTTGCATGGGTTAGCATATATACGAAATTAGAATCATAATGTGTAATGCTATATGCTGAAGGTTTATAACTGTCCACTTGCAGCTAGAGACTAATTACTTGTAAGAAATAGCACTCTTGTTAAATAACAAAACAATGTCTGTGCTTTCTATCAACCAGGGTCTGAGGATCAGGTAAATTGGGAAAATTATTGCATACTTCTGAAAATCTTTAACATTTTGGTGAGCATGGGAAGTAGCAGGACTTGATTTCCAGGGCATTTCCAGATTTATTCATTGGATTTTTAATTCAACCTACTGCTGTCAGGGGAATTTGAATTTGTGTCCCCAGATCATTAGGCTGTGACTTCTAGATTGCTGTTTTAGTGATATTATCACATTCTTACCAGTTTGCAAACTGCCCCCCCCCCATATCTGCATATATTTAAAGCAGAAGTTGCTTTCACACAACTCAAAAAGGGATCTGAAATAAAATGTAACGCCAAAGGAGAAGCAGAAAATAGTAATATCTGGACAGCATGGATGAGTTGGACAGAAGGGTCTGTTTTCATGCAATATATCGCTATGACTGTATGAGTATCCACACTGTAAAAGAAAAAGCACACAATGACTGTTTCTGTTTTTCCCAGATCAGAAATGAATGGGGGAGCAATGACTATCTTATTCATGATCAGTGAACAAAACTGTCAGTTGTATCCCATGCGACATCCTTCTCACTAACCAGTTATTGATTCCACTGCTCATGGTAACATTGGGACAATGTGAAGACAGTGAATGCATGGCCCATCATGCAGTGTGGTACTGCCCACAGATGGGCAAAGATCAGACTTAGCGGCCCAGAATTTGTGAGAGCCATCTGCCGGAAAAAGAAACCTGCAATCACTGAGTCTGACACTACCCTCACTCTGTCATCACTCTCAGGCTAGGAGAGTAACTGTGGCTAAATGTGCAGTGCAGTGGCTGGTAAACTGGAGAATAATGTGCCTCCGTGCTAAGTACCCACAACAGGTTAATGATGGAGCTGAGTATTCATCATGTCAATGGATGAGAACAAGTTTCTCTAATCCTACTACATCCAATCAAGCAATTAACATTAGGAGAAGGTTCTGTGAATATTCCCATCCTTAACTTTGGTGGAGCCAAGAATTTGACTGCAACAATTGTGGCTTAATTCATGTTCTCATGAATCTTAGTCAAAGACATTGAGGCTGTGCTGTTGTAGTATTGTCACTCAATCAGCAATATAGAACCCCAGCCTAATGTTCTGGGAACAAAAAACAGAAATTGCTTGACAAGCTCAGCAGGTCTGGCAGTATCTGTGGAGAGAGGTCAGAGTTAGCATTTGAGGTCACTGAAGTTTCACTAAAAGATTGTCTGGACCCGAAATGTTAACTCTGACTTCTCTCCACAGATGCTGACAGACCTGCTCTGCTTGTCCAGCAATATCTTCTTTTGTTTCTGATTTACAGCATTGACATTTCTTTTGGTTTCTATTTAATGTTCCAGGAACATGGGTTCAAATTTCACCATTAGATGGCGAAATTTGAATCCATTATGGGAAAAATACTCATCTAATGCTAACCATGAAACCGTTGTCAATTTTCTTAAAGGAAAACCACCCAGCTCACTAATGTCATCTAGGAAAGGAAATCTATTATCTTTGCCTGGTCTGGCCTACATGTGATTCCAAAATCCATAGCAAGGCCTTCTCAAAATTGTGTGACAGTCAGGTGTAGACCCCTGTTGGGACTGTTTGCACAGCTGAGAGAATGCTTTGTAATGTGCAGTTAGTTGGGAAGGGATGCCCAGCTGATCTCTCCAATTTCTGAAAAGAAACCTAAAAACCAAATAAATAGAATAAAATATTTCTAAAAGGAAAACCCTATTATTGAATTCATGGTTAAACCCATTTGCTCATCTGGGAGAGCGACAGAAGGAACTTCTCAACAATATCACTACCAAGACTCCAGAGAACATTATACATAATTACTGACATGACCAAATGCCAGAACATCAGCACAGCAGACTGAGGAACATTCTGTGCCTTATCCTTTCTTACCTTACCTAAATGGGCTAAAAACGTTTTGTTTTTGAAGTAAACCACGTCAGAGAGAAATCTGTTTCTTTTCTCTTTTGCTGTTGTGTGTTTCTTTGTTTTAAGGTATTTAGAGGCATTTATACTCTAATTTCACTGACTGTGTAAACCAGGTATTGCATCTTCGTTGAATACATTTTGAACTAATAATAAGCCACTAATTGCACATATAAAAGAAATGCAGCTGGTAGATCTATGTAAAACTTGTTGTAGACAAAGTATTGGCCAGTTTGTGAAAACTATCTTTATTTTAATGTAGTGACCTGTGGATGAGTGGAGCTAGAACAACACTGCATTTCTCAAGGCTCAATCATAACTGAAGGCAAATGGAATGTTATCCTTTATTGCAGGGAGAATGCAACAGAAAAGTAGGGATGTTTGATGCTGGAACAGTGAGGCGTACAGCTTCAAGGTAGAACATGACAGAATGTGGTCCCACGTTGACCTCACAAAACCGTAAAGAATGCGAGTAAGTTTAGCAGAGTAGTCCTCCAGTAGCTGGGGGCCATTGCTGATGCAAAAAGAAAAACAATTCTGTCTGTCAAGGGTCAATAACCATGGACCCAGCATATCACTGTGGAAGTTCCTTGGCAACGAAGCAGCAGTGTTCCGAAAGCTTGTGATTTCAAATAAACCTGGTGGTGGTCACAGGAAGAGGTGGGTGGGACATTAGTGTGGCAGTGCACTCCTTTCGATGTTTTCACCTGTTTGCACTGTAGGCATTGTCTGATTCTATACAGTCTCGGCATTGTTGAGCATAGACTTTATTTTCTGAAGTAGGTTTTCAAAGACAATTAAAGTAAACAAAAACAAAACAGACCACAATAAGTATACAATGAAGAAGATTTGAAAAATATTCACTCTTTATCAGTTGGTGCTGTGTTCAGGTCTAAACTGTTTGTTTAGACTGTGTAAAGCCAGATATTCCCGTAAACAGACTAAAGCCATAATCCGCAGCTTGGCTGTGGATGACAGGCCATATCATTAGCATTTCCTAAGAGGTCAGAGAGCTCAACATAATATGATTAAGCTACAGAAATAGCAACTTTATTAAGCTAATGGAAACTTGCAAATCTTACCAAAATGGTTCAATTACAATTATTTAACATCACAAACCATCCTGATATTGGACATGCGTCACTATTTCTGCATTGCCATTGAATCAATCTCTTGATATAAAGTGCTGGCCTGGACCTGGGGTTGCAAGGTGCCATTTCCAAATTTGCAGCTGATGTGCACTTGAGCTGTGAGGAGGATAGTGATAGAATTCGAGTGGGCACAGCCAGACAGGTGGAATGGGCAGACAGTAGCAGAATCAACATAATGCAGGTGAAGTATATAGTGATTCAGTGTGGTCAGAAGAATAAGGAAAGGTAAAACAAAGATAGTAGGAACTGCAGATGCTGGAGAATCTGAGATAACAAGGTGTAGAGCTGGATGAACACAACAGGCCAAGCAGCATCATTTTTCTGAATTTTTTGAAGAAGGGTCCAGACCCGAAACATCAGCTTTCCTGCTC